>NC_090656.1:70226452-70555202 GCF_040937935.1 Hyperolius riggenbachi | reverse complement strand
ATGTTGTGGAGCACTTTGAGCACGAGATGATGGGGACATCATCATGCAAGGAGGAGGAGTTTGAGGTGGAGCAGTTTGTGGTTGGTGCTGAAGAGGAGGGGCGTGATGCAGGGGGTTTGGGGGTACAGGAGTTGTTTGAGGCTGGCTCAGAGGAGATGTTTGGGGATGATGATGACATGCTGGATGCTCCCTATGTGCCACCAGTACCACCAGCACACTTGCTTCAAGGCAGCTCATCATCGGAGGAGGAGGTGTCTCTAGCGCAGAGGCGTGGCAGCAGCAAGGCGGCCAGCACAGGGCATGGAAGGCAGGAGCCACAGCCTGCTGCTTCAGCCGTTACCACCACCCGCAGCAAACCCCCAAGCAAGCAGAAAAAATCCAACCCTCCAAGGGCCGAAAAAAATCCCTAGCCCTCAAGCTCAAAGGGCAAGTTGAAGTCCCCAGTCTGGCGGTTCTTCACTAAGAGCCCAGTGGACACGACCCGTGCAATTTGCAACAGTTGCGGTGTCAGTCTTAGCAGAGTTCACAATCTCCTCAAGCTGAGTATCTCGTGCCTGCAGACCCGCTTAGAGAACAAACATTTTGAGGACTATAGTGAGTATATGAAGCTGAAGGACAGTTGCGCAGGCAGTGGTCAGAGCCAGACACCACTGCACAGACTTCAGCAGCAGCAACATCCTACCCTCCTGCCCATCCAGCAGCAGCAGCAGCTCACTGTCTCCCCCCAGGGCACCCAGTCCTCAGTGGCCTCATCAGCTCCCTCCACAGTGGCCGTCTCATCCTCCGTGCAGGCAAATGCCGACAGACTCTGCTCAGCGAGTCATTCCCCGGTGTGACCAAGGTGCTGCCTCCCGCCCACAGGCGCATCCGGGTGCTGAACGGGTTGCTTGCCCGGGCCATGTGCTCCCAGATCCTGCCATATTCCTTTGTGCAGGAGGGGAGTGACATTAGAGCGCTGCTGCAGTTTAGGATCCCAGAGTGGCAAGTCCCCAGCCGCCACTACTTCTCCCGCACAGCAATCCCAGCACTGCACCGCTTTGCCATGGCGAATATGGTCTGTGCGCTTGATCACGCCGTGAGTGCGCGGATCCACATAACCATGGATTCATGGAGCAGCCGTTTTGGGACAGACCGCTATCTGTCCTTTACGGCCCACTGGGTCAGCCTGGTGGAAAGCCCGAGCGAGGAAGCAGCAGGTCCATCCTCGGGTGCATCAGCGGCAGCGGCGGCACCAGTCACCCACTATGTGGTTCCACCGCGCGGGGTCAGGGGAGAAGCAGCAGCTCCCACCGCCAAGCGACACCGCATCAACAGCAGCATTAAGGCCCGCCACTGCCATGCGCTGCTGGAGATGTAAAGCCTAGGGAAGAACAGCTTGACAGCAGCCAATGTTCTCCGCTATCTGAGGGAGCAGGAGAAGATGTGGCTGACCCCCAGAGGCCTCCGAGTTGGATTCGTGGTGTCCGACAATGCCGCCAACCTGCTGGCTGCCATCAGCAGGGGAGACATGACCTACATCCCCTGCTTGGCCCACGTCCTCAACCTGGTGGTGCAGAAGTTCATGCGCACCTACCAGGGGATGGAGGAGAGATGGCAGAGATCCAGCAGCGCGAGGGCCTGCCACGACACCACCTTGTCATCGATGTGCCAACTAGCTGGAACTCCACCCTGGTGATGTTGGAGCGGCTGGTTGAGCAGAGGAGGGCTGTCAACTGGTACATCGTGGATGGCACTCTCGCCAGCACCACCAAACTCCAGCTCCTCACCAACGCACAGTGGGGGCAGATGCAGCAGGTCTGCTTGGTATTGGCTCGCTTCCTGCAGGGAACCAACCTGGTGAGCGAACAACGGGCATCCCTCTGCCAGTGGGTGCCCTTTGTTTGTCTGCTGGATAGGGCACTTTTTTTTATTACACCTATTTAAATGTGATTTCAGGGCACTTTTTTTTTATTACACCTATTTAAATGTGATTTCCCATTAGAAAAAAAAAACATCCGAATTCGCAAACACGAATTTTGTCCCGAACGAAATCAAATTTGTTGATCGCGATTTCTAATTCTAATCCGAATTTGCCCCGGAACCGAATCAAATTTTGGTACATTTGAGCAATCCTGCTGCTGATCTCTTTGGCTGTGTCTGATTCCCACACCTGACAAGCATGCAGCTAATTTAGACAGACTTCCAGTTAGAGCACCTGATCTGCTTGCTTGTTCAAGGTCTATGGCCCAAAGAATTGGAGATAGAGGATCAGCAGGACAGCCAGGCACTTTGCATTGCTTAAATATGTCAGCCTCCATATTCTCTCACTTCTGTTGTGCTTTAATATCATAAATAAGCTGAAAATGTCAATTGAATCCTAAACTGAATTTGCCTCAACTGAAATTTTCCCTAGATTATCATACATTGCCAACGGCAATACTTACTAAGTAATACAGTTGTAAAGTCAGCTAAATGTGAAGTTAAGAATTAATGTCAGGATGTCAAAATCATTTAATCAACCGCATTGAACAGTAAGACCTTTGCAATGAACATATTTCCTTTACAACAGGCTCGCGTTAAATAACCATCATAGTAATGGCTTCTATGTCAGGTGACATCACTGGTATGTCGCCGTGGTGATACACTTGCAGATTTCGATGGTTCTCTAAGTGAAATGGATTTGATTGCCTTGCTGCATGATAATCTGTCAAAAATGGGTCATTTCATCTCTAAAAAATAAATTGCTATGTAGCCACCTGTCAGCTTTTCATCAAATGTCTTCACTTTCGATGGTGATAGAGAAATGGAATTGGATCACTAAAATACAGCTATTTCATTTTACTAGGACCTTTTCTGAGCTGAAATTTAACCTCACACAAGAGATAAAGAAGGTTTTTTCTTTGCAGAAATGTGATTAATTCTGTGTTTTAATGCTTCTGTCAAATGTTCAATGTCAATATTCCAAAATACTTCAAAAACAGTTTTAGCAATTTAGGGAATTAAAGAATATTTGAAGTCAGAGAAATACAGAAGGAGCCATTGCTTACTTCTTTAGAAGAGGACACTTACCTGGCTGCTTTTCTGATCTTCTGCCTTCTATGTAGATATTAACTTAGTAAATACGTGATCAGGGATCAGGAAACTATGGCTTGGGCAACAATTTGGGTACCAATGCCGTACAAATCACTAGTCTTCAAGCTAGCAATGCATTCTCTTGATATGAATGGAGCTGAGGGATGATTATAACCAGGATAATAAGGAGGAATTTCCTGTGGGTGGGGAGAGTGGGAACAACATTGTGAATATACCTGCTTGAGTGTTACACGCGATTTCTGAATCTTTCAGCGGGCGCACGGTTAGCGGTAAGGCTGGAACTTGTGCTGCTACACTGCGGGGACATTTTTCTTTCTTTATGAGCGCATTCATACTGCGCAGTACCCTGTCAGACCCAGCCTGGGACTTATATTCATACCACTGTGCACTGAAGCCACTTTGTTGTATATTTCATTTAATCTATTTTACATGTGCCAGATGGCAATTTTATTGCTGCATGAGATATTTTTTATGAATAAATCTAGATATTTTTACGCAATGTGAGCGTTTTTTTTTTTTTTTGGGGGGTGCCATATCTGCCAGAAACAGAATCGTACTGGGAAGCAAAGGAGTTTCATCCACACACGCCAGACAAACATCTGATCGAGTGGCTGTGAGGTGGCCAATACCTCAGATGCTTCAACTGGCCCATTCAGGCCGCTACATCCGGTAAGTGGGGACAACACGGGGGAGGGGGGTCTAATCCCTAAGCAGTGACTGTCCCAGATATTCGGATGGAATATCGTTGTTTAATAAAAACTATATCTTTGCACCTGTGTTGAACTTTATGGATGCAGCAATTTGATGAACTTTATGACATTCGTCTATAGATTGTATGCAGCACTTTTTTACCCATTTATTGTATCTATTGACAGCTTGGACACATCAGGGCAGCGCTCTACATTATAATTGGTTTAATCATTGTGCTTATTTTTATGGTTGGTTGAGCGCTAATCTAATTGGATTTATTGGACAACAGGTAGGTATATGCAGTGATGGGTATTACAATGTGCAACTGTCACACACACAGGTAGTAGTCACTGAATGTGCTGGGCCTGGAAGTGGCACACACAGTATGAATTAGCAAGGCTGTCTATGCAACACAAGTGTCAGTGGGACACACACAAAAAATAGATCACAAGAACAAGATTAGCTCTCAAAAGAGCTGTTGTGTGGTGCTATTTTAGCAATAAGAATCAGCCTAACTAATCTTTCCCTATGAGAGTCTGCCAGCAGCTGTCACTTCTCTAATTAATGCAGCCATACGAGTGAGTGTAATGGCCGGCGGGGCCTGCCTTTTATAAGGGGGGGGGGGGGGGGGTGGCTCCAATAGAGAGTGTAGCCTGATTGGCTACAATGTGCCTGCTGACTGTGATGTAGAGGGTCAAAGTTGACCATAATGGTGCATTATGGGGGCGAACCGAACTTCCGTAAAAGTTTGCCTTACATGGCGAACGTGAACCACCGGAAGTTTTCCGGGAACCGTTCGCCGGTCTCTAGTGAAAATATAACCCAGGAAAAATATGGCAGCCTCCATATCCCTCTCACTACAGTTGTCCTTTAAGTTTGTCTACATTTGCCACATGCTTGTTTCAGCTGTGTCATTCAGATACTACTGATCCATGAAAGAACATCAGGATGCCAAGCAACTGGTATTGTTTAAAAAGGAAATAAATATGGCATCCTCCATATCCTTCTCAGTTTAGTTGTGCTTCAGGGCTAGTACACAATGCATCATTTGCATTGCAGAATAATTCTGTGGGTCAACTCAATGCCTATACAATTCTATGGACCTGTTCATATCTCTGCATTGTACAGTAAGTGATTGGGCCTGATTCACAAAGCGGTGCTAACAGTTAGCACGCTGGTGAAAAGCCCTTTATCATGCCTAAACTCAGTTTAAGCATGATAAGTTTAGGAGTGATAAGTTTAGGCGTGATAAGTTTAGGCATGTTAAGTTTAGGTGTGATAAGTTTAGGCATGATAAGTTTAAGCACCAACTGGGTTAGCACCGCAGTGCACAGCTGATCAAAAGTTTTGCGCTAGCAAAGTCTGGTGCACTTCGCATAGAGTTTAATGGTGCTGCTTTGCGTGCGGGACTTTGCGTGCGATCTAAACTTATCTAAACTTAGCATGCCTAAACTTATCATGCCTAAACTTATCACACCTTAACTTATGACGCCTAAACTGACTTTTCACCAGCGTGGTGCAATGGTTATCATGCCTAAAGTCTCTAACTGGGTTAGCACCGCTTTGTGAATCGAGCCCATTGTGTTGCTCTAACTTAATGAAATAAACGTGTGCGGGCACACCTTCTTTCATAACTCAATCCGTCCACGGACCGGTGTGGTCCGTCCAACAGAGACAGGCTCCTCAATCTCCAAGTTAATAGGTCGGAAGCGGAGCTATAAATCACTGGCCCTCCCCTGCAAAACTTTGAATGGGGGCCCCCTCCAACCCCTCTCCCCTCACTTTCTGCACAGGAAAACTAAGAACCAATGTTTTTCAATTGGCTAGTGTACACTTGAATGTGTTTTCTCCATGCAGATAAAATAGACAGCAGTGAAGCACTGCACACATTTTCTCTATCAATTACATTAGCGTCTGTGGTAAAATGTGCATGTTTTCACATATACAGATACACATGCTGTGCAGGAAACACATACAGAAAACCAACAGATGTGTTTGCTCACAGCCTCAGTTTATTACACTCACTCTGTCCAATTCTGATGGAGCAGAACTGGCTCTGCAGACTTCTCCAGCACCACTACAGTACACAGCACTTGGGGAGGGTAGAACAGTTGGGTGATGGGTGCTGTACCCAAGAGTCTGCTGCACACTGAATAGGGACTGTCTACAAATTTTGTTTGCAAAACTGTGTATGATTACTTATCAGTGGCTGAGCAGATGCAGTCATTAGAACAATTGTGCATAGAGCAGAAAGCTTTTTCTCTCCATGACTTTAGTTCTCAGTCTCTCAGGACAGGGAAAAGAAACTTCTCCCCCATGGGGCCCCCTGTGGCTTCTGGGCCCCCTGCAACAGCATCCCTTGCAGGGTCTATTGTTAGGCCCCTGTAATAGATGAGCAGCACAGGAATACTTGTAAGCTCTTTTCTATTCACTTCAGCTAGTGAACAAAGGTTAGCCAACATCCGTATCAACCATCAGATGTAATTATAGCTCGTATACATAGCTCTCCATGCTGCCAAAGTCAGTGTGTCTACTACCAGATGGAGTAGGCAGAACTTACTGCCTGCAGGCTCTGAATAAATGTGTATGTCCTGTCTCCATTGCAGCTCACACACATTTTAACACGTGTGTTATGCAATACACCACTGTGAATCCAACCTAAAGGCCCTTTCAAACCAAGTCAGTTGCAACTTAGCATAAAAGACCACTTGAAATCTTTTTAATCCCTCCCCATTTCAGGTTGCCTTTAGTGTAAGAAGGCACCAAAATGCATACAATGATTAACAAACAGGGTAAAAGGAGCAAGAATACTGTTTTACCTTCTCCAAGGAAGCAGTGTTGCTTGCAAATTTTCGCCAAAGTCATTTTCGCATCGAAAAATCCCATTTTTCACGTTAAATATCTGAGGCCCCTTACAAGCTGGAATCACCAAATTTTCAGGGTATATTAAGGAGATATGTGGGTACAAGAGGAAAAAAAATTTGCAAAAAGACCTTATAGTTTTTGAGAAAATCGATTTAAAATTTTCAAAGGAAAAAAGTTTAAATGTAGTAAATGACAGTTACTGTAGCAAACCTAGCGGTAGTGTAAATTTACTAATATCAAAAGAAAGGGCCAAGTGCAAGTGCAAACTGCCAAGTGCAAACTGCCAAGTGCAAAGGGCCAAGGGCCAAGTGCCAGCGCAAAGGGCCAAGTGCCAGCGCAAAGGGCCAAGTGCAAGCGCAAAGGGCCAGGTGCAAGCGCAAAGGGCAAAGTGCAAGCACAAAGGGCCAAGTGCCAAGTGCAAGCGCAAAGAGCCAAGTGCCAGCGCAAAGGGCCAAGTGCAAGCACAAAGGACCAAGTGCAAGCGCAAGGGCCAAGTGCAAGCGCAAAGGGCCAAGTGCCAAGCACAAGCACAAAGGGCCAAGTGCACGCGCAAAGTGCCAAGTGCAAGCGCCAAGGGTCAAGTGCAAAGGGCCAAGTGCAAAGGGCTAAGTGCAAAGGGCCATGCAAAGTGCAAAGGGCCATTTTGAGACCTTATAGTTTTTGCGAAAATCGATTTTAAAGTTTCAAAGGAAAAAAGTTTACATTTAAATGCAGTAAATTACAGTCACTGTAGCAAACCTAGCGGTAGTGTAAATTTAGTAATATCAAAAGAAAGGGCCAAGTGCAAAGGGCCAAGGGCCAAGTGCCAGCGCAAAGGGCCAAGTGCCAGCACAAAGGGCCAAGTGCCAGCTGCCAGCGCAAAGAGCCAAGTGCCAGTGCAAAGGGCCAAGTGCCAGCGCAAAGGGCCAAGTGCATGCGCAAAGGGCCAAGTGCCAAGTGCCAGCGCAAAGGGCCAAGTGCCAAGTGCAAGTGCAAAGGGCCAAATGCAAGCTCAAAGGGCCAAGTGCCAAGGACCAAGTGCAAAGGGCCATGCCAAGTGCAAAATGCCAAGTGCAAAATGCCAAGTGCAAGCGCAAAGGGCCAAGTGCAAGCGCAAAGGGCGCAAAGGGCCAAGTGCCAAGTGCAAGCACAAAGGGCCAAGTGCAAGCGCAAAGGGCCAAGTGCAAGCACAAAGTGCCAAGTGCAAGTGCACAGGGCCAAGTGCAAGCGCCAAGTGCAAAGGGCCAAGTGCAAAGGGCTAAGTGCAAAGGGCTAAGTGCAAAGGGCCATGCAAAGTGCAAAGGGCCATGCAAAGGGCCAAGTGCAAAGTGCCAGGCAAAGTGCAAAGTGCACTTTGCATTTAACACTTTGCACTTGACACTTTTCACTTGGCATTTTGCATTTGACACTTTGCATTTGACACTTTGCACTTGGCACTTTGCATATAACACTTTGCACTTGGCACTTTGCATTTGACACTTT
Source organism: Hyperolius riggenbachi (assembly GCF_040937935.1). Classification (NCBI taxonomy): domain Eukaryota; kingdom Metazoa; phylum Chordata; class Amphibia; order Anura; family Hyperoliidae; genus Hyperolius; species Hyperolius riggenbachi. Next base: position 70,547,114 of record NC_090656.1, on the reverse strand, counting down.
GCACTTTGCATTTAACACTTTGCACTTGGCACTTTGCACTTTGCATTTGACACTTGGCCCTTTGCACTTGGCCCTTTGCACTTGGCCCTTTCATTTGATATTACTAAATTTACACTACCGCTAGGCTTGCTACAGTAATTGTCATTTACTGCATTTAAATGTATACTTTTTTCCTTTGAAACTTTAAAATCGATTTTCTCAAAAACTATAAGGTCTTTTTGCAATTTTTTTTCCTCTTATACCCACATATCTCCTTAATATACCCTGCAAATTTGGTGATTCTAGTTTTTAGGGGGCTCAGATATTAAACGCGAAAAAAACGGACTTTAGGCGAAAATTAATGCAAAATTATTCGGCGAATTTTCGTCTTTCGAAACGAAAATTATAATTATTTTTGTGAAAATTCGGCGAAAAGAATATTTGCATTTTCGCTCATCACTGCAAGGAAGATCACTGTGTAGAGCAAACATAAATCACAATGATGATGCATATTTCAATGACCAGCGAGTTACCACTGCGGTGTGGCCATACAGTGAGGCTTACAGTACAACAAAAGTATTCCTTACTGCTATTGTAAATGCATGCACTGCTCTGTTAATGCCGTCAAGTCCTGGGGCCGGCTAATGCAGGAGATCGTGCGCAGGCTGAAGCCTATGACAGCCGATCGCCGTGATTGCCGTGATTGGCTGGTGGGGGTGAGCGGGAGAGAGGGGAAAAAAAAAATAAAAACACTTTTATTTAATATAAATATATAACAATAAATATTTATAAAAAACAAACGGGGGGCGATCAGACCCACCAACAGAGAGCTCTGTTGGTGGGGAGAAAATGGCTTATGGACAGAAAACAAAGAGTTGTGGTCAATGGATCGTACTCAAAATGGGAGACTGTTAGCAGTGGGGTACCACAGGGGTCTGTTCTGGGTCCAGTGCTCTTCAATTTATTTATTAATGACCTAGTAGATGCAGTAGTGAGCAATGTTGCTATTTTTGCAGATGATACAAAAGTGTGCAGAATCATCAACTCTCAGGAAGATAGTGTCATATTGCAATAGGATCTGGATAGGATGGCTATATGGGCACATACATGGCAGATGAAATTCAATTTTAAAAAATGTAAAGTCATGCATTTTGGACGTACTAATGGTCTAGCACCATACAAAACAAATGGGATACAGTTGGGGACATCAAACTTGGAGAAGGACTTAGGAGTACTCATCGACAAAAAGTTAAATAATCGTACTCAATGCCAAGCAGCTGCAGCTAAAGCTAACAAAATGTTGGGATGCATTAAAAGGGAAATAAAAACTCGAGATGCTAGCATAATAGTGCCCCTGTTTAACTCTCTAGTAAGGCCACATCTGGAATATGGAATTCAGTTCTGGGCACCACTTTACAAAAAAGATATTGCAGTTTTAGAGCAGGTGCAGAGACGAGCAACAAAATTGATACGTGGGATGGAAGGTCTCACTTACCAAGAAAGGTTAGATAAACTGGGTTTATTTAGTCTAGAGAAAAGACGCCTTAGAGGGAATCTAATTAACATGTATAAATACATCAGAGGACAATATAATAGCTTGGCAGATTAGCTTTTTGTCCCTAGGCCTTCTCAAAGGACTAGAGGACATGATCTGCGCATGGAGGAAAAACGTTTTAGCCGTTTATTTAGGAAAGAGTTCTTTACAGTAAGAGTGATTAAGATGTGGAATGCATTGCCACAGGAAGTCGTTATGGCAAACCGTATACCTGCATTTAAAGGGGGTTTAGATGCTTTCCTTGCGATGAAAGACATCCATGGCTACAATTACTAGGTAATACCTAATGATGTTGATCCAGGGATTTTATCTGATTGCCATCTGGAGTCGGGAAGGAATTTTTCCCTTTAGGGGCTAATTGGACCATGCCTTGTAAGGGTTTTTTTCGCCTTCCTCTGGATCAACAGGGATATGTGAGGGAGCAGGCTGGTGTTGTACTTTGTTCTCTGGTTGAACTCGATGGACGTATGTCTTTTTTCAACCAAAATAACTATGTAACTATGTAACGTGTGTGCTGTGTTGTGCGGCCCTGCAGCTTGGCCTTAAAGCTGCAGTGGCCAATTTGATTAAATATGGCCTGGTCTTTAGGGGGGGTTAGCACGGTGGTCCTCAAGAGGTTAAAGAGGAGCTGTCAGCCATACTATCTCAGAAAAAACACATATATAAGTAGATAAATACTTTCTCTACTTATACAACATGTATTGCACTGTCCACGTTTTGATTTTAGTGATTTTTCTATAGTAAAAAAAAAAAATAGAAAATCCTTCCTAGCTTTTCCCATTTTAAGTGTGGCTATTTTGAATCCAATCATGATGTCATTTCCTGCCCTACTCTCCTCTGCCTGATTTGCCCGCCTTTCACTATAGAAAGTGCATTGTCTCAGCATGAAAAATATTGGCCAATCAGAGAGGAACAGAGGTGTGGGAGGGGAAAACAGGAGGAAAGAGGCTTCAGCCAATCAGGCATTAGTTAAGTCTGAGGGGAAATAGAGGAGCAAAAAAGGACAACCCAGCATGCCCTGCCACTTCCTTTTTGTGTACCACATTTTGTGTGTACCAAATAAGAGTCAGGTAAACTGGGGAATGATCATTTATCCACAAGAAAAGTAATAGTGATTTTAACTTTTGGATTGCCTTGTCAGCATCATTATTACTTGTTTACCAGATAAAAATAAAGAATTGATTTTTGATCTTGTGCCCGATAGCTACACTTTAAAGAGTACCTGAGACAAATGGGCAAATAAAAGGTATACATAACTGGAACTCTGCTAGCTGTCCCGGTAATTCCTACAGTTTGGGTGAGTTGGCGCAAGCACAGTTTAGCTGTGCGCTCACCCCCATTGTACTCACAACTGTGGGAGTGTTCTGCACCTGCGCAATAGTACTGTACACGGCCAGGGAGTACACGCACAGTGGACTCCGACTGAAGGACTTAACGGGCCAACTAGCAGAGGATCAAGGCAGCCAGAGAGGAAGGCGATGGATTAAACAGCCTGAAGGGGGCTGGAGGAAGTCCCAGGTATGTATAGATCTTTTTAATTCCTCCTCATTTCAGGTTTCCTTTAGTGTAAGGAAGTGCCAAAATGCATACAATGATTAAAAAACAGGTTAAAAGGCACATGAATAGTGTTTTGCCTCCTTCAAGGAACATGACTGTGTAGAGCAAAAATAAATCACAATGATGATGCTTATCTCAGGGCAATCCCATTTCCTCAGGTGTAAGTGTCACAATAAAGCTGTGAGTGGAGCGCCTTCTTTTTGCAATGTAGAAGGAACCAAAAAAAAAAAATTCCTAGAACTTTGTTTGCTCAATTTATTTCCATGCTCCAACTCGAGATAAAGTGTGTTTTAAGTTTAAATACATGCTACTTTGCTCATTAAGCACAAATACGTTTCTGATGTTTTTAAAAATGTGAATAGTCGTCATAAAGTATATAGCGACAATATGTTACAGTAGTGTTCATTGTTTTCCCTGTTCTTTTATAGTCTTCTCCATGCTGAGTTACGTGCTGGGGAGCCATCTGGAAGCCAAGGTTATTATAATCCATGAAGACACAGTCAAACCCACTGGAAATGCTTCAGATATGTTAAGCCGACATTGTGCATGCTGATTCACAATAAACACAATGAGAAGTTATTGTGTTCCTTCAAATACACCATGAAAATGGCAAAATGGGGAAAAGTTTTTTTATTTTTTTTACTTTGACCTCTGCTGAGCAGAGGAAAGAACATATAAATAACAGCAGGGATAAGCCAGGTACAGAAAGGTTGTTATTATAATTATTATTATCAATAATATTATTGCAAAAATGAAAATGGTTTCCCTACAGAGATTTCATTTTGACTTAGATATCACAAAGCAATGAAACCTTTATTAAAACATGATGTCGATTCTAGAAAATGAAAATGCAGGTTGTATTGTTGAAGTTCAGATGCCACGTAACCAATTTGCCAATAGGACATTTATATAAACGTCTAACGTGTTTGCCCAAAAATAAGACACTGTCATATTATTTTTTCCTTAAAAATGTGTGCTAGGGCTTATTTTTGGGGAGGTCTTATATTTTGTGGGGGTACCCAGATCCCCCTTTAGTATATAGCCAAATCTCCCCCAATTTATAGCCAGAAACCCCTAGTATACTGTATACCCAGACCCCACCCAAGTATACAGCCAGAACCCACAGTATATAGCTGTAGGTCAGATTACCACCCCCTCCCCCCCTTCCCCCCAGCTGCCGCCAATTTACCTTCCCTGTTGCTGGCCCCCTCCTTAAGAAAATTGGATTCCCCTCCAGCTTTTGCAGTGCATAATTCAAATCTCAGATCCACGGGGAAAGGCAGCTAGTATCAATGCTACCATATACAGGAAGTGATCTGTTTACTTCCTGTATATGGCAGCACTGTTACTGTACAACTTTATCAGTTTTTCAAAGTACTGCGATTGCTCCTTCTAATCTCAAAGCATCAATCTCTGTCAGCATTAAAAGGAAACACCTTAGAATGGGGAAAGAAAAAACATATATGGTGTAGCCTGTTAAAGATCTATTCTATCACCCTTATGTGGCAGGCATTCATAAACATACAAGGTGTGAGAAACACAGAAGGGGATCCACCACCTGCGGGCTCAGGCGCTCCCCCCCATATATCCCCGCTCACCAGAAATTCGCCTTTAATCAACAACCAATGTCTGCCACCTGGGCATTTCCTCATGGATAAAATCTGCAACCAAACTTAGAGAAATGCACTATGTGTAAAACCAACTTTAATACTTAGATTAAAAGTAAGTAATGCCCGTACTTTAAAACAAAACAATAACAGCATTGTATATCACCATCCCCTCGGATAAGGCAGGATTCAGCGTCTCGCGTCTCCTCAGCCTTCACGCCGCCTCATAGACTCAGCTCGTATGTCCTGTAGCTCCGCCCTACCGGTTTCGTCATGTCACATGACTCATCAGAGCCACGTGGTGTGCAATGTTATAGGCCTTTTCTGCATCAACCTCATTGTCTCTTCTCTATGCAACCACTTGGGATGGTCAATGCAAATACTTCCAACATATATATAAAAATGAATGCAGGTTGGAATGGGGCCATTAGTAATCATCATCATCATTTGATTGGCCCAATTCCAAGCTGCATGCAATTTGCCTTGAACGTGCATGCAAATCAGAATAATTTGTATCACATTGACCTTGTCTAGGAATAACTTCCAAGGGGAGGAGAGGAACTGCAAAACTTTATTTTCAGGGGTTATTAACTGGCTCTCAAGACCCACCTTTGTACCCAGTTTGCCCTCCATGAACACTGACCCATTATGGCCTGTCTGGTGATTGGCACTCTTTGTGCCTGTTTCCAAGAACAGCATTTGTTCAAGAGCAGCCGACAACTGTAATAAAATGTCCCCTGCAAAAAAGTTTTCACGTTTAAAGCATAGGCCACTAAGAATCCATACTAATGCACAATTCTGTTAACGAGGTGTACGCATGATGCGTATGATAACAGCAACTCTCCTTCCCTCAATTCCCCTTAGTGCAATACTGATTTGTTAATTAGCGTCTATTTTTTTCTGCAGCTGGCCTCTTGGAAGTGGATGAACCTCTGATTGGCTGCACATGATGTAAATGAAGATGATTATCCACCTGAACTACTTTATTTTTTCGTCCATTAGATGAATTCAACCCCCCCCCCCCCCCCAAAAAAAAAGTGGGCAGAAAATATATGTGGTTCTCACGGACCAAATAATACAATACAGTAGAGCTGGTGCCATGTTTCCTCCCAAGCTGTCTCTCCCGTCCCAAGGTCATAAAGATCTCCTTCACAGCCCCTGCAACATATCTCACCTTGTTGTTTTTAATTAAACTTTTCAGCAGATTGTAGACACTCTAAGCTATGTTTTGGAGAATTGAAACATACAGTGGCGTAACTAGAGGTTATGCATCCCCCTAGCATAACTTTCATGGGGCCATCAGCAGGGGCATAACTAGAAATCACAGGGCACACCTGCAAGAATTTGAATGCCCCCTCCCCAGGTGCCCTCTCAGGACTGTTTTGGGGGAGGGGGGGGGGTCAGGAGGGGTCGCAGCATGAAGGGAAAGCATGACCACACATAAGCGGGGAGGGGGGACAGCCCCCCACCTCGGGCTTTCCCCTCAGTGCTCCACTCCTGCATCTATCACTGCCAGCGGCGGCAGGCAGGACACATACCTCCATCCACCACCAGATGTTCCGATCTCTAAGTGCTTCATGCTACTTCCTGTTTAAACAAGAAGTAGTGTGCAGCACTTAGAGATTGGAGACCTCCGTGGTGAATGGAGGTATGTGTCCTGCCTGCCGCCACTGCCAGTAACAGATGCCGGATAGGAGCGCTGAGAGGAGAGCCCGGGGTGAGGGAGGAGGACTGTCCCCCCTCCCTGCTGATGTGCAATGCTCTCCCCTCATGCTACGACCCCCCCTGCTCCCCCCCAAACGGCCCTGAGCAAGCAAACAGAGGAGCACCCCCCCAGTGGGTGCAGGGGCTGCATCACCTAATGTTATGCCCCTGGCCATCAGATATAGGTATTCTTGATTAATGCCACCTGCCCCTTCTCCATAGATATGTGACCAGTTTTCCTTGTCATGCAATCTACACTGCACATAGTCTGTGGGCATAGAGACACACACAATCACAAGGTGGAGGAACACAAGAAAGTTAATAGTGAATACTTTAGGTACCACCAGGGCCATCTCTGCTTCAGGGCCACATGGCTGCTATGGCTATTGCTATGCTCCAGAAACACTGAACATTGTCTAATTAAAAATAAAGGTTCTATTATCCCACATATCAATCATATCCACAAAGCATTGTCCAACCAAGCATCTAGGTTTAAGGCTCTCGAAAGACATTTACCGGGCTACAAATGTTTGGCTTCAAATAGCACCTTGATGCTTTTAACCTAAGGAGGTTATAAAGTAGGACTGACTTTTACTGAAAGTTTTTAGCTGATACAGAACCTTTTTTTTCGACTGGAACTAATGGGATTTATTGTGGACAAACATAAATGGTCACAGACAGAATTGATTGTGTAGCTTGATAAAATCAAAGAATCCCAGAACCTCTTTCAGCACAGAAAGGCTACTCATGGCAAGTGATTTAGTGCTGACAGAGGAAGTGCTTTACAGTACAACAAAATGAAATAAAAGTACTGTCCTTGGACTAGTCAGGAAAATGGAGACATGAGTGTTACTAAATTACTATTTAGAACTCATTTATGTTGAATGTATGGCATACATGTAATAATAGCATCAGTATTCCAGTGCTGGGTGTAGTAGCCCACGACAGGCAAAACCAGCACAGGAAATGTGGGTGCATTGTGCGCCCGCTATAGGCTGTAATGTGAACTACGTCTATACCATTCCTCAGACAGTAATTTGGGCGCCGTCTTTTGACCACCATAAAAACAGCGTAATTTGGCCAACCAGTTAAAAGTTAATAAAGAAGCATGAGTCATAGATAGGCTTTAAGGCACAGTGGCTTTTTTATTTACATACCACAAACATGTGCAACCTTAAAGTGAACCCAAGGTGAGAGAGATATGGAAGCAAGAGTTCCTTTTAAACAATACCAGTTGCCTGGCAGTCCTGTTGATCTTCTGGTATCAGTAGTGTCTGTGTCACAACCCTGAAACAAGCATGTGGCTAACCTGATTTGCATGCTTGTTGGGGGTCTATTATTAAAATAATTAGAGACTCAGAATCAGGGGGCAGCCAGGCAATCTAAAATTGCATTATTTAAAAGGGAATAAATATGGCAGCCTCCATATCCAGTGGCATAGCAATAGGGGTTGCAGAGGTAGTGACCACATCGGGGCCCTTGGGCCTGAGGGGCCCCATGGGGCCCTTCCTATACCAAAGTATAAGCTGTGTATTGGTCTTGTGGTGGTAATAATCACTTGTATATATACTTTGAATAGTAGTAATCATTAACACACTGTTCTGCATCCCCTTCTTGCACCTCTAATACTGCAGATTACCTTGGCAGGTTTTGTTGCACCATATCAAGTGTTATGTATAGAGTGCTTAGGGGGGCCCAATGTAAAACTCGCACTTGAGCCCATAGCTCCATAGCTACGCCACTGTCCATATCACTCATCTCAGATTCACTTTAACCACTTCAGCCTTCAGTCGCTTTCACTTTATGCATCCGAGCAATGTTCACCTCCCATTCATTAGCCTATAACTTTATCACTACTTATCACAATGAACTGATCTATATCTTAATTTTTCCGCCACCAATTAGGCTTTCTTTGGGTGGTACATTTTGCTAAGAGCCACTTTGCTGTAAATGCATTTTAACAGGAAGAATAAGAAAAAAAAAACGGAAAAAAATCCATTATTTCTCAGTTTTCAGCCATTACAGTTTTAAAATAATACATGCCTCCATAATTAAAACTCACGTATTGTATTTGCCCATTTGTCCCAGTTATTACACCGTTTAAATTATGTCCCTATCGCAATTTATGGCGACAATATTTTATTTGGAAATAAAGGTGCATTTTTTTCGTTTTGCATCCATCACTATTTACAAGTTTAAAATAAAAAAAAAAATTCATCTTTACATTAACCACTTGAGGACTACAGTCTTTCTAACCCTTAACCACTTCAGGACCACAGTCTTTTCGCCCCTTAAGGACCAGAGCCTTTTTCTCCATTCAGACCACTGCAGCTTTCACGGTTTATTGCTCGCTCATACAACCTACCACCTAAATGAATTTTACCTCCTTTTCTTGTCACTAATAAAGCTTTCTTTTGATGCTATTTGATTGCTCCTGCGAGTTTTACTTTTTATTATATTCATCAAAAAAGACATGAATTTTGGCAAAAAAATGATTTTTTTAACTTTCTGTGCTGACATTTTTCAAATAAAGTAAAATTTCTGTATACATGCAGCGCGAAAAATGTGGACAAACATGTTTTTGATTAAAAAAAACCCATTCAGTGTATATTTATTGGTTTGGGTAAAAGTTATAGCGTTTACAAACTATGGTGCCAAAAGTGAATTTTCCCATTTTCAAGCATCTCTGACTTTTCTGAGCACCTGTCAGGTTTCATGAGGTGCTAAAATTCCAGGATAGTACAAATACCCCCCAAATGACCCCATTTTGGAAAGAAGACATCCCAAAGTATTCAGTGAGAGGCATGGTAAGTTCATAGAAGATTTTATTTTTTGTCACAAGTTAGCGGAAAATGACACTTTCTGACAAAAAAAAGAAAAAAAAAAAGTTTCCATTTCTTCTAACTTGCAACAAAAAAAAAATGAAATCTGCCACGGACTCACCATGCCCCTCTCTGAATACCTTGAAGTGTCTACTTTCCAAAATGGGGTCATTTGTGGGGTGTGTTCACTGTCCTGGCATTTTGGGGGTGCCTAATTGTAAGCACCCCTGTAAAGCCTAAAGATGCTCATTGGACTTTGGGCCCCTTAGCGCAGTTAGGCTGCAAAAAAGTGCAACACATGTGGTATTGCCGTACTCAGGAGAAGTAGTATAATGTGTTTTGGGGTGTATTTTTACACATACCCATGCTGGGTGGGAGAAATATCTCCATAAATGACAATTGTTTTATTTTTTTTCCACACAATTGTCTATTTATAGAGATATTTCTCCCACTCAGCATGGGTATGTGGAAAAATACACCCCAAAACACATTATACTACCTCTCCTGAGTACGGCGATACCACATGTGTGGCACTTTTTTGCACCCTAACTGCGCTAAGGGGCCCAAAGTTCAATGAGTACCTTTAGGATTTCACAGGTCATTTTGAGAAATTTCGTTTCAAGACTACTCCTCGCGGTTTAGGGCCCCTAAAATGCCAGGACAGTATAGGAACCCCACAAATTACCCCATTTTAGAAAGAAGACACCCCAAGGTATTCCGTTAGGAGGATGGTGAGTTCATAGAAGATTTTTTTTTTTGTCACAAGTTAGCGGAAATTGATTTTAATTGTTTTTTTTCACAAAGTGTCATTTTCCGCTAACTTATGACAAAAAATAAAATCTTCTATGAACTCACCATACTCCTAACGGAATACCTTGGGGTGTCTTCTTTCTAAAATGGGGTCATTTGTGGGGTTCCTATACTGCCCTGGCATTTTAGGGGCCCTAAACCGTGAGTAGTAGTCTTGAAACCAAATGTCGCAAAATGACCTGTGAAATCCTAAAGGTACTCATTGGACTTTGGCCTCTTAGCGCACTTAGGGTGCAAAAAAGTGCCACACATGTGGTACCGCCGTACTCAGGAGAAGTAGTATAATGTGTTTTGGGGTGTATTTTTACACATACCCATGCTGGGTGGGGGAAATATCTCTGTAAATTACAATTGTTTGATTTTTTTTTACACACAATTGTCCTTTTACAGAGAGATTTCTCCCACCCAGCATGGGTATGTGTAAAAATACACCCCAAAACACAATATACTACTTCTTCTGAGTACGGCGATACCACATGTGTGACACTTTTTTGCAACCTAGGTGCGCTAAGGGGCCTAACGTCCTATTCACAGGTCATTTTGAGGCCTTTGGATTCTAGACTACTGCTCACGGTTTAGGGCCCCTTAAATGCCAGGGCAGTATAGGAACCCCACAAGTGACCCCATTTTAGAAAGAAGACACCCCAAGGTATTCTGTTAGGAGTATGGTGAGTTCATAGAAGATTTTTTTTTTGGCACAAGTTAGCGGAAAATGACACTTTGTGAAAAAAAAAACAATACATATCAATTTCCGCTAACTTGTGACAAAAAATAAAATCTTCTATGAACTCATCATACACCTAACAGAATACCTTGGGGTGTCTTCTTTCTAAAATGGGGTCACTTGTGGGGTTCCTATACTGCTCTGGCATTTTACGGGCCCAAAACTGTGAGTAGTCTGGAAACCAAATTTCTCAAAATGACTGATCAGGGGTATAAGCATCTGCAAATTTTGATGACAGGTGGTCTATGAGGGGGCAAATTTTGTGGAACCGGTCATAAGCAGGGTGGCCTCTTAGATGACAGGATGTTTTGGGCCTGATCTGATGGATAGGAGTGCTAGGGGGTGACAGGAGGTGATTGATGGGTGTCTCAGGGGGCGGTTAGAGGGGAAAATAGATGCAATCAATGCACTGGGGAGGTGATCGGAAGGGGGTCTGAGGGGGACCTGAGGGTTTGGCCGAGTGATCAGGAGCCCACACGGGGCAAATTAGGGCCTGATCTGATGGGTAGGTGTGCTAGGGGGTGACAGGAGGTGATTGATGGGTGTCTCAAGGTGTGATTAGAGGGGGGAAATAGATGCAAGCAATGCACTAGCGAGGTGATCAGGGCTGGGGTCTGAGGACGTTCTGAGGTATGGGCGGGTGATTGGGTGCCCGCAAGGGGCAGATTAGGGTCTAATCTGATGGGTAACCGTGACAGGTGGTGATAGGGGGTGATTGATGGGTAATTAGTGGGTGTTTAGAGGAGAGAAGAGATGTAAACACTGCACTTGGGAGGTGATCTGATGTCGGATCTGCGGGCGATCTATTGGTGTGGGTGGGTGATAAGATTGCCCGCAAGGGGCAGGTTAGGGGCTGATTGATGGGTGGCAGTGACAGGGGGTGATTGATGGGTGGCAGTGACAGGGGGTGATTGATAGGTGATTGACAGGAGATCAGTGGGTTATTACAGGGAATAACAGATGTAAATATTGCACTGGCGAATTGATAAAGGGGGGTCTGAGGGCAATCTGAGCGTGTGGGCGGGTGATTGGGTGCCCGCAAGGGGTAGATTAGGGTCTAATCTGATGGGTAACAGTGACAGGTGGTGATTGATAGGTGATTGATGGGTAATTAGTGGGTGTTTAGAGGAGAGAATAGATGTAAACAATGGATTTGGGAGGTGATCTGATGTCGGATCTGCGGGCGATCTATTGGTGTGGGTGGGTGATCAGATTGCCCGCAAGGGGCAGGTTAGGGGCTGATTGATGGGTGGCAGTGACAGGGGGTGATTGATGGGTGGCAGTGACAGGGGGTGATTGATAGGTGATTGACAGGAGATCAGTGGGTTATTACAGGGAATAACAGATGTAAATATTGCACTGGCGAATTGATAAAGGGGGGTCTGAGGGCAATCTGAGCGTGTGGGCGGGTGATTGGGTGCCCGCAAGGGGTAGATTAGGGTCTAATCTGATGGGTAACAGTGACAGGTGGTGATTGATAGGTGATTGATGGGTAATTAGTGGGTGTTTAGAGGAGAGAATAGATGTAAACAATGGATTTGGGAGGTGATCTGATGTCGGATCTGCGGGCGATCTATTGGTGTGGGTGGGTGATCAGATTGCCCGCAAGGGGCAGGTTAGGGGCTGATTGATGGGTGGCAGTGACAGGGGGTGATTGATGGGTGGCAGTGACAGGGGGTGATTGATAGGTGATTGACAGGTGATCAGTGGGTTATTACAGGGAATAACAGATGTAAATATTGCACTGGCGAATTGATAAAGGGGGGTCTGAGGGCAATCTGAGCGTGTGGGCGGGTGATTGGGTGCCCGCAAGGGGTAGATTAGGGTCTAATCTGATGGGTAACAGTGACAGGTGGTGATAGGGGGTGATTGATAGGTGATTGATGGGTAATTAGTGGGTGTTTAGAGGAGAGAATAGATGTAAACAATGGATTTGGGAGGTGATCTGATGTCGGATCTGCGGGCGATCTATTGGTGTGGGTGGGTGATCAGATTGCCCGCAAGGGGCAGGTTAGGGGCTGATTGATGGGTAGCAGAGACAGGGGGTGATTGACTGGTGATTGACGGGTGATTGACAGGTGATTGACAGGTGATCAGGGGGGATAGATGCATACAGTACACGGGGGGAGGGGTCTGGGGGGGGTCTGGGGAGAATCTGAGGGGTGGGGGGGTGATCAGGAGGGGGCAGTGGGCAGGGGGGGGGGATAAAAAAAAAATAGCGTTGACAGATAGTGACAGGGAGTGATTGATGGGTGATTAGGGGGGTGACTGGGTGCAAACAGTGGTCTGGGGGGTGGGCAGGGGGGGGTCTGAGGGGTGCTGTGGGCGATCAGGGGGCAGGGGGGGGGAAATCAGTGTGCTTGGGTGCAGACTAGGGTGGCTGCAGCCTGCCCTGGTGGTCCCTCGGACACTGGGACCACCAGGGCAGGAGGCAGCCAGTATAATAGGCTTTGTAAACATTACAAAGCCTATTATACTATTTCCATGCGGCGATCCGGGTGCTAGTAACCCGCCGGCGCTTCCGAACGGCCGGCGGGTTACTACGAGCGGTGGGCGGAGCCAGTCCCCGGCGGCTGATCGCGTCACGAATGACGCGATCGCCGCATAGCCACCCACGCAGCCGCCCCCGCCGATGGGCGTATTGCGGTCGTTTGGGCCCGGACTTTGCCGCCGCCCATCGGCTGGGGGCGGTCCTCAAGTGGTTAAGGACCAGGCACTTTTTTTCCACTCAGACCACTGCAGCTTTCACGGTTTATTGCTCGCTCATACAACCTACCACCTAAATGAATTTTGGCTCCTTTTCTTGTCACTAATAAAGCTTTCTTTTGGTGCTATTTGATTGCTCCTGAGATTTTTACTTTTTATTATATTCATCAAAAAAGACATGAATTTTGGCAAAAAAATGATTTTTTTAACTTTCTGTGCTGACAATTTTCAAATAAAGTAAAATTTCTGTATACATGCAGCGCGAAAAATGTGGACAAACATGTTTTTGATAAAAAAAAACCCATTCAGTGTATATTTATTGGTTTGGGTAAAAGTTATAGCGTTTACAAACTATGGTGCAAAAAGTGAATTTTCCCATTTTCAAGCATCTCTGACTTTTCTGACCCCCTGTCATGTTTCATGAGGGGCTAGAATTCCAGGATAGTATAAATACCCCCCAAATGACCCCATTTTGGAAAGAAGACATCCCAAAGTATTCACTGAGAGGCATAGTGAGTTCATAGAAGATATTATTTTTTGTCACAAGTAAGCGGAAAATGACACTTTGTGACAAAAAAAAGAAAAAAAAAAGAATCCATTTCTTCTAACTTGCGACAAAAAAAAATGAAATCTGCCACGGACTCACCATGCCCCTCTCTGAATACCTTGAAGTGTCTACTTTCCAAAATGGGGTCATTTGTGGGGTGTGTTTACTGTCCTCGCATTTTGGGGGGTGCTAATTTGTAAGCACCCCTGTAAAGCCTAAAAGTGCTCATTGGACTTTGGGCCCCTTAGCGCAGTTAGGCTGCAAAAAAGTGCCACACATGTGGTATTGCCGTACTCAAGAGAAGTAGTAGAATGTGTTTTGGGGTGTATTTTTACACATACCCATGCTGGGTGGGAGAAATCTCTCTGTAAATGACAATTTTTTCATTTTTTTTACACACAATTGTCCATTTACAGAGTTATTTCTCCCACCCAGCATGGGTATGTGTAAAAATACACCCCAAAACACATTGTACTACTTCTCCCGAGTACGGCGATACCACATGCATGGCACTTTTTTGCACCCTAACTGCGCTAAAGGGCCCAAAGTCCAATGAGTACCTTTAGGATTTCACAAGTCATTTTGCGGAATTTGATTTCCAGACTACTCCTCACGGTTTAGGGCCCCTAAAATGCCAGGGCAGTATAGGAACCCCACAAATGACCCCATTTTAGAAAGAAGACACCCCAAGGTATTCCGTTAGGAGTATGGTGAGTTCATAGAAGATTTTATTTTTTGTCAAAAGTTAGCGGAAAATTGATTTTTATTGTTTTTTTCACAAAGTGTCATTTTCCACTAACTTGTGACAAAAAATAAAATCTTCTATGAACTCACCATACTCCTAACGGAATACCTTGAGGTGTCTTCTTTCTAAAATGGGGTCATTTGTGGGGTTCCTATACTGCCCTGGCATTTTAGGGGCCCTAAACCGTGAGGAGTAGTCTGGAAATCAAATTCCGCAAAATGACCTGTGAAATCCTAAAGGTACTCATTGGACTTTGGGCCCTTTAGCGCAGTTAGGGTGCAAAAAAGTGCAACACATGTGGTATCGCCGTACTCGGGAGAAGTAGTACAATGTGTTTTGGGGTGTATTTTTACACATACCCATGCTGGGTGGGAGAAATAACTCTGTAAATGGACAATTGTGTGTAAAAAAATCAAAAGATTGTCATTTACAGAGGTATTTCTCCCACCCAGCATGGGTATGTGTGTAATGTGGAAAATGACACTTTGTGAAAAAACAATAAAAATCAATTTTCCGCTAACTTTTGACAAAAAATAAAATCTTCTATGAACTCACCATACTCCTAACGGAATACCTTTGGGAATACCTTTGGGTGTCTTCTTTCTAGAATGGGGTCATTTGTGGGGTTACTATACTGCCCTGGCATTTTAGGGGCCCTAAACCGTGAGGAGTAGTCTTGAAACCAAATGTCGCAAAATGACCTGTGAAATCCTAAAGGTACTCATTGGACTTTGGGCCCCTTAGCGTACTTAGGGTGTAAAAAAGTGCCACACATGTGGTACCGCCGTACTCAGGAGAAGTAGTATAATGTGTTTTGGGGTGTATTTTTACACATACCCATGCTAAGTGGGAGAAATATCTCTGTAAATGACAATTGTTTGATTTGTTTTACACACAATTGACCATTTACATAGAAATTTCTCCCACCCAGCATGGGTATGTGTAAAAATACACCCCAAAACACATTATACTACTTTTCCTGAGTACGGCGGTACCACATGTGTGACACTTTTTTGCAGCCTAGGTGCGCTAAGGGGCCCAACGTCCTATTCACGGGTCATTTTGAGGCATTTGTTTTCTAGACTACTCCTCGCGGTTTAGGGCCCCTAAAATGCCAGGGCAGTATAGGAACCCCACAAGTGACCCCATTTTAGAAAGAAGACACCCCAAGGTATTCCGTTAGGTGTATGGCGAGTTCATAGAAGATTTTATTTTTTGTCACAAGTTAGCGGAAAATGACACTTTGTGAAAAAAAAACAATAAAAAATCAATTTCCGCTAACTTTTGACAAAAAATAAAATCTTCTATGAACTCGTCATACACCTAACAGAATACCTTGGGGTGTCTTTTTTTCTAAAATGGGGTCACTTGTGGGGTTCCTATACCGCCCTGGCATTTTACGGGCCCAAAACCGTGAGTAGTCTGGAAACCAAATGTCTCAAAATGACTGTTCAGGGGTATAAGTATCTGCAAATTTTGATGACAGGTGGTCTATGAGGGGGCGAATTTTGTGGAACCGGTCATAAGCAGGGTGGCCTTTTAGATGACAGGTTGTATTGGGCCTGATCTGATGGATAGGAGTGCTAGGGGGGTGACAGGAGGTGATTGATGGGTGTCTCAGGGGGTGGTTAGAGGGGAAAATAGATGCAATCAATGCACTGGGGAGGTGATCGGAAGGGGGTCTGAGGGGGATCTGAGGGTTTGGCCGAGTGATCAGGAGCCCACACGGGGCAAATTAGGGCCTGATCTGATGGGTAGGTGTGCTAGGGGGTGACAGGAGGTGATTGATGGGTGTCTCAAGGTGTGATTAGAGGGGGGAATAGATGCAAGCAATGCACTGGCGAGGTGATCAGGGCTGGGGTCTGAGGGCATTCTGAGGGTGTGGGCGGGTGATTGAGTGCCCTAGGGGCAGATAGGGGACTAATCTGATAGGTAGCAGTGACAGGGGGTGATTGATGGGTAATTAGTGGGTGTTTAGGGTAGAGAACAGATGTGAACACTGCACTTGGGAGGTGATCGGACGTCGGATCTGCGGTCGATCTATTGGTGTGGGTGGGTGTTCAGTTTGCCCGCAAGGGGCAGGTTAGGGGCTGATTGATGGGTGGCAGTGACAGGGGGTGATTGATGGGTGGCAGTGACAGGGGGTGATTGATGGGTGATTGACAGGTGATTGACAGGTGATCAGTGGGTTATTACAGGGAAGGACAGATGTAAATAATGCCCTGGCGAATTGATAAGGGGGGGTCGGAGGGCAATCTGAGCGTGTAGGCGGGTGATTGGGTGCCCGCAAGGGGCAGATTAGGGTCTGATCTGATGGGTAACAGTGACAGGTGGTGATAGGGGGTGATTGATGGGTGATTGATGGGTAATTAGTGAGTGTTTAGAGGAGAGAATAGATGGAAACACTGCGCTTGGGTGGTGATCTGATGTCGGATCTGCGGGCGATCTATTGGTGTGGGTGGGTGATCAGTTTGCCCGCAAGGGGCAGGTTAGGGGCTGATTGTTGGGTGGCAGTGACAGGGGGTGATTGATGGGTGATAGGTGATTGGCAGGTGATTGACAGGTGATCAGTGGGTTATTACATGGAAGGACAGATGTAATTAATGCACTGGTGAATTGATAAGGGGGGGGGGGTCTGAGGGCAATCTGAGCGTGTGGGCGGGTGATTGGGTGCCCGCAAGGGGCAGCTTAGGGTCTGATCTGATAGGTAACAGTGACAGGTGGTGATAGGGGGTGATTGATGGGTGATTGATGGGTAATTAGTGGGTGTTTAGAGAAGATAACAGATGTAAACAATACATTTGGGAGGTAATCTGACGGCGGGTTTGCGGGCGATCTAATGGTGTGGGTGGGAGATCAGATTGCCCGCAAGGGGCAGGTTAGGGGCTGATTGATGGGTGGCAGTGACAGGGGGTGATTGATGGGTGATAGGTGATTGGCAGGTGATTGACAGGTGATCAGTGGGTTATTACAGGGAAGAACAGATGTAATTAATGCACTGGCGAATTGATAAGGGGGGGTCAGAGGGCAATCTGAGCGTGTTGGCGGGTGATTGGGTGCCCGCAAGGGGCAGATTAGGGTCTGATCTGATAGGTAAAAGTGACAGGTGGTGATAGGGGGTGATTGATGGGTGATTGATGGGTAATTAGTGGGTGTTTAGAGGAGAGAATAGATGTAAACAATGGATTTGGGAGGTGATCTGATGTCGGATCTGCGGGCGATCTATTGGTGTGGGTGGGTGATCAGTTTGCCCGCAAGGGGCAGGTTAGGGGCTGATTGTTGGGTGGCAGTGACAGGGGGTGATTGATGGGTGATAGGTGATTGGCAGGTGATTGACAGGTGATCAGTGGGTTATTACATGGAAGGACAGATGTAATTAATGCACTGGTGAATTGATAAGGGGGGGGGGGGGGTCTGAGGGCAATCTGAGCGTGTGGGCGGGTGATTGGGTGCCCGCAAGGGGCAGCTTAGGGTCTGATCTGATAGGTAACAGTGACAGGTGGTGATAGGGGGTGATTGATGGGTGATTGATGGGTAATTAGTGGGTGTTTAGAGAAGATAACAGATGTAAACAATACATTTGGGAGGTAATCTGACGGCGGGTTTGCGGGCGATCTAATGGTGTGGGTGGGAGATCAGATTGCCCGCAAGGGGCAGGTTAGGGGCTGATTGATGGGTGGCAGTGACAGGGGGTGATTGATGGGTGATAGGTGATTGGCAGGTGATTGACAGGTGATCAGTGGGTTATTACAGGGAAGAACAGATGTAATTAATGCTGTGGGCGATCAGTGGGCGGGGGGGGGGGGCAGATCAGTGTGTTTGGGTGCAGACTAGGGTGGCTGCAGCCTGCCCTGGTGGTCCCTCGGACACTGGGACCACCAGGGCAGGAGGCAGCCTGTATAATACACTTTGTATACATTACAAAGTGTATTATACACTTTGTATGCGGCGATCGCGGGGTTAACATCCCGCCGGCGCTTCCGTACGGCCGGCGGGATGTTACGGCGGGTGGGCGGAGCCAGTTGCCGGGGGAAGCGCGCGTCATCAATGACGCGATCGCTCCCCCGGCATGCCTAAAGGACGCGCCGCCTGAAGGCGTATTGCGGTCCTTTAGGCGTCCACTTTGCCGCCGCCCATGGGCTGTGGGCGGTCGGCAAGTGGTTAATATTTTAAAAGTTTAGACCCTTAGGTAAATATCTACATGTTTTTTTTTTTTAGTGTGTAGTTTTTTTTATATTAAACATTTTATTTGGGTATTTTTGGGAGGGTGAGATGTAAACAGTATTTTTTTTTCTGTAAATATGTGTTGATTTTTATTTTTTTTACATTTAGTTGTAGTTTTACTTTTTGGCCACAAGATGGCAGCCATGAGTTTGTTTACATGACGTCACTCTAAGCGTACATACAGTGGGTTGCAAAAGTATTCGGCCCCCTTGAAGTTTTTAACATTTTGTCATATTACTGCCGCAAACATGAATCAATTTTATTGGAATTCCACATGAAAGACCAACACGAAGTGGTGTACACGTGAGAAGTGGAACAAAAATCATACATGATTCCAAACATTTTTTACAAATAAATAACTGCAAAGTGGTGTGTGCATAATTATTCTGCCCCCTTTGATGTGAGTGCAGTCAGTTGCCTATAGACATTGCCTGATGAGTGCTAATGACTAAATAGAGTGCACCTGTGTGTAATCTAATGTCAGTACAAATACAGCGCTCTGTGAGGGCCTCAGAGGTTGTCTAAGAGAATATTGGGAGCAACAACACCGTGAAGTCCAAAGAACACACAAGACAGGTCAGGGATCATGTTATTGAGAAATTATAAGCAGGCTTAGGCTACAAAAAGATTTCCAAAGCCTTGAACATCCCACGGAGCACTGTTCAAGCGATCATTCAGAAATGGAAGGAGTATGGCACAACTGTAAACCTACCAAGACAAGGCCATCCACCTAAACTCACAGGCCAAACAAGGAGAATGCTGATCAGAAATGCAGTCAAGAGGCCCATGGTGACTCTGGGAAGCTGCAGAGATCTACAGCTCAGGTGAGAGACTCTGTCCTTAGGACAACTATTAGTCATGCACTGTACAAAGTTGGCCTTTGTGGAAGAGTGGCAAGAAGAAAGGCATTGTTAACAGAAAGCATAAGAAGTCCCGTTTGCAGTTTGCCACAAGCCATGTGGGAGCCACAGCAACCATGTGGAAGAAGGTGCTCTGGTCAGATGAGACCAAAATGGAACTTTTTGGCCAAAATGCAAAACGCTATGTGTGGCGGAAAACTAACACTGCTCATCACTCTGAACACACCATCCCCACTGTCAAATATGGTGGTGGCAGCATCATGCTCTGGGGGTTCATCTCTTCAGCAGGGACAGGGAAGCTGGTCAGAGTTGATGGGAAGATGGATGGAGCCAAATACAGGGCAAACTTGGAAGAAAACCTCTTGGAGACTGCAAAAGACTTGAGACTGGGGCAGAGGTTCACCTTCCAGCAGGGCAATTACCCTAAACATAAAGCCAGGGCAACAATGGAATGGTTTAAAACAAAACATATCTATGTGTTAGAATGGCCCAGGCAAAGTCCAGATCTAAATCCAATCGAGAATCTGTGGCCAGATCTGAAGACTGCTGTTCACAAACGCTGTCCATCTAATCTGACTGAGCTGGAGCTGTTTTGCAAAGAATAATGGGCAAGGATTTCAGTCTCTATGTGTGCAAAGCTGGTAGAGACATACCCTAAAAGACTGGCAGCTGTAATTGCAGCAAAAGGTGGTTCTACAAAGTATTGACTCAGGGGGCCGAATAATTACGCACACCCCACTTTGCAGTTATTTATTTGTAAAAAAATGTTTGAAATGTTGTATGATTTTCGATCCACTTTTCACATGTACACCACTTTGTATTAGTCTTTCAAGTGGAATTCCAATAAAATTGATGCACGTTTTTGGCAGTAATGTGACAAAATGTGGAAAACTTCAAGGGGGCCGAATACTTTTGCAACCGACTGTATACGTTTAGAGGGACACATGGGGACGCAAGAGCCAGGAAAAGTGAAGCTTCCTAGAGAAGCCGTCGCTTTTTCTGCGGGGGAGAGGAATCAGTGATCGGGCACCGTAGCCCGATTCATTTATTTCCTGGGCTAACAATCCGCGGCCGGGAGCATGCGGACATGCACATGGCCTCCTGGACGTAACTAGTACGTCCAGGAGGCAAAAGTGGTTAAGTGCTGCCTGTAACAATTGATTGTCAGTTACAGCTTTCCTCCCCTTTGGGCAAACTTGCTTAACCACTTCCCGACCGCCTAACGCACAGAGGCGGCCGGGAAGCGGACCCCGCAAGGACCAGCTCATGCCCAAAGGTGGCGGTCCTTGTAGTGTCATGGGCGGAGCGACCGCGTCATCCGTGACGCGATCCTCCGCTGGCGCCTGTCTCCGCTCACCCGCCGCAACATCCCACCGGCCATACGGAAGCGCAGGCGGCATGTTAACCCGACGATCGCCGCATACAAAGTGTATAATACACTTTGTAATGTTTACAAAGTGTATTATACAGGCTGCCTCCTGCCCTGGTGGTCCCAGTGTCCGAGGGACCACCAGGGCAGGCTGCAGCCACCCTATGTCGCACCCAAGCACACTGATTTCTCCCCCCCCTGCCCCAGATCGCCCACAGCACGCCTCAGACCCCCCCCTGCCTACCCCCCAGACCCCTGTTTGCACCCAATCACCCCCCTAATCACCCATCAATCACTCTCTGTCACTATCTGTCAACGCTATTTTTTTTATCCCCCCCTGCCCCCTGCCCCCCCTGATCACCCCCCACCCCTCAGATTCTCCCCAGACCCCCCCCCCCTGTGTACTGTATGCCTCTATCCCCCCTGATCACCTGTCAATCACCTGTCAATCACCTGTCAATCACCCATCAATCACCCATCAATCACCCCCTGTCACTGCCACCCATCAATCAGCCCCTAACCTGCCCCTTGCGGGCAATCTGATCTCCCACCCACACCAATAGATCGCCCGCAGATCCGACATCAGATCACCACCCAAACGCAGTGTTTACATCTATTCTCTTCTCTAAACACCCACTAATTACCCATCAATCACCCATCAATCACCCCCTATCACCACCTGTCACTGTTACCCATCAGATCAGACCCTAATCTGCCCCATCAATCACTCTCTGTCACTATCTGTCAACGCTATTTTTTTTATCCCCCCCTGCCCCCTGCCCCCCCTGATCACCCCCCCCACCCCTCAGATTCTCCCCAGACCCCCCCCCCCCCCCTGTGTACTGTATGCATCTATCCCCCCTGATCACCTTTCAATCACCTGTCAATCACCTGTCAATCACCCATCAATCACCCATCAATCACCCCCTGTCACTGCCACCCATCAATCAGCCCCTAACCTGCCCCTTGCGGGCAATCTGATCACCCACCCACACCAATAGATCGCCCGCAGATTCGACATCAGATCACCACCCAAACGCAGTGTTTACATCTATTCTCTCCTCTAAACACCCACTAATTACCCATCAATCACCCATCAATCACCCCCTATCACCACCTGTCACTGTTACCCATCAGATCAGACCCTAATCTGCCCCTTGCGGGCACCCAATCACCCGCCTACACACTCAGATTGCCCTCAGACCCCCCCTTATCAATTCTCCAGGGCATTATTTACATCTGTCCTTCCCTGTAATAACCCACTGATCACCTGTTAATCGCCTGTCAATCACCCATCAATTACCCCCCTGTCACTGCCACCCATCAATCACCCCCTGTCACTGCCACCCATCAATCAGCCCCTAACCTGCCCCTTGTGGGCAATCTGATCACCCACCCACACCAATAGATCGCCCGCAGATCCGACATCAGATCACCACCCAAACGCAGTGTTTACATCTATTCTCTCCTCTAAACACCCACTAATTACCCATCAATCGCACATCAATCACCCCCTATCACCACCTGTCACTGTTACCCAACAGATCAGACCCTAATCTGCCCCCTGCGGGCACCCAATCACCCGCCTACACGCTCAGATTGCCCTCAGACCCCCCCTTATCAATTCGCCAGGTCATTATTTACATCTGTCCTTCCCTGTAATAACCCACTGATCACCTGTCAATCACTTGTCAATCACCCATCAATCACCCCCTGTCACTGCCACCCATCAATCACCCCCTGTCACTGCCACCCATCAATCAGCCCCTAACCTGCGCCTTGCGGGCAATCTGATCACCCACCCACACCAATAGATCACCTGCAGATCCGACATCAGATCACCACCCAACGCAGTGTTTACATCTATTCTCTCCTCTAAACACCCACTAATTACCCATCAATCACCCCCTATCACCACCTGTCACTGTTACCCATCAGATCAGACCCTAATCTGCCCCTTGCGGGCACCCAATCACCCGCCTACACGCTCAGATGGCCCTCAGGCCTCCCCCTTATCAATTCTCCAGGGCATTATTTACATCTGTCCTTCCCTGTAATAACCCACTGATCACCTGTCAATCACCCATCAATCACCCCCCTGTCACTGCCACCCATCAATCACCCCCTGTCACTGCCACCCATCAATCAGCCCTTAACCTGCCCCTTGCGGGCAATCTGATCACCCACCCACACCAATAGATCGCCCGCAGATCCGACATCAGATCACCACCCAAACGCAGTGTTTACATCTATTCGCTCCTCTAAACACCCACTAATTACCCATAAATCACCCATCAATCACCCCCTATCACCACCTGTCACTGTTACCCATCAGATCAGACCCTAATCTGCCCCCTGCGGGCACCAAATCACCCGCCTACATGCTCAGATTGCCCTCAGACCCCCCCCTTATCAATTCGCCAAGGCATTATTTACATCTGTCCTTCCCTGTAATAACCCACTGATCACCTGTCAATCACCTGTCAATCACCCATCAATCACCCCCTGTCACTGCCACCCATCAATCACCCCCTGTCACTGCCACCCATCAATCAGCCCCTAACCTGCCCCTTGCAGGCAATCTGATCACCCACCCACACCAATAGATCGCCTGCAGATCCGACATCAGATCACCACCCAAGCGCAGTGTTTACATCTATTCTCTCCTCTAAACACCCACTAATTACCCATCAATCACCCCCTATCACCACCTGTCACTGTTACCCATCAGATCAGACCCTAATCTGCCCCTTGCGGGCACCCAATCACCCGCCTACATGCTCAGATTGCCCTTAGACCCCCCCCCCCTTATCAATTCGCCAGGGCATTATTTACATCTGTCCTTCCCTGTAATAACCCACTGATCACCTGTCAATCACCCATCAATCACCCCATGTCACTGCCACCCATCAATCAGTCCCTAACCTGCCCCTTGCGGGCAATCTGATCACCCACCCACACCAATAGATCGCCCGCAGATCCGACATCAGATCACCTCCCAAGTGCAGTGTTTACAACTGTTCTCTCCTCCAAACACCCACTAATTACCCATCAATCACCCCCTGTCACTGCTACCCATCAGATTAGACCCCTATCTGCCCCTAGGGCACTCAATCACCCGCCCATACCCTCAGAACGCCCTCAGACCCCAGCCCTGATCACCTCGCCAGTGCATTGCTTGCATCTATTCCCCCTCTCTAATCACACCTTGCAACACCCATCAATCACCTCCTGTCACACCCTAGCACACCTACCCATCAGATCAGGCCCTAATTTGCCCCGTGTGAGCTCCTGATCACTCGGCCAAACCCTCAGATCCCCTCTCAGACCCCCTTCCGATCACCCCCCCAGTGCATTGATTGCATCTATTTTCCCCTCTAACCACCCCCTGAGACACCCATCAATCACCTCCTGTCACCCCCTAGCACTCCATCCATCAGATCAGGCCCAATACAACCTTTCATCTAAAAGGCCACCCTGCTTATGACCGGTTCCACAAAATTCGCCCCCTCATAGACCACCTGTCATCAAAATTTTCAGATGCTTATACCCCTGAACAGTCATTTTGAGACATTTGGTTTCCAGACTACTCACGGTTTTGGGCCCGTAAAATGCCAGGGCGGTATAGGAACCCCACAAGTGACCCCATTTTAGAAAAAAAGACACCCCAAGGTATTCTGTTAGGTGTATGACGAGTTCATAGAAGATTTTATTTTTTGTCAAAAGTTAGCGGAAATTGATTTTTATTGTTCTTTTTCACAAAGTGTCATTTTTCACTAACTTGTGACAAAAAATAAAATCTTCTATGAACTCACCATACTCCTAACGGAATACCTTGGGGTGTCTTATTTCTAAAATGGGGTCACTTGTGGGGTTCCTATACTGCCCTGGCATTTTAGGGGCCCTAAACCGTGAGGAGTAGTCTAGAAAACAAATGCCTCAAAATGACCTGTGAATAGGACGTTGGGCCCCTTAGCGCACCTAGGCTGCAAAAAAGTGTCACACATGTGGTATCGCCGTACTCAGGAGAAGTAGTATAATGTGTTTTGGGGTGTATTTTTACACATACCCATGCTGGGTGGGAGAAATCTCTCTGTAAATGGACAATTGTGTGTAAAAAAAATCAAAAGATTGTCATTTACAGAGATATTTCTCCCACCCAGCATGGGTATGTGTAAAAATACACCCCAAAACACATTATACTAGTTCTCCTGAGTACGGTGGTACCACATGTGTGGCACTTTTTTACACCCTAAGTGCGCTAAGGGGCCCAAAGTCCAATGAGTACCTTTAGGATTTCACAGGTCATTTTGCGACATTGTTGGTTTCAAGACTACTCCTCACGGTTTAGGCCCCCTAAAATGCCAGGGCAGTATAGGAACCCCATAAATGACCTCATTCTAGAAAGAAGACACCCAAAGGTATTCCGTTAGGAGTATGGCGAGTTCATAGAAGATTTTATTTTTTGTCACAAATTAGCGGAAAATGACACTTTGTGAAAAAAGCCAATTAAAATCAATTTCCGCTAACTTGTGACAAAAATAAAATCTTCTATGAACTCACCATACTCCTAACGGAATACCTTGGGGTGTCTTCTTTCTAAAATGGGGTCATTAGTGGGGTTCCTATACTGCCCTGGCATTCTAGGGGCCCTAAACCGTGAGGAGTAGTCTGGAAATCAAATTCCGCAAGATGACCTGTGAAATCCTAAAGGTACTCATTGGACTTTGGGCCCCTTAGCACAGTTAGGGTGCAAAAACGTGCCACACATGTGGTATCGCCGTACTCGGGAGAAGTAGTACAATGTGTTTTGGGGTGTATTTTTACACATACCCATGCTGGGTGGGAGAAATATCTCTGTAAACGGACAATTGTGTGTAAAAAAAATCAAAAAATTGTCATTTACAGAGATATTTCTCCCACCCAGCATGGGTATGTGTAAAAATACACCTCAAAACACATTGTACTACTTCTCCTGAGTACGACAATACCACATGTGTGGCACTTTTTTGCAGCCTAACTGCGCTAAGGGGTCCAAAGTCCGATGAGCACCTTTAGGCTTTACAGGGGTGCTTACAATTAGGCACCCCCCAAAATGCCAGGACAGTAAACACACCCCACAAATAACCCCATTTTGGAAAGTAGACACTTCAAGGTATTCAGAGAGGGGCATGGTGTGTCCGTGGCAGATTTCATTTTTTTTTGGTCGCAAGTTAGAAGAAATGGAAACTTTTTTTTTTGTGACAAAGTGTCATTTTCCGCTTACTTGTGACAAAAAAATAATATCTTCTATGAACTCACTATGCCTCTCAGTGAATACTTTGGGATGTCTTCTTTCCAAAATGGGGTGATTTGGGGGGTATTATACTATCCTGGAATTCTAGCCCCTCATGAAACATGACAGGGGGTCAGAAAAGTCATAGATGCTTGAAAATGGGAAAATTTACTTTTTGCACCATAGTTTGTAAATGCTATAACTTTTACCCAAACCAATAAATATAGGCTGAATGGGTTTTTTTTTTTTTATCATCAAAAACATGTTTGTCCACATTTTTCACGCTGCGTGTATACAGAAATTTTACTTTATTTGAAAAATGTCAGCACAGAAAGTTAAAAAAATCATTTTTTTGCCAAAATTCATGTTTTTTTTGATGAATATAATAAAAAGTAAAAATCTCAGCAGCAATCAAATAGCACCAAAAGAAAGCTTTATTAGTGACAAGAAAAGGAGCCAAAATTCATTTAGGTGGTAGGTTGTATGAGCGAGCAATAAACCGTGAAAGCTGCAGTGGTCTGAATGGAAAAAAAGTGCCTGGTCCTTAAAGGGTTTAAAGCCCACGGTCCTCAAGTGGTTAAATAATTTATAAAATAATATTGTAAAAAAAGTTATTTTATGTAGTAATGTTTTCTTTTTTTCCAAGTGAAAGCCATTTTTATGTCTACTGTTGGGAAATGTATATTTCTTGAGCTGACAAAACACATTGTTTAGTGCTTACTAATTCCCTAGTTCTATCGTAGCTTTGTTTTTTTTTTGGTTTTTTTTTAAACTCACATTTTTAACAGCACTCATCCAAATCAAAGTCTTTTTTTACTACTTTGGTCCCTTGAAGGCTGGTATTGCCAGCCCAGAATGAATGAACCAGCTGATGAGCCTGAAGAAAACTAGTTTACATGGTTCATGACATGGACAGAGGTAAAATGGTCTGCACTTTGTCTTCAATATTTTTTGGTTTATTCAGGGCACATCCCAATACAGAAAAAAGTACAACGCTGACATGTTTCAAACTCACAGGTCCTTAATCATAGCATAATTCATGATATTGCAAAGCCTCCTTGTCCATGTCAAAGGCAAGGCTCATCTAGAGAAGAAGGTAGGTAACTACATCCACACATTAGTCCAGTGTTTCTCAAACCTGTCCTTGTTACTCCCCAACAGTGCATGTTTTGCAGGTAAACTCACCCATGCACATGTGGGGTGATTAATGCTTCAGCTAGATGGGTTCCATGTAGCTGAGACACTAAGTACCCCACTTGTGCATGGGTGAGGTTGCCTGCAAAACATGCACTATTGGGGAGTCACGAGGACAGGTTTGCTAAACACTGCATTAGGATATATACAGTGCTGCCCATAATTATTCACCCCCCCCGCAAATTTTGACGTAAAGTTACTTTTATTCAACCAGCAAGTAATTTTTTGACGGTAAATTACATAGGTGTCTCCCAAAAGATAATAAGGAGATGTACAAGAGGCATTATTGTTGAAAAAAAAAATCTAAGCTTTTATTTACATTTGAGCAAAAATTGTCCAGTCCAAAATTATTCATACCTTTCTCAATAATCAAACGAAAAGCCTTTATTGGCTATTACAGCAATCAAACACTTCCTATAATTGCAGACCAGCTTTTTTGGATGTCTCCACAGGCATTTATGCCCATTCACCTTTAGCAGTGAGGTCCAAATTTTTCAGGTTGGAGGGTCTTCTTGCCATCACCCTGATCTTTAGCTCCCTCCACAGATTCTCAAGGACTCTGAGTGGGCCACTCCAAAACACTCACATTGTTGTATGCTTGCCACTTTTGCTGTGTGTTTTTTTGGGTCATTGTCATGCTGTAATGTCCACTGGTGCCCAAGGCCAAGTTTCTCTGCAGACTGCCTTATGCTGTTATCAGGGTTGCTGTCACGAGTGACGAGTGCCACGAGTACTGTGATTTACGACCATTTTTACGCAGTTACGCACTCGTACTCGGGACTCGTGACGGCAAATTTTTACGAGTGCATGATTCGCATGCACTCGTGACGGGTACGCGTCACGACTCGTAAACTCGTACGCATGAGTCGTGACTCGTTCGTGACGTGTTCGTTACGCGATGGGCCAATCAGAGGGCCCCAGACCTCTGACTAGAACCAATGAGAGGAGGGGAGCCTGTGCCCTCCCCTCCTGTATATAAGGCAGCAGCAGCCATGTTGTCAGCTTGTCTTTGCTAGACTCCTACAGTACTGAGAGCATCTCCAGCGCTGTAGTTCAGTAAGTTAGCAAAGGCATCACTGTCTGTGTCAAAAACAGATCGTTTTTACTGCATTACTGTACACTAACTGATTGCTGTAATAGATATTTAGCTAGCTATAGTTATTTGTCATTGCAGTCAGTCAGTTAGTGTCTCAGATTGTATTGTGATTGTATTGTGCTTAGAGTAGGATAGGGCCTAGCTAGGTAGCTTTAGATTATTAGTGAGTAGTGAGTGACTGTTAGTTAGTGAGTGATTGTTACTGTAGTAGTGACTAGTGAGTTAGTGAGTGAGTGTTAGTTAGTGAGTACAGTACACCAGTAAATAAAGGGAAGTGTGTTTCCCCCCACCCCTTTACCTTTTTTTTTTTCTTTGCGTGAGCCGTGAGATCATGTCTGGAAGCAGGGGCAGCAGCAGTCATCGCAGCAGAGGGAGTAGGGGCAGTGCCATCGCTTCCGCCAGCAGCAGGTTGCGTTTGGCTGAGGGGGAGGCCGCAGAGGTGCAGCGCATAGCGCCCATTTTTGGCCAGACTCGCCGTGCCATACAGGAGGACCAGGTACCGGCTATTGTGGAGTTGATGGCGATGCAGCAGTCCACCAGTGGTTCCAGACGGACCACAACAGTGACCAGCACCCCGGCCACCAGCGGACACCCGCCACTGCTTGATGCCATGTCCACCCCAGCGGCCAGCAGCGATCCTGAAATGGACGTCAGCTCGCTGACGTTAAGCCCAGCATCAGCCAGTACTCTGACAGCAGTAGTGGATGAAATTGAGGGGATGGTGGGTCCCGTTGATCAGGAGGGCTTTGGGGATGAGCCTGAGGCAGGGTATGTGGGGAGAGAAGAGGTGGTTGGAGGGTCACAGGAGGAGCTTTTTGGGCATGAAAATTCCGACCTGGATTATGATGATGATGATGATCCAGTGTTGGACCCACTATTTGTGCCCAGCTTCTCCCCCCAAGACAGCGAGGAAGAGGAGGAGGAGGAGGTTGTGGTCGTGCAGCCTTGCAGCAGCATGCCAGAGTCAGACAGGCGTGGTAGTTTGGAGCAGGCACAGCCCGCTGCTTCAACGGCCACCACCACCCCCACAATCCCCAACAACACAACCAGCAGCACCACAATTCAGTTGCAAAGCAGTGGGAGGCGACAGCAGCAGCAGCAGCAGGCACCCCCTTCCGGCCGTAAGGGGCAATTTACTTCCCCTATATGGAACCACTTTACTGTTTCCACTGTTGACGAGCAGGCATGGTCGGAAGAGCCAATTTCCGATTCCGCGGTAATTCCGCATACCGCCACTACCGAAATTCTGCTTCCGCTACATTCCGGTGGAATTCCGCTACATTCCGCGGAATTCCGCGGTATTCCACCACGTGCACCTTCCGTATTTTTAAACGGACTTCCGTAATTTTTAAACGGATTTCCGTAAATTTAGGAGGAAACACTCAATCGCTCATTTGAAATATCTATTGTTAATAAAGTTGATTTGTATTTTGTAAATTTGGATAAAAAAAATGTTGAAACCGTTATTTTAGCGCAGTAACTCTCCGCTGATTATGATTGGTCAACTCATTCCGCATCTCCTGATTGG
This sequence comes from Hyperolius riggenbachi, assembly GCF_040937935.1. Taxonomy (NCBI): domain Eukaryota; kingdom Metazoa; phylum Chordata; class Amphibia; order Anura; family Hyperoliidae; genus Hyperolius; species Hyperolius riggenbachi. The sequence goes on along the minus strand of NC_090656.1, from coordinate 70,516,812 downwards.
TCAATTCATTCCGATTCCGATTTTGCCGGAATTCCGAATTCCGGATTGCAAATTCCGAATTCCGGATTGCAAATTCCGAATTCCGCGGAACCATGCGGAAACCCCAATTCCGGCGGAATTTCGGAATTTTAGCTTCCGCGGAATTCGGAAGCCCATGCCTGTTGACGAGACCTTGGCAGTGTGCAAGCACTGCAAAGTGGTAAAAAGTCGTGGTCGCAATCCGTCGAGGTTGGGTACCTCCTGCCTCCAGGCCCATCTGAAGAGTGATCACAGGGCTCTGTATGAACAGTTTTTGACTGTGAGGGATGCTGCGCGTGGTCAGCCTTCAACAACAACAGCAGCAGCAGCAGCAGCAGCAGCAGCAACAGCAGGAGTGCGTCCACGCACTGCTCCCTCCAGTGCTGTGTCGAGAGCTCTCCCCACCACTGAGCTCCAAGGCAGCCAAAGCTCTGAGGCATCATCTGCTCCCTCCACAGCTCTCTCCTCAGCTTCCCAGGCAGCAGGCAAACGCCAGAGCCTGCTGAGCGAGACATTCCCTGGTGTGACCAAGGCGCTTCCTCCCAGCCACCGTCGCATCAGGCAGCTGAACGGGTTGCTGGCCCGTGCAATGTGCTCGCAGCTGCTGCCTTATTCTATTGTGCAGCCGGGGAGTGATATGCGCGCTCTGCTCCAATGCGCAGCCCCGGAGTGGCCCATCCCCAGCCGCCACTTCTTCTCCTGTACGGCCATCCCAGCACTGCACCAGTCTGTGGTGAACAATGTGGCCCGCTCGCTTGATCATGCCGTGGGCGAGCGGGTCCATATCACCATGGACTCCTGGACGAGCCGTTTTGGGACAGACCGCTACCTGTCCTTCACGGCTCACTGGGTGAGCTTGGCGGAAGTGGGGGAAGGGTCAGCAGCAGCAGCAGCAGCAGCATCGGGCACAGCAGCAGCACTGTGGGTGGTGCCACCACGCGGGATCAGGGGAGAAGCAGCAGGCTCCTCTGATCCATCTCCTTCCTCGTGCACATTGGCAAAACGGCCCCACCTCCACAACAGCAGCGTGAAGCCCCGCCTTTGCCAAGCGCTGCTGGAGATGAGAGCCATGGGTGCTGCGAAGCTCACGGCCAGCGTGGTCCTTAAAGCCCTCAGGGAGCAGGAGAGCAGATGGTTGAGCAACCGAGGCCTCAGGGTCGGATTGGTGGTGTCCGATAATGGGGCCAACATGATTGCCGCCATCAAGCAGGGGAACCCGGACCACATCCCCTGTTTGGCCCATGTCCTGAACCTGGTGGTGCAGAGGTTCCTGCGCACCTACCAGGGGATGGGCGATCTGCTGGAGGTGGCAAGGAACACAGTCCGCCATTTCCGCCGCTCTACAGCAGCCTCAGAACGCCTGGCCATTCTGCAGCAGGAAGAGGGCCTGCCACCACACCGCATGCTCAACGATGTACCGACTCGGTGGAACTCCACACTGTGCATGTTGGAGCGGCTCCTCAAACACCGGAGGGCCGTGAATCGGTACATCGGTGACTTGCTGTGCTCCGGATCCTCAGCACTGCAAGTCATCACAAACGCACAGTGGGGTCTGATGCAGCAGGTGGCCCTTGTTCTGGCTCCATTCCTCCAGGGGACCGAGGAGGTGAGCCGAGAACAGACCTCACTGTGCGAGTGGGTGCCCCTCGTCTGCCTGCTGGACAGGGCAGTTTTTGACCTGCTGGAACAGGGGGAGGCAGCCCTGGGCCAGCTGGATCTGCAGCAGGAAATGTCAACATCTGAGGGTGAGGAGGAAGAGGAGGAGGTGGAGGTCCCTGACCTTGCTGCAGATGAGGGGGAGGAAGGAAGCGCAGCAGAATTGGAGCGTGGGTGGAACAGGCGGGAAGAGGCACAATGGGCAGAGGAGGAGGACAGGCATGTTGTAGCTGGCCATTTTGATGCAGACGTGGCTGCTGTGGCTAACCTCTTCCCCATGGCTGCCCACATGCTGCGCTGCCTGCGCAGAGACCCCAGGGTGGTTCAGATGCGTAAGAGGGAGGACATCTGGATCACCCTGATGCTGGACCCACGACTGAAAGGCAAGCTGGGCCAGTTCATGCAGGGGGAAGACCAAGAACAACAAACAAGGGCATTACAGCAGGCCCTTGTTCGCAGACTGGAGGAAGCCTTCCCCCAGCCTTGCACTCCCCCCCCCTGCACCTGTCCAGCAAACCCAGCAGCAGGCGCCTGCACCCAGCAGCAGCAGCAGGCGGCCAGGGGACCTGCGCAGCCTGAAAAGGCAAATGTACAGTGTGGAGTTGCCTACAGAGGAGGTGCGTGGAGCATCAGCAGCAGCATCCTCCACCAGTCAGCACCAACGCTTCACCCGAATGGTGTCTGACTATATGGGGTCCTTCAGCGGGCTGGACACTGAGGCCCCTGTGGACCCCATGGAGTACTGGGTGAAGATGTTGGGTATTTGGACTGAGCTGGCACAGTACGCCCTGGAACTCCTGTCCTGCCCTCCTTCAAGCGTACTTTCAGAGAGGAGCTTCAGTGCTGCAGGTGGAGTGGTGACTGAGAAACGTTCTCGTCTGTCCACACAGTCGGTGGACAGACTAACGTTCATTAAGATGAACCATGCTTGGGTGGGTGATGATTTTCTGGCCCCTGCTGTTGGTGATAGGAGGAGTAAGAAATGAACTGGCTGGGTTCACCTGTTCACCCTTCAACACCACCACTAACTCCTGCTGCTGGTGCTTCAAAGTGTGGTAGCACCTCCACTAGGGTGTCACACTCGTCATCTGTATATATTGCCACTGTATATATTTTTATCTCTGCTGCCAGTCTCACCACCAGACTCTATACCTTCATCACCGGATTCTGCTGCCCACTGTGGTAGTACCAGGGTGCCACACTCGTCTTCTGTATATATTGCTACTGTATATATTTGTACCTCTGCTGCCAGTCTCACCACCAGACTACTTACCTTCATCACCGGATTCTGCTCCTAAGTGTGGTAGCACCACAGCCTGGGTGCCACACTCATCTGTATATATTCCACCACTGTATATATTTTAACTGCTGCTGCTGCCAGTCTCACCACCAGACTACTTACCTTCATCACCGGATTCTGCTCCTAAGTGTGGTAGCACCACAGCCTGGGTGCCACACTCATCTGTATATATTACCACCACTGTATATATTTTAACTGCTGCTGCTGCCAGTCTCACCACCAGACTACTTACCTTCATCACCGGATTCTGCTCCTAAGTGTGGTAGCACCACAGCCTGGGTGCCACACTCATCTGTATATATTACCACCACTGTATATATTTTAACTGCTGCTGCTGCCAGTCTCACCACCAGACTACTTACCTTCATCACCGGATTCTGCTCCTAAGTGTGGTAGCACCACAGCCTGGGTGCCACACTCATCTGTATATATTACCACCACTGTATATATTTTAACTGCTGCTGCTGCCAGTCTCACCACCAGACTACTTACCTTCATCACCGGATTCTGCTCCTAAGTGTGGTAGCACCACAGCCTGGGTGCCACACTCATCTGTATATATTCCACCACTGTATATATTTTAACTGCTGCTGCTGCCAGTCTCACCACCAGACTACTTACCTTCATCACCGGATTCTGCTCCTAAGTGTGGTAGCACCACAGCCTGGGTGCCACACTCATCTGTATATATTACCACCACTGTATATATTTTAACTGCTGCTGCCAGTCTCACCACCAGACTACTTACCTTCATCACCGGATTCTGCTCCTAAGTGTGGTAGCACCACAGCCTGGGTGCCACACTCATCTGTATATATTACCACCACTGTATATATTTTAACTGCTGCTGCTGCCAGTCTCACCACCAGACTACTTACCTTCATCACCGGATTCTGCTCCTAAGTGTGGTAGCACCACAGCCTGGGTGCCACACTCATCTGTATATATTACCACCACTGTATATATTTTAACTGCTGCTGCTGCCAGTCTCACCACCAGACTACTTACCTTCATCACCGGATTCTGCTCCTAAGTGTGGTAGCACCACAGCCTGGGTGCCACACTCATCTGTATATATTCCACCACTGTATATATTTTAACTGCTGCTGCTGCCAGTCTCACCACCAGACTACTTACCTTCATCACCGGATTCTGCTCCTAAGTGTGGTAGCACCACAGCCTGGGTGCCACACTCATCTGTATATATTACCACTACTGTATATATTTTAACTGCTGCTGCTGCCAGTCTCACCACCAGAGAATGGGAATGTGGTTCTACCACCGACACAAGAGTGCCACTTAGGTACTCCACCTATGACCTTCACCTGCCAGTCTGCCTGTGGCATTACCAGACTATATACCACCTCCTCCTGCTGCTGTTGATGCTCCTTTGGAATGTGTTTCTACCACCGACACAAGAGTGCCACTTAGGTACTCCACCTATGACCTTATTATGTCGTGATACCCTCAAAAGTGCCATGGTTCAACTTTGTGCTGTGTTCTTCTTACCCAACTCTGTGTTGCTGATGATGGACACCTCCTCCACTAATTTTTATGGACATATTTATAAGGTCCTGATAGCCTAAAAAGTGCCACGGATCAAATTTGTGCTGTGGTCTTCTTAACCTAGTCTGTGTTGGTGATGATGGACACCTCCACTAATGTATTGCAAATTGAATCATTCATACAGCAGAAATATCATGTATAAATGATGAAAAGTTCTAAGAATACGTTTGTTTCATGCGTACATTTTTACGCATGCCAGCATAAGCTTACGCAATATAGTGTACGAGTCACGAGTCGTAATGACGACTCGTGATTCATGATATTCGCATGGACTCGTCTTGCGAAGCGTAACTAGCGATTCAAACGAGCCGCGGTGACGAGTCGTTTCGTGACAGCTCGGACTCGTACGCGTCACTACTCGTACTCGTGTACGCGGACATTCGAGCAACTCTGGCTGTTATTGAGAATCCTCATGTATTGCTCTTTTTTCATGGTGCCGTTTACTGTGGTTAGGTTCCCTGGTCCATTGGCTGAAAAAACAACCCTAAAGCATTAGGTTCCCACCACAATGTTTGACAGTGTGGATGGTGTTCTTTGGGTTGAAGGCTTATCAATTTTTGTTTCGTCTGACCATAACACAGAAGACCAGAAGTCTTCTTCTTTGTCCAAATGAGCATTTGCAAAGGCCAATTGAGCTTTTGTGTGCCTTATCTGGAGAAGTGGTGTCCTCCTTTGTCTGCATCTCATGGAACCCAGTCTGCCTTGAGACACTGCCGCCAGCAGAGCCCAGATTCACTAGGATGGCCTTGATGGTGATCCTTGGATTCTTTTACACCTCTCTCGCTATCGTCCTGGTCAGCACAGGTGTCACTTTTGGCTTCCAACCACATCCTCTGAGATTTTCCACAGTGCGGAACATCTTGCATTTTCAATAATACTTTGCGCTGTAGCTAGTGATGGGCGAACACCTGGATGTTTGGGTTCGGGAAAGTTCGCCGAACATGGCCGAGATGTTCGGCATGTTCGGGCCGAACCCCGAACTTCCCGAACATCCTGCTTTTGGGGGCCCTATGGGGTCGCAGGCATAAGGGGGGAGCATGCCCCGATCGCGGGGGGGGGTCGGAAATTCCCCCCACCCCCTCCGCTAGCGCTCCCCCCTCTGCCCGCTTCCCCATACAAAAGTTTAAGCAAAGTACCTGTAATAGTGGATGGCCTGGCAGTGGCACTGTGGAGTGAGGAGGAGGAGTCCGGAGAGTGACGCGTTGAGGGAGGCCGGGCAGCGGGCGGTTCAGCGGTAGTACCCTTGTGGTACTTCCGCCCTTTCTCTGACCTCACGCTCGCTGCCCGGCCTCCCTCAACGCGTCACTCTCCGGACTCCTCCTCCTCACTCCACAGTGCCAATGCCAGGCCATCCACTATTACAGGTACTTTGCTTAAACTTTTGTATGGGGAAGCGGGCAGAGGGGGGAGCGCTAGCGGAGGGGGTGGGGGGAATTTCCGACCCCCCCCGCGATCGGGGCATGCTCCCCCCTTATGCCTGCGACCCCATAGGGGGGCCGTATTCGGCCGAACAGGGCCCTGTTCAGCCGAACAGGGGCCCTGTTCGGCCAGGTTCGGCCAGGAATTGAGCCGTTCGGACGAACGCGAACAGTTCGGCCGAACACCACCAGGTGTTCGGCCGAACTCGAACATCACCCGAACAGGGTGATGTTCTGCAGAACCCCGAACAGTGGCGAACACTGTTCGCCCAACACTAGCTGTAGCCACTGGAACTTGAAATCTACATCACAGTCAGCAGACACATGGCAGCCAATCAGCCTTCACTCCCTCATGGAGCCCCCCTTTATATAAGGCAGCAGCATCAGCCATGTTCTCACTTTGAAGAGATAGGGAAAGTGATAGTTAGGAGGTCTGTTAGCTTGCTCCTTGCTGATATTTGTTGCTGTAAAAGCACCACCAAAACAGCTCTTTTGAGAGCTAATGTTCTTATGAAGGTTTTTTTTTTTTTTTTTTTTTTCGTGTGGCCCACTGACACTGCATATACAGCCCTGTCTGTCGCAGCTGGCCCTTGCTAATTGCTATACTGTGCACATTCAGTGGCTAGTGTGACTGCTGTTTTATATACCAGTCCATGCATACTTTTCACTGTACCTGTGTGTGTGACAGCTGCACATTGTATTGTAATACCAGTCACTGTATACCTTTCACTGCACCTCTGTGTGACAGCACGCAGTTTTATATACCAGTCACAGCATACCTGTTCACTGCACCTCTGTGTGACCGCACGTTTTTTTTTATACATGTCTGTGCATACCTGTTAACTGCACCCGTGTGACAGCTGCACATTGTATTGTAATACCAGTCACTGTATACCTTTCACTGCACTGTGTGTGACAGCATGCAGTTTTATATACCAGCAGTCAGTGCATCAATTTTCACTGTACCTGTGTGACTGCACATTGTATTATACCACCAGTCACTGCATAAATTTTCACTGAACCTGTGTGACTTCACATTGTTATACCAGCGGTCACTGCAACCTTTTCACTGCACCTGTGTGACTTCACATTGTATTAGTCAAGTCAGTGCATACCTTTTACTTCATCCCCCCCAATATGGACAAAACAAAAGGCAGAGGCAGAGCCAGAGGCAGGCCACCTGACAGGTCTGTTCGAGGTCGTGCTGATGTGATTTTGTGTGGCCCTGGACCAAAGTACAGTGTTCAGAAGGCACGTGCCATCAACTCCCAAGATTGCCAGGGCGTAGTTGACTATTTAACACAGAACACCTCATCTTCCTCAGTTTCCGCATAGAACCATGGCATATCTTTCTACACAGCCACCACTGCTACTACTAGCACCACATCAGCTCCATTTGACACTTTGCAGGAGTTATTTTTTTTTTGGGGGGGGGGGGGGGAGGGGGGGAAATAACTGATTCACAGCAATTATTGTTACACGATGACGGCGCTATGCATGTTACACCACCACCTCATATGTCTGAGTTAGGCGCCAGTAGGGACCTAAGGTGTGAGGATGATGAAGTATCTATTGTTGGTGCAGTTTTGGAGGTGTCTGATACAAGCAAAGCTGTGGAGGGTAATGATGATGATGTTGATGATGATGATGATACTGCCATGGATGTCACGTGGGTTCCCAATAGACAAGATGAACAGGGGGACAGTGCAGAGGGGGAGTCAGAGAGGAGTAGGAGGAGACGAGTTGCTGAAAGAAGCAGGGGGAGCTCGTTGTCAGAAACAGCTTGTGGCAGTGTCCGGCGGTATGTATCACCACCTATAGACAGCCAGCCAACATGCCCTTCAAGGTCAGCTGCTGACGCCACCACCAAAGTGCCATCATTCCAGGGCTCAGCGGTGTGGAAATTTGTTTGTATGTCTGCCCCAGATGAGAGCAATGCCACCTGTACTCTCTGCCACCAAAAATTGAGTCATGGAAAGACCAAGACGCACGTAGGGACAATTGCATTATGAAGGCACATGATGAAAAAGCACAAACTGCAATGGGATGACCACCTGAGGAAAAGCAGCACTCAACAGCAAAGCCACCCACCGCCTCCTCTTACTCCTTCAGGTGCAGCATCTTCAGCCGCTTTATCCCTTGCTAGAGATGGCCCAAATGGTTCGGCAACGAACGGTTCCAGGCAAATTTCCAGTGGTTCAGGTTCGCCATGTAAGGCAAACTTTCCCGTAAGTTCAGTTTGCCCCCTATAGTGCACCATTAGGGTCAACTTTGACCCTCTACATCACAGTCAGCATTCACATTGTAGCCAATCAGGCTACACTCTCTCCTGGAGCCACTCCCCCCTTATATGAGGCAGGCTCCGCCAGCCATTACACTCACTCGTGTGCCTGCAATAGTGAAAGAAGGGACAGCTGCTAGAAGACTCTCATAGGGAAAGATTAGTTAGGCTGTTGTAGGCGTGTTAGTTTGCTCCTAGCTGATTCTTATTGCTAAAATAGCACCCCACAACAGCTCTTTTGAGAGCTAATATTGTGCTTGTGATCTGTTTTTTTCTGTGTGTCCCACTGACACTTGTGTTGCATAGACAGCCTTGATAATCCATACTATGCGTGTGCTACTGCCAGCCAGGCCAAGCACATTCACTGACTACATGTGTGTGAGACAGGTGCACATTTTAATACCCAGTACTGCATATACCTACCTGTTGTGTTCAGTGCACCCACCTCATCACTGTATATACCTACCTGTTGTGTTGAGTGCACTCACCTCATCACTGCATATACCTAGCTGTTGTGTTCAGTGAACCCACCTCATCACTGCATATACCTACCTGTTGTGTTCAGTGAACCCACCTCATCACTGCATATACCTACCTGTTGTGTTCAGTGAACCCACCTTATCACTACATATACCTACCTTTTGTGTTGAGTGAACCCACCTCATCACTGTATATACCTACCTGTTGTGTTCAGTAAACCCACCTCATCACTGCATATACCTACCTGTTGTGTTCAGTGAACCCACCTCACCACTGCATATACCTACCTTTTGTGTTGAGTGAACCCATCTCATCACTGCATATACTCACCTGTTGTTTTGAGTGAACCCACCTCATCACTGTATATACCTACCTGTTGTGTTGAGTGCACCCACCTCATCACTGCATATACCTACCTGTTGTGTTCAGTGAACCCACATCATCACTGCATATACCTACCTGTTGTGTTGAGTGTACCCACCTCATCACTGCATATACCCACCTGTTGTGTTGATTGCACCCATCTCATCACTGCATACACCTACCTGTTGTGTTGAGTGCACCCACCTCATCAATGCATATACCTACCTGTTGTGTTGAGTGCACCCACCTCATCACTGCATATACCTACCTGTTGTGTTCAGTGAACCCACCTCATCACTGCATATACCTACCTGTTGTGTTCAGTGAACCCACATCATCACTGCATATACCTACCTGTTGTGTTCAGTGAACCCACCTCTACACTGCATATACCTACCTGTTGTGTTCAGTGCATCCACCTTATCACTGCATATACTTACCTGTTGTGTAGAGTGCACCCACTTCATCACTGCATATACCTACCTGTTGTGTTCAGTGAACCCACCTCATCACTGCATATACCTACCTGTTGTGTTCAGTGAACCCACCTCATCACTGCATATACCTACCTGTTGTGTTGAGTGCACCCATATGGGCTTGAAAACTGCTACGGCCTGCACTCTCGCAATGGTGCGCACCAGTCCAGCACGGCCGTCACAATGCAAACAGCTGTTTGCGGTGCGTTACACAGTGTGTTTGGTGTGTCAGTGTGAAGCAGTACTCTAATTACACTCCCTGATTGATGTTTTAAAGCACTTTAGGCCTGCAATTTAGCATTCAATGTGATTTCTGGCCTTAAAACGCTGCTTTGCGTCACATCCAGATTTTTCCCCGGGACTTTTGGCATGTATCCCACTCCGCCATGCCCCCCTCCAGGTGTTAGACCCCTTGAAACATATTTTCCATCACTTTTGTGGCCAGCATACTTTTTTCTAGTTTTCAAAGTTCGCCTACCCATTGAAGTCTATTGCGGTTTGCGGAAGTTCACGCAAACCGAACCTTTTGCGGAAGTTCGAGAACCAAAAATCGGAGGTTCGGGCCATCTCTAGTCAACGTGTCAGCATAGTGGCAAATGGAGTTCCTCCATTCATTCCTGGGCAAGTTGCCATGCTTATGTGAAGCTCCCTTGAAGCTCAAACAAAAACAAGTTCATCCCAGATTGTTGTGGCATTGGACAAGAAAGTTCTTTTGTTGAAAAGAGAAAGATCTTTGCTTGCAGCAAACGGTCAGCCAAAACAATATGTATATTGGTCATTTTAGCTCATGAAAGTATCACATCTATGGGAATCTTTGGAACAATTTGTTTACAAAGCAGAACATTGTTGTTAAAGTGCTCATTTCCAGTTTCCTTTCTGTCCATCCATAGTAGCCGCCCAGGCAATCTCTGGCCTTCTTCCAGCTCTTCCGATTCTAAATAAATATGCAAATCATTCTGTGCAATTCTCATCAGCAAACAAGTGATCACAGAATGCAAGCATTAGCCATATTGAAACTTCGAACACGCAAGCCGTTCCATAGCATTATTTCCCCATTATTGTTCTGTCCAACATTCTGTAGCACCAGCCCCAGGTTTTTGTTTTGCGTGTATTACTCAAGTTTGAAGATAAGTACAAATGAATCCAGCGCCGTTGCATTTTTCAGCAGCTGCAAAGCCCTTTTCATAATCTCTCTTCCGGCAATAATGACAGTCACCAGAAAAATATCCTGAGTAGAACTAATTGCCATTGGCTATATTCCTCATTCCCGCGCCTTCATCTCCTCTCAATTTCAAGGTATTCAATCTGTTGTGGAGGAAACAATTTGGATAAACAGACAGTCAGTTCTTTTGCCGTTTTTGTAATATACAGTTAAAGCAGCTGAGCTAGGAGTTTGCAATGTGCCAGTATGATTAAGGTTCTTATCTTAAAGAAATAAGAATAACCGCCTAGAATGGAGTAAGACGTTAGGCGGAATGCAATGACAACCTAATTAGGGTGCTATGCGGGAATATAAATAGCCAAATCTTTGTAACAAGACTGACATTTAGTCCCCCAGTTTATTTAGAATAAATGATAGAGATATATACCTCTGCTGGAAGCTTAGTTATCAAAGTGAATGCAGTTTGCAGTTTGGATGAGTGTTTTTTTTTTTAGAAATACCATTTCGCTTTCCCAATAAATTTCAAACATCTAAAAAGGGTGTTAAGGGGCCCCACTGTAGCTAGAACTGGCCCTGCACGGGGGGACACTTAGAGGGGGAAAGGAGGACACATGGCCATGACAGAAGGACACATGGGGAGAAAGCAGGACACCTGAGGGTGACAGGAGGACACCTGGGGATACAGCAATGACACCTGGGGGTGACAGGGGGACACCTGGGGGAGTCATGGGGACACAGGAGGGCACCATTCGGGGGAGGTCATGTACAAGATCCTGAAATATGGACGCACCAGGTTTAGTTTATATTTTTTTTCCCCTGGTTTTTGCCCTCTAAACCTGGGTGCGTCTTATATTCTGGAGCGTCTTATACGGCTCGAAATACGGTATAGTATATTTGATAATGTAAAATTTGTACATACAAAAAAATTATATGACAAAAACTATAATGTTACAAGTGTTAAAACCATAACATATTTGAAAAACTTTAATGTTCTAATGTTTAAAATAATATTTTTTGTGCACCCTAATTTCTGCTTAGGGCTCTGTATAAACTATACTTGCATTAGCACCTATGACGGCACCCAAATCGTACAAATCTAGCCACCGGCGCCCTTTTTTTCTGCTTCCAATATAGGTGCCCCCTGAATAGGTAGCCAGATATAGGTTCCCCCACTATAGGTAGCATATACACCGGGGGGGGGGGGGGGTGTATGTGTAATGTGAAAATAGACCAGAAGATCATCAGTGTGGCATTTGTAACTCACCTCTCCACACTGTGGGACTCTTCTGCTAGTGGCAGTGGCGGATCCCTCCTTCTACAATGGCAAGAGGATGCAGTGGTGAGAGAGTGATGCTTCCCGTCAGACATGAGCATTAGCTTAGACCTGCAAAGAGCATCTTTGAAGCTCCCGCCTGCTGTTCTCCACTAGTTCACTGTTGGGACTATTTTGGTCCAGACAGTGGATCAACGGGGAGCCCTAGCGGCAGCTTCAAAGATGCTTTGCTCGGGCTCCGAGATACAGTAATTACAGTAATATATTGGTAGGTGAACAGAGGCGCCCGAAGGATAAAAGTACATAAAATTTTAAAAAAAATTGCTGGGAGGAAGTGGTGGACTCGCCTCCGTTAAAGCAGACACCAAGGACTGTAAATGTATAGATATACACATTTATTGAAAATACCCCAAAGATGCAACGCGTTTCGCAGGCACAACCCACTTCTTCAGGCAATAAGCAAGGGATAAACAACTGTAAACAAAAGACAGAGGCATAGCTATAAATGTTGCCATACAAAGATACAAATGGATTATTATTTAGTGTAATAAGAATAGTATTTCAAACATAGTGTTTAGTGATATGTTATAGTAGGGGGGTGATTGCAAGGAATGGGTCAGTGTAAACTACATAATGTGTATAGGGGAATGGACTAGATAACAGTGGTAAAAGGTAGTTAGTAAATCAGATTAAGTTGGTATCAAATTGACCGCTTTAGGTATATTTCAGTAGAAGGTAGGGAATGGAATAAGTTGTAGCTGGCAAGAGAGAAAAAAAGGCATGTGTAGTGGTTAAAAATAAAGATAAAGACTTACCAGCAATTCAGTTATAGCAAGCAGAGCACCTCTGTACTGTTGTGAGGTCCCTTGCTGCTTTAAATGTGTTAATGCTGCCAGCTCTGGCCTATCCAGAAGCTGCTCCAGTGTGGGTGGGTGGAGTCAGTGGCCATGGTGACAGAGAGTCCTCCAATCAGCTGCTGCCAGCTGTAAGGAGTAGATTGGTGTGCATGTGGTCTTACATAATATGCATGCTTTCTCTGCATGCACAGGGCGGTGTTGTCAGTGGGTGGAGTCAGTGGCCATGGTGACAGAGAATCCTCCAATCAGCTGCTGCCAGCTTTAAGGAGTAGATTGGTGTGCATGTGGTCTTACATAACATGCATGCTTTCTCTGCATGCACAGGGCGGTGTTGTCAGTGGGTGGAGTCAGTGGCCATGGGGACAGAGAGTCCTCCAATCAGCTGCTGCCAGCTGTACATAACATGCATGCTTTCTCTGCATGCACAGGGCAGTGTTTAGAAAGGGAACATGGAGCACAGTGGTGTGTTTGCTGCCACCTAGTGGTTCAAAAGAACAAGTACAGGGAAGAGACTTCAAATGTCATTATACACGCTGAAAGATAATGAAGATAAAAGCATGAACAATGTCCGACTTTTTACAATTGGTAAATAAAATAGTGTATACTTCTGAAATAATAATAATAATAATAATAATAATAATAATAATAATAATAATAATAATAAAATATATATAAAAAATATAATAAAGATTATAAAAAAAATAAAAATAAAAATTTATAATAAAAAATAATGTGAATATGACATGAAGATATAAGCATAAAATCAAAGAACACATAAAAAACATAAAAACAATTGTAATATATCCAAAATATGAGGAGGCCATTGGCAAAAATTGTCCAGGCCTGGTAATATATAGTGTATAATCCCGTCTACGGTTTTGATATCGTAGACGAATATTTGCAGCTGTAATAATTATCATTGTATTAGAAGGATGATAATAATAGTCATAATGAAGATAACAATAAACATCAGTAATAGAAGATAAGATATATATATATATATATATATATATATATATATATATATATATATATATATATATATATATAAATATGTATATATATATATATATATATATATATATATATATATATATATATATATATATATATATATACACATACATACACATATATATACATACACATACATACACATACATACACACATACACACACATATACATAAAAAAGAATTTTTTTTTTCCTTTGGGGGGGGGGGGGGGGGGATAAAAGAAAGCGACCAAGATAAAAGCAAAACTTTTGACAGGGGTGGTTAGTGGATTTTTTCTATAACTTCGTTAAGGCCCTCCGGGGATAGGGTTCTTAATGTCTGTATCCAGAACATTTCGTGTTTTTTGAGGAGATCAAATGCATTTGGTTTTCTTGTATCCACTGAGTCAATCAATGTAATATTGAATAGCAGTGGATTGCTGTTGTGATGGGTGCTGAAGTGACGTGACACACTGTGAAGGGGAAATTGTTTAATGATATTTCTTTTATGTTGTCCGATTCTGCTGCGTACTAATTGGGTGGTTCTCCCCACATACTGGAGCCGGCACGGACAGGAGATGAGATAGATGACATATTTGGAGTCGCAAGTAAACCATTTTTTCAAAGGGAAATTGCAGTTGGTACTGGTAGAAGAGAATGATACACTAGTGTTGATGAATTGGCAGGCTGTGCAGCGGGTCTTGTTACATGGAAAGCAGCCTGGTTTGAGTGGTTCTGAATGAGTGGGCAGGGACTGTGTGGGCGGACGCAGTTTACTGGGTGCAAGAATGTTGCGGAGATTGGGAGCTCTCCTATATGTGATGGATGGTGCTTTGGGTAATAGCGGCCTTAAGAAGGGGTCCTGCATCAGGATCTCCCATCTGTTGGTTAGAATGTCACGAATGTGCGAATGCTGGGCATTGTATTGAGTAATGAACCTTGGAGGGCCTGTGTTGTTAGTTAGTTTTGCATCAGTACTCGGGGGTAGTGTTGGGCGAACAGTGTTCGCCACTGTTCGGGTTCTGCAGAACATCACCCTGTTCGGGTGATGTTCGAGTTCGGCCGAACACCTGACGGTGCTCGGCCAAACCGTTCGGCCATATGGCCGAACTAAGAGCGCATGGCCGAACGTTCCCCGAACGTTCGGCTAGCGCTGTGATTGGCCGAACGGGTCACGTGGTTCGGACCCGAACGCGCTCTGATTGGCCGAACTGTCACGTGGTTCGGGTAAATAAATACCCGAACCACGTCATATCTCCGCCATTTGTCTGTGGGTTTAGCTTTGGGTAGGCAGGCAGGGTAGTTCGCGCTCCAGCCACGCTAGCCAGGGTCCCCCCTGTCATTGTGTCACTGCTGGGAACAGTAGTACACCGCTTGCTCAGCCACACTATATAGCATTCTGTTTACTGCCACTCTGTGTACCTCGCTCAGCCACACTATATAGCATTCTGTTTACTGCCACTCTGTGTCTGCTGGGAATAGTAGTACACCGCTTGCTCAGCCACACTATATAGCATTCTGTTTACTGCCACTCTGTGTACCTCGCTCAGCCACACTATATAGCATTCTGTTTACTGCCACTCTGTGTCTGCTGGGAATAGTGGTACACCGCTCGCTCAGCCACACTATATAGCATTCTGTTCACTGTTCTGTGTCTGCTTGGAATAGTGGTACACCGCTCGCTCAGCCACACTATATAGCATTCTGTTTACTGTTCTGTGTCTGCTGGGAATAGTGGTACACCGCTCGCTCAGCCACACTATATAGCATTCTGTTTACTGTTCTGTGTCTGCTGGGAATAGTGGTACACCGCTCGCTCAGCCACACTATATAGCATTCTGTTCACTGTTCTGTGTCTGCTGGGAATAGTGGTACACCGCTCGCTCAGCCACACTATATAGCATTCTGTTCACTGTTCTGTGTCTGCTGGGAATAGTGGTACACCGCTCGCTCAGCCACACTATATAGCATTCTGTTTACTGTTCTGTGTCTGCTGGGAATAGTGGTACACCGCTCGCTCATCCACACTATATAGCATTCTGTTCACTGTTCTGTGTCTGCTGGGAATAGTGGTACACCGCTCGCTCAGCCACACTATATAGCATTCTGTTCACTGTTCTGTGTCTGCTGGGAATAGTGGTACACCGCTCGCTCAGCCACACTATATAGCATTCTGTTCACTGTTCTGTGTCTGCTGGGAATAGTGGTACACCGCTCGCTCAGCCACACTATATAGCATTCTGTTTACTGTTCTGTGTCTGCTGGGAATAGTGGTACACCGCTCGCTCAGCCACACTATATAGCATTCTGTTTACTGTTCTGTGTCTGCTGGGAATAGTGGTACACCGCTCGCTCAGCCACACTATATAGCATTCTGTTTACTGTTCTGTGTCTGCTGGGAACAGTAGTACACCGCTCGCTCAGCCAGAGTATATAGCATTGTGTTTACTGCCACTCTGTGTACACCGCTCAGCCAGACTATATACCATTGTTTACTGACACTCTGTGTACACCGCTCAGCCAGACTATATACCATTGTTTACTGACACTCTGTGTACACCGCTCAGCCAGACTATATACCATTGTTTACTGCCACTCTGATTCTGCTGGGAACAGTAGTACACCGCTCGCTCAGCCAGACTATATACCATTGTTTACTGACACTCTGTGTACACCGCTCAGCCAGACTATATACCATTGTTTACTGCCACTCTGATTCTGCTGGGAACAGTAGTACACCGCTCGCTCAGCCACACTATATAGCATTCTGTTTACTGTTCTGTGTCTGCTGGGAATAGTGGTACACCGCTCGCTCATCCACACTATATAGCATTCTGTTCACTGTTCTGTGTCTGCTGGGAATAGTGGTACACCGCTCGCTCAGCCACACTATATAGCATTCTGTTCACTGTTCTGTGTCTGCTGGGAATAGTGGTACACCGCTCGCTCAGCCACACTATATAGCATTCTGTTCACTGTTCTGTGTCTGCTGGGAATAGTGGTACACCGCTCGCTCAGCCACACTATATAGCATTCTGTTTACTGTTCTGTGTCTGCTGGGAATAGTGGTACACCGCTCGCTCAGCCACACTATATAGCATTCTGTTTACTGTTCTGTGTCTGCTGGGAATAGTGGTACACCGCTCGCTCAGCCACACTATATAGCATTCTGTTTACTGTTCTGTGTCTGCTGGGAACAGTAGTACACCGCTCGCTCAGCCAGAGTATATAGCATTGTGTTTACTGCCACTCTGTGTACACCGCTCAGCCAGACTATATACCATTGTTTACTGACACTCTGTGTACACCGCTCAGCCAGACTATATACCATTGTTTACTGACACTCTGTGTACACCGCTCAGCCAGACTATATACCATTGTTTACTGCCACTCTGATTCTGCTGGGAACAGTAGTACACCGCTCGCTCAGCCAGACTATATACCATTGTTTACTGACACTCTGTGTACACCGCTCAGCCAGACTATATACCATTGTTTACTGCCACTCTGATTCTGCTGGGAACAGTAGTACACCGCTCGCTCAGCCAGACTATATACCATTGTTTACTGACACTATATAGCAGACTATATAGCATTGTGTGTACACCGCTCAGCCAGACTATATACCATTGTTTACTGACACTCTGTGTACACCGCTCAGCCAGACTATATACCATTGTTTACTGCCACTCTGATTCTGCTGGGAACAGTAGTACACCGCTCGCTCAGCCAGACTATATACCATTGTTTACTGACACTCTGTGTACACCGCTCAGCCAGACTATATACCATTGTTTACTGCCACTCTGATTCTGCTGGGAACAGTAGTACACCGCTCGCTCAGCCAGACTATATAGCATTGTGTTTACTGCCACTCTGTGTACACCGCTCAGCCACACTATATAGCATTGCGTACTCTGCCAGTCAGTGTGTATATTGCTGGGATCAGTAATACTCCACTCACCGTCAACCACTATATGAGCTCAACATGAGTTCCCCAGAGACCTCCGCTGTGAGCAGCACTCCCAACAACAGCAACAGCCAACGCCCCACGCAAGCTATAACATCCACCCCAGCAGCCAGTGGTCAGCAGCAGCCCTCCCCGGAGGAGAACGTTGTGTCCATCAGTCCGTCGCCAGAGCGATTAATGAGGGCTGCCATTGAGGAGATGATGGGGCCTGATGTGGAGGAGGAGGTCTGGCTCAGGCCAGCATCCCAAGTTAATGTTGAGGACGATGAGGGGTCTGTGTCTGGGGATGTTGGGGTGGCAGAGGTGGTGGGTGGGTCAGACTCAGGAGAAGAGTTGTATGATGAGGATGATGATCGGGACCATCTGTATGTGCCTCAGAGTCCGACCCCGGAAAACATGTTGTATCGTGTGTTTAGGTACTAAAATCTGCGTTCCCTCCCAGTAGTGTTGGGCGAACAGTGTTTGCCACTGTTCGGGTTCTGCAGAACATCACCCTGTTCGGGGTGACTATATAGCAGACTATATAGCATTGTGTTTAATGCCACTCTGTGTACACGGCTCAGCCACACTATATAGCATTGTGTTTACTTCCACTCTGTGTCTGCTGGGAACAGTAGTACACCGCTCACCCGCCACTGTATAGCATTGTGCTCTGTGTCACTGCTGACAATAGTGGTACACCGCTCACCCACCACTGTATAGCATTTCTGTACTGCCACTGTACTGCTGCCAGTCAGCGTGTACTTTAAGGATAAGTGAAATGAGGAAGAAATCCGGTGAAAGAGGGAGGGGCAAGGGAAGAGGTGTTTCCCCTGACGGTTCACGTACAGGCCACAGGGGAGCACCCAAGAAAACCCACTCAATACTGCCCATGTTGTCCAGGACAACAACCCTCACAGATCCAAAAGAACAGGACCAGATAATTACTTGGATGACCTCTCAAGCGTCCAGCAGTGGGTTAAGCAGCACCAGCACATCACGCACGAGGTCCGAGTCCTCAGCCAGTTAAAGTCTGGGCTTTCTTTGAAGACTGCACTGAGGATGTTACCATGGCGATTTGCAAGGTGTGCAAGACCCGCCTGAGCAGGGGGAAAAGTATTAACAACCTCTCCACCACCAGCATGAGCCGCCACATTCTATCCAAACATCCCACTCTGTGGGCAAACGCGGCAGGACAGGGTACCACCAGCAACACTGCCTCCCTTGGGTTCACCAGACTCACCACCAGACCCGCCTCAGCAGCAGCAGTAGCCCAGCCATTGCGTGGTTCACAACATTCACAAACATCAGACGATGCTGACACTGTCACTTTCCGGACTAGTGCTCTTGAGGTCTCCCAGTGTTCATCAAACACAACAACCAACAGCCCTTCGGTGTGCAGCGCTACGGTTGAGTTGTCTGTCTCTGAGATGTTTGAGCACAAGAGGAAATTGCCAGCAAATGACCCCCGGGCCGTGGCAGTAACAGCCAGCCAGCATAGCCAAGCTTCTGGCCTGCGAAATGCTGCCATATCGAGTGGTGGAGACAAACAGCTTCAAGGGCATGATGTCAGTGGCCATCCCACGTTACGTGGTTCCCAGCCGCTACCACTTTGCGCGCTCTGCAGTGCCTGAGTTGCATGAGCACGTGGTCAGCAAAATAACCCGAAGCTTGAAGAATGCCGTTGCCTGCAAGGTTCACCTCACCACTGACACCTGGACGAGTGCGTTCGGCCAGGGTCGATACATCTCCCTTACCGCGCACTGGGTGAACCTTGTGGAGCCTGGCAGCGATTCCTCACCTGCTACGGCGCGGGTGTTGCCCACGCCGCAAACAGCTGGATAACAACAGCAGCACCTACCTCTCTGACTCCTTCTCCTCCAACGCATCTCAAAGCTGTACCTCATCCGGAAATGCTAACCCAGCACCAGCAGCAGTAGGATCATGGAAGCAGTGCAGCACAGCTGTTGGCATGCGTCAGCAAGCGTTGCTGAAGCTGATCTGCCTTGGGGATAAGCAGCACACAGGGGAGGAAATTTGGAGGGGAATAAAGGAACAGACGGATTTGTGGCTGGCACCGCTGGACCTGAAACCGGGCATGAAGCTAGACACCTGGCACGAACTGGCAATGTACGCAATAGAGGTGCTGGCTTGCCCGGCAGCCAGCGTTATGTCGGAACGCTGTTTCAGTGCTGCCGGAGGCATCATCACAGATCGGCGTATCCGCCTCTCCACAGAAAATGCAGACCGTCTGACTCAAATTAAAATGAATCAATCCTGGATTGGAAACGACTACGCAACACTCCTGGACCCCAACCAAGTAACATGACCGATGAACATCTGGGATGGTTTAGCGTTTCCGGTCCCTGTTTATTGAACCTCTCATCTGTATTACATTTATGACTGCATGGCGGCAAAAAGCATTGCTGCTATATCCGCACGCTTTTTGTCCTCATGCAAGGCCTGGGTTGTTGTGTCTCACAAAGCGTGGCCTTCTCCTCCTGCGCCTCCTCCTGTTCCATCACGTGTGCTGCTGCTGCTGCTGCTGCTGCTGGGTTACCGTTGCCGGTCCCTGTTTATGGAACCTCTTATCTTTATTACATTTATGACTACATGGCGGTACAAAGCATGCTATCCGCACGCTTTTTGTCCTCATGCAAGGCCTGGGTTGTTGTGTCTCACAAAGCGTGGCCTTCTCCTCCTGCGCCTCCTCCTGTTCCATCACGTGTGCTGCTGCTGGGTTAGCGTTGCCGCGTGGTCCCTGTTTATTGAACCACTTATCTTTATTACATTTATGACTGCATGGTGGTACAAAGCATGCTATCCGCACGCTTCTTGTCCTCATGCAAGGCCTGGGTTGTTGTGTCTCAAAGCGTGGCCTTCTCCTCCTGCGCCACCCTCCTCCTGTTCCATCACGTGTGCTGCTGCTGGGTTAGCATTACCGGTCCCTTTTCCTGGAACCTCTTATATGTATTACATTTATGACTGCATGCTGACAAAAAGCATGTTACCTGTGCAAAGAAAACAGACATTTCCCGCATTTAAAAGACAGTTTTCCCTTTGAAACTTTAAAATCGATTTTCTCAAAAACTATAAGCTCTTTTTGCTAAATTTTTTTTCCTCTTGTACCCACTCCCAAGGTGCACATACCCTGTAAATTTGGGGTATGTAGCATGTAAGGAGGCTTTACAAACCACAAAAGTTCGGGTCCCCATTGACTTCCATTATGTTCGGAGTTCGGGTCGAACACCCGAACATCGCGGCCATGTTCGGCCTGTTCGGCCCGAACCCGAACATCTAGATGTTCGCCCAACACTACTCGGGGGGTTGGGGCGTTTGGCTTTAAATTTAGCGTTTTTTATCAAGGTCTTAGGATATTGGCGGTCCGTGAATTTTTTGGTGAGGATATTGGATTGAATGTCATATTGTGATGTATCTGTGCAATTCCTGTAGATTCTCCTGAACTGACTCTATGGTGTATTGGTAATCCAGGGGTGATGATGGAAACTTTTGAAGTGAATGTAATTATTGGCATCGACCGGTTTGAAATAAGTTTTTGTTTTGATGTGATTCGATTCGATGTATAGGGTAAGGTCAAGGTATTCTATGGTCTAATTGTAACCCTGCTGGGTTGGAATTAAGATAATCAATAAAATGTGGGATGGTAGAAATGTCGCCTTTCCAAATAAAAATAAGGTCATCAATGTAACGTCTGTAAAAACTGGTTGCCAGGGGAGAGTTTCATTTGTTCGAGGTAACCCATCGTGAGATTAGCGTACGATGGGGCAAACGAACTTCCCATCGCCGTTCCGCTAATCTGATGGTAAACTTGTTCATTGAATGTGAAGATATTATTCTGAAGAATAAATTCAGCGCATTGTAGCAGAAACGTTTGTTGTGTTGTAGGCATGGAGGGATTGGAGGCTAGGAAATATTGTAGTGCGCTGAGGCCGAATGAATGGGGGATGTTGGTGTAGAGGGCAGAAACGTCACATGTCAGCCAGACATAGTCAGGCTGCCAGGGGACATCCTGCAACCTAGGTGGTAACCCGTGTTTGTGAGTATTACCATCTCACTGTTTCATTTATCCAATCAATTTTGACATACTACACCATATTGGGCTCTCGATTTCTCTTCAACTTTAGTAATTACAGTAAGGCTTTGTTCACATTATAAATCGCAAACGCTGAGTGCTTTTGTGCACAATTTTTTCAAGAGATTCCCGACATTTTCTGAGCGTTGAGCGATTTTATGTAAGCTCTTTTCTAAGCACGTTTGATGAGCAACGTCAGTCAGGAAGTGAACTCTTTGACCCGGAAAAAAATAAATACAATGTATTTATTCCTAAAAGTGCTCAGGCAATCGCTATACAAATCACTTTTTCAAGCGCTTAGCAATTTTCCTATACCTTTCATTGAGCCAAAGCACGCAGAAAATGGTAATAGCAGCGCTTTTGAGAACAGCACCGAATCGAAAGGCTCATATGTGAACACTCTCATAGGAAATAATTGCACAAGTGCTTTTAGGGTGATTTTCAAAATTGCAAACGCTCATAGTGTGAACAAACTTTAAGAGAAACCGCAATTACAGCATCAGGACTTGTGCCGAGAGATGGCGGATGTCTAGCAGCGGCAGGTAAATTACTCAGGGATGACCGGGGCAGCTTTGGGGATGTGCGGCAGCCCGACAGGGAACTCTGGCGGTCTCCTTATTAACCTCCTGAGCGTTATGCCGCTCAGGAGGTTTTGTTATTTTTGCCCCGATAATTGCATATTTGTCCCAAATGACTGTAAAGCCTATAGCTAGCACTAGGCTAGCTAGTAGAAGTGTCCGGCACCCTCCGATGCCCGCCACTCCCTGTTTATACATTACCCAACCTGAATCCAGTGATCGGCGCAGCCTCCCCTTCCCAGCTCCAGTCTTCACAATTGGGAGGATTGCATGACGTCATGCGCAAACCCGATCCTCCCCATAGAGAGACCGGAGCTGTGCAGGGATCGCTGGATCCAGGAGGGTAGTGTATAAACGGGGGGATCGCAGAGGAGCGGCGGGTGCCCAACACTTGTACTAGCTAGCCTAGTGCTAGCTAAAGGCTTTACAGTCATTTGGGACAATTATTTAATTATGGGGGACTCCTGGGGCCACAAAGCGGTGGTGAATGACACTTTGTGAAAAAAAAAAACAATAAAAATCAATTTCCGCTAACTTGTGACAAAAAATAAAATTTTCTATGAACTCACCATACTCCTAACAGAATACCTCGGGGTGTCGTCTTTCTAAAATGGAGTCACTTCTGGGGTTCCTATACTGCCCTGGCATTTTAGGGGCCCTAAACCGTGAGGAGTAGTCTGGAAATCAAATGCCTCAAAATGACCTGTGAAATCCTAAAGGTACTCATAGGACATTGGGCCCCTTAGCGCACCTAGGCTGCAAAAATGTGTCACACATGTGGTATCGCCGTACTCAGGAGAAGTAGTATAATGTGTTTTGGGGTGTAATTTTACGCATACCCATGCTGGGTGGGAGAAATATCTCTGTAAATGGACAATTATGTGTAAAAAAAATCTAAAAATTCTCATTTACAGATTTTTCTCCCACCCAGCACCCAAAACACATTATACTCTTTCTCCTGAGTATGGTGATACCACATGTGTGACACTTTTTTGCAGCCTAGGTGCGCTAAGGGGCCCAAAGTCCTATGAGCACCTTCAGGCTTTACAGGGGTGCTTACAATTTAGCACCCCCCAAAATGCCAGGACAGTAAACACATCCCACAAATGACCCCATTTTGGAAAGTAGACACCCCAAAGTATTCAGAGAGAGGCATGGTGAGTCCGTGGCAGATTTCATTTTTTTGTCAAAAGTTAGCAGAAATGGAAACTTTTTTTTAAAAAAAATTGCAACAAAGTGTCATTTTCCGCTAACTTGTGACAAAAAAAATTAAATCTTTTATGAACTCACCATGCCTCTTAGTGAATTCTTTGGGATGTCTTCTTTCCAAAATGGGGTCATTTGGGGGGTATTTATACTATCCTGGAATTCTAGCACCTCATGAAACATGACAGGTGCTCAGAAAAGTCAGAGATGCTTCAAACTGGGGAAATTCACTTTTTGCACCATAGTTTATAAACGTTATCACTTTTACCCAAACAAAAACAAAATCCAATAAGTGTCTATTTATTTCAAAGACATGTAGCACAATAAATTTAAACAAAAATGTTTATATAAATTTGACTTTATGTGAAAAATGTCAGCACAGAAAGTTAAAAAAAAAATCATTTTTTTGACAAAATTCCTGTCTTTTTTGATGAATATAATAAAAACTAAAAATCACAGCAGCAATCAAATAACACCAAAAGAAAGCTTTATTAGTGACAAGAAAAGGTGGTAAAATTCATTTAGATAATAGGTTGTATGACCGAGCAATAAACCATTAAAGCTGCAGTGGTTTGAATGGAAAAAAAAAGTGTCTGGTCCTTAAAGGGATACTGTAGGGGGGTCGGGGGAAAATGAGTTGAACTTACCCGGGGCTTCTAATGATCCCCTGCAGACATACCGTGCCCGCGCAGCCACTCCCCAATGCTCCGGCCCCGCCTCCAGTTCACTTCTGGAATTTCTGACTTTAAAGTCAGAAAACCACTGCGCCTGTGTTGCCGTGTCCTCGATCCCGCTGATGTCATCAAGAGCGCACAGCGCAGGCCCAGTATGGTCTGTGTCTGCGCAGTACACTCCTGGTGACATCAGCAGGAGTGAGGACACGGGCGTGCAGGCGCAGTGGTTTTCTGACTTTAAAGTCAGAGATTCCAGAAGTGAACTGGAGGCGAGGCCGGAGCATCGGTGAGTGGCTGCGCCAACACAGGATGTCTGCGGGCAACCATTAGCAGCCCCGGGTAAGTTCAGCTCATTTTCCCCCGACCCCCCTACAGTATCCCTTTAAGGGGTTTAAAGAAAACCTGAACTGAAAATTAAAAGTCAAAATAAACATACACAAGTCATACTTACCTCCTGTGTAGTCTACTCCTCAATCTCTTTTTCCTCCCCCGCGTCCTGTTTGTCCACTGTGATCAATGGAATTCTCCATCCTCCATTTTGAAAATGGCCATTACACCATAACAGCTTTCTGGTCAGCACACAGTTAAACTGTAACATCGCCCACTTCAGCCATAGAGAAACATGGACACATCAGTTCTCCTCTCAGCTGTAACTGACAGCAACTGATATATGACTGACAGCAACTGATATATTTCAGTTCTGACAAAATGTTGTCAGAACTGGAAGGGATCATTGTCAGAAGAAAATGGTGAGCTTCTGAGAGGAACTGATGGCAAGGCAACTATGTAATGTTCATTTGAAGTTACCTCATGTGTTTATTTTAAATAATTCTACTCAGTACAGGTTCCCTTTAAAACTGCAGTCCTTAAGTGGTTAGGAACTTTATTAAAAAGGTGTGACATTATCACCTAGGAGAAAAAATAGGGAAAAAGAGAACTAGGCCATAATAATGAGGTGTCAGATGTGCGGAGATGCATGGGGGTTACAATTTGAAAGTAGAGTGAAGAATAGGAAGAACGTGAGAGTGTTATATGTATAACTGATCTTGGTTAGTGATGATACATTACAGTAATAAGTAATTGAAAACCAGAGGAAGTAAATAGGTGGGCACAACCAGAACAGGTGTGTTAGATCAAGGTTGAGTTAATTAGGTTTGAGAGATTTAGTATGATGGTAGAAGTGAATATAGACTCCTGATATACATTTTAATTGGAATTCTGTGAAGTACTTTTTGGTGATATGTTTTCTTATTACAGCCTTTATTCAAATATTTTTTTCTGAGTTTTCTTCCAAAAGATATTTTTACATCAGTAAAATACATTTGAAACTAATGGTACAATATTTTTCTCAGATGCGATCATTCGATCAGATATGGGGGATATCAATGTTTTTCCCATAAACGGGTTGACTAGGGCACTTTCTCCCTTCAGATGCCATTGTAAATATCAACATTCCAATCGACAAGATTTTGAATTCCAGTTGACCATAGAATCAATTCACATCAATTTGCACCACATACGGCATGGCTTTCTGTACAATTTGATCATACAATATTGAAAATATTGAACGATTAATGGGCACCGTTAGGCTTTGCCAAGTGGGAGGTTAAAGATAGGATTAATTAAATGGAGGTTAGGTTTAGATAGATACGAATTATTAGTTAAGGCTGTTAAGGTGCATACGCACGCACTACAGAAGCCAACAACGGATCCGTCTGACCCTCCCGCTGGGCGGACTTTCAGCAGACTGTATTGCATGAGTACGCACTGTGGGCGGACTGATAAGGCTGTTCGTCAATGGGCGTGGCCATGGCGGCAGCTCCAGGACCGCTCAATGCCAATTGGCGTCCGGCTACTGCAAGAGATTGCGTGCAGGCTGCGCGCGCATCTCCTGCTTGAGGGGCGGAGCTCTTCCCCGCCTTCAGTCTCCAAGTGGCGATCGCCGTTCAGGAGGAGACTGTTAGATGGCGAAACCGCCGTCTTTATACTAAGTACAGCGTTATGATCCACGGCAGCACTGTACTGGGGACAGCTGTGTGACACGGCTGTCCCCCTGGGGCACCAGAGAGCGATCGGCTCTGATAGGTTAAAGCCTATGACAGCCGATCGCCATGATTGGCTGGCAGGGGGTGGGTGGGAGTGAGAGGGAAAAAATACATTTATTTAATAAAAATAAATAACAATAAATATTTGTAAAAAAGAAACAAACAAACAACTGGGGGGGGGGGGGTGATCAGACCCCACCAACAGAGAGCTGTGTTGTGTGGGGAGAAAAGGGGTGGGAGGAATCACTTGAGTGCTGTATTGTGTGGCACTGGCCACTGTAGCTTGGCCTTAAAGCTGCAGTGGCCAATTTACTGAAAATTGCCCTGATCCTTATGGGGGTTTAACACTGCAGTCCTCAAGAGGTTAATTGCTGAAAACTGAGAAATAATGATTTTTTTTTCCTTTTTGTTCTTATTATTCCCTTTAAAATGCCCACCCAAAGAAAACCTAATTTGTGGTGAATAAAACAGGATATAGATCATGTTGATGTGATAAGTAACAATAAAGTTATTGGTGAATGAATGGGAGGAGCGTGATGTGAAAATCGCTCTGGTTTGTATAGGGGAAAAAAACTGTGGTTGGGAAGTGGCATAAACCACCTGAGACTTAATCCACGTGTCTCCGGGCCAAGTGATCCATCTTGACCCCATATCTGTTTGGTATCTAGAGATGGAAAAAATATAAACAATTTTGACTTGCATGCACATTTAATAAGAATTATATTCACTTTGGAGTTCAACCAATCAAATGTACTTCCTGGGGAATTTTAATTGGTCTAATTTTAATCTGCATACAGTGTTTGATAACATTTACTTGCAAGGTATAAGTATTTATATCTCATAACCCATGTATACTGGTTACAACTGTAAGACCCTTCATTTAGCATTGCACTGCATGCAAGACCTACTGACACTAAGAACTATTTTTTAAATTCAGAAAGGTTATTTCACTGTGAAGATTCTGAATGTATGCACGAAGCAAAATTCTTCAGCTTTGCATGTTTTTAGCATCATCATAATTTTACAAAGCAAAAGAACCTTTTAGAAGTGGCGTTCAATTTGCAATTCTATCAGTTTCAATCTGCCATATTTTAAGCCAACAGTCACCTTGATTTGATTACATTCACTTGAAGAATATTCTCCCAATATAAGAAGTGCAATTTTGACAGCAAATTTATTTTTTTCTCTGAATTATATATATAAAAAATAAACCAGCATTTTCATTTGCTTATTTAATTTTATGTAAACTAAATCTTACTTCAGCATGGTGACTATTTAATTATGTTATGTCTTTTTAAACTGTGAATTTTTGTATGTATTATTAAGCAGCAGAAGAGTGTTATTTACATATACTGCAATACTGCACAATGGCAAAGCATCACAAATAGATTTCTGTGTGTGTGTTTTATACATATTTTCTGCCGTATAAAATGTTTTCCCCCAATTGGTTTCTTCCTGTGTTCCTGTGTGTTCTTCTATGTCCTGTTTTTTGTCCTGTGTGTCCCCTTCTGACCTCAGTGTGTACCCTACTGTCCTCCCTTCATTCCTCAGTGTGTCCCATGCTCTCTCTGTGTCTCCGCTCTGTCCCCAGTGTGTGTCCGCTTCCCTGTGTGTCTCTGCTCCCCCCCATGTCTCCTGCTCCCCCTGCATAAGTAGAGGTGTAGCGGCAGCTGTCTTACTTAAACCAGCAGCTCCCATGGGAAACACACTGAGGACAGAGGGGACACATTGGAGACAGAAGGTGGAACAATGCTGGGAGTCCCTGACATTGTGGTGGGTCGGCGGTTCATATCGGCAGTCGTTCATAAGTCAGGATTTCCCTGAATTTACCCATATAAGACACAGGGGCTTTTTCTCCCCATATTTTGGGGATAAAAAGAGTGTCTTACACGGTGGCAGCAAATACGGTATATATATATATATATATATATATATATATATATATATATACAGTGGGGTGCGGAAGTTTGGCCAACCTTGTTAATCGTCATGATTTTCCTGTATAAATCGTTCATTGTTACAATAAAAAATGGCAGTTAAATATATCATATAGGAGAAACACACAGTGATATTTGAGAAGTGAAATGTAGTTTATTGGATTTACAGAAAGTGCACAATAACTGTTTATATAAAATTAGGCAGGTGCATACATTTGGGCACTGTTGTCATTGTATTGATTCCACAACCTTTAGAACTAATTATTGGAATTCAAATTGGCTTGGTAAGCTCAGTGACCCCTGACCTACATACACAGGTAAATCCAATTATAAGAAAGAGTATTTAAGGAAGTCAATTGTAAGTTTCCATCCTCTTTTAATTTTTTTCTGAAGAGTAGCAACATGGGGGTCTCAAAACAGCTCTCAAATGACCCGAAGACAAAGATTGTTCACCATCATGATTTAGGGGAAGGATACAGAAAGCTGTCTCAGAGATTTCAGCTGTCGGTTTCCACAGTTATTGGACGTATTGAGAAAATGGAAGACCACAGCCTCAGTTCAAGTTAAGGTTTAAAGTGGCAGACCAAGAAAAATCTTGGACAGACAGAAGTAACAAATGGTGAGAACATTCAACCCACAGACCAGCACCAAAGACCTACAAACATCATCTTGCTGCAGATGCAGTCACTGTGAATCGTTCAACCATTCAGCGCACTTTACACAAGGAGATGCTGTACAGTGGCTTGCAAAAGTATTCGGCCCACTTGAAGTTTTCTACATTTTGTCACATTACTGCCACAAACATGAATCAATTTTATTGGAATTTCACATGAAATACCAATACAAAGTGGTGAACACTTAAGAAGTGGAACGGAAATCATACATGATTCCAAACAATGTTTACATATAAATAACTGCGAAGTGGGGTGTGCATAATTATTCAGCCCCCTTTGGTCTGAGTGCAGTCAGTTGCCCATAGGCATTGCCTAATGAGTGCTAATGACTAAAAAGAGTGTGCACCTGTGTGTAATCTAATGTCAGTACTAATACAGATGCTCTGTGATGGCCTCAGAGGTTGTCTAAGAGAATATTGGGAGCAACAACACCATGAAGTTCAAATAACACACCAGACAGGTCAGGGATAAAGTTATTGAGAAATTTAAAGCGGGCTTAGGCTACAAAAAGATTTCCAAAGCCTTGAACATCCCACGGAGCACTGTTCAAGCGATCATTCAGAAATGGAAGGAGTATGGCACAACTGTAAACCTTCCAAGACAAGGCCATCCACCTAAACTCACAGGCCGAACAAGGAGAGCGCTGATCAGAAATGCAGTCAAGAGGCCCATGGTGACTCTGGACGAGCTGCAGAGATCTACAGCTCAGGTGGGGGAATATGTCCATAGGACAACTATTAGTTGTGCACTGCACAAAGTTGACCTTTATGGAAGAGTGGCAAGAAGAAAGCCATTGTTAACAGAAAAGGATAAGAAGTCCCATTTGCAGTTTGCCACAAGCCATGTGGGGGACACAGCAAACATGTGGAAGAAGGTGCTCTGGTCAGAAAAGACCAAAATGGAACTTTTTGGCCAAAATGCAAAACGCTATGTGTGGCGGAAAACTAACACTGCACACCACTCTGAACACACCATCCCCACTGTCACATATGTTGTTGGCAGCATTATGCTCTGGGGGTGCTTCTCTTCAGCAGGGACAGGGAAGCTGGTCAGAGTTGATGGGAAGATGGATGGAGCCAAATACAGGGCAATCTTGGAAGAAAACCTCTTGGAGTCTGCAAAAGACTTAAGACTGGGGCGGAGGTTCACCCTCCAGCAGGACAACAACCCTAAACATAAAGCCAGGGCAACAGTGGAATGGTTTAAAAAAAAACATATCCATGTGTTAGAACGGCCCAGTCAAAGTCCAGATCTAAATCCAATCGAGAATCTGTGGCAAGATCTGAAAGCTGCTGTTCACAAATGCTGTCCATCGAATCTGACTGAGCTGGAGCTGTTTTGCAAAGAAGAATTTCAGTCTCTAGATGTGCAAAGCTGGTAGAGACATACCCTAAAAGACTGGCAGCTGTAATTGCAGCAAAAGGTGATTCTACAAATTATTGACTCAGGGGGCTGAATAATTACGCACACCCCACTTTGCAGTTATTTATTTGTAAAAAATGTTTAGAATCATGTATGATTTTTGTTCCACTTCTCACATGTACACCACTTTGTATTGGTCTTTCACGTGGAATTCCAATAAAATTGATTCACATTTGTGGCAGTAATGTGACAAAATGTGGAAAACTTCAAGGGGGCCGAATACTTTTGCAGTCCACTGTATGTGAGATTGATGCAGAGGAAGCTTTTTCTCCGCCCACAGCACAAATAGAGCTGCTTGAGGTATGCTAAAGCACATTTGGACAAGCCAGCTTCATTTTGGAATAGGGTGCTGTGGACTGATGAAACTAAAATTGAGTTATTTGGGTAACAAGGGGTGTTATGCATGGAGGAAAAAGAACACAACACTCCAAGAAAAACACCTGCTACCTCAGGGCCGGATTTACCACGATTAACAAGGTTGCCCAAATTTTCGCACCCCACTGTGTGTGTGTATATATATATATATATATATATATATATATATATATATATATATATGTGTGTGTGTGTATTATGCACACACACACATAAAGTATCTCACAAAAGTGAACACACCTCTCACATTTTTGTAAATTTTGTAATTTAACTTTAACTTCTTTGTCGGACAACACTGAAGTTATGACACTTTGATGCAATGTAAAGTAGTCAGTGTCCAGCTTGTATAAGAAATTAAATTTGCTTCCTGATCAAAATAACTCAACACACAGTTATTGATGTCTAAATAAATTGTTAGAAACAAAAGGGAGCACACCTCTCAGTGAAGAATGTCATAGTTGTCCCCAAAGTGTCAATGTTTTGTGTACCCACAATTATATTCCAGCACTGCCTTAATGTTCTTAGTTATGGAGTTCAGTAGAGCTTCAAAGGGCTGCCACTGAAATCCTCTTCCACTTATTCATGATGAAGCTGGTGATTGTTTGAGGATGCCCCACAGCTGCTCAATAGGGTTTAGGTCTGGAGACATGCTTGGCCAATGCAGCACTTTTACTCTCAGTTTCTTTAGCAAGGCAGGGGTCGTTTTGGACAGGGACGGATCTAGGGGGGGGGGGGCAGGCGGGTATCTTGCCCCAGGCGCAGTTTGTTTAATTCCTAAAAATGCAGCAAAATAAATGGCAGTTTAGGCGCCAAAACCTGACCTTTAGGCACCAAAACCTGACCTTGCCCCAGGCTCAACTTGGTCTTGATCCGTCCCTGGTTTTGGAGGTGTGTTTGGGGTCATCATTATGTTGGAATACTGCCCGCAGCCCAGTTTCCAAAGGGAGTATGTTCCAGTACATGTGGGCATTTATGGTTTTCTCATTGAACTGTAGCCCCTCAGTGCTGGCAGCATAGCCCCAAATCATGACAATCTCACCACTATGTTGGACTGTAGGTAAAACACACTAGTCTTTGTACTCCTCTCCTGGCTGCCGCAACACTTGACACTATGTGAACAAAATCAATTTATCTTGGTCTCATAAGACCACCAGACATGGTTCCAGCAGTAATCCATATCCTCAGATTACTTGTTTCTAGCAATCTCATTTTGGGCTTCCTTGTGCATCATCTTCAGAACAGGCTTCCACCTTGTGACTGGTGCTAGGTCAACAAGCTTGTCCTCAACTCAGCAAAAACTATAGGACTGACCATTCCACAAGTTAGCGGAAATTGATTTTTTTTTTTTTTTTAATTCTTTTTATTTGCGACAGCAAGGAGAATATACAAGTCAAAAACTTCTAAAATATTGTCAGAACAATCATAGATTTACAGATTAGACATCCACTTCAAATAGCATAAATATGAAGATTACAATTTTAAATGTCTGGTATATATCCTTTACTCCATAAATTGTCTTGCATCTGTGTTATAAACCGATTATAGACAGGTCCCTCGGCTTGTCGAGGGCTTCATAACCTGTCTATAGGGTCTTTTCCTGCTGTCACGTTATAATTACAACTTTCTAGCATAATATAGTACAGATTCTATGGCTTAAGGCCTATTGCGTTTGATATTTTTATTTTCTCTACAAAGAAAAAGCAAATTTAAACTCCTAATTAAAATAAAATAAAATAAAATAAAATCTCAAACTCCTGCCTCTCCTCCCCCTTTCCCCTCAACCTAACAGAGTATAGTGTTAGTGTATTAACATGTTTAACATAGAGCCTTTTCTGTTCCTCTCATTGATTATATTTCCAAACGGCCCAGGTAACCCCCAATCTTGCCCTTTAGATACCATGATGTATCTTCAAAAGTTTTCATTAGGTTAACAATTTGGTTTCTCGTGAATGAGTACTCAATATAGGTTTGCCAGGTTTTGAAAAACCTTGAAACTGTTGTTGCCTTCATCACTTCCATCGACAGTCTCTCTAGATGTAGAATATGTGTGAGAATTTGTTTTAAATCCCCTACTGTAGGTGCTTTAGGTTCTAACCACTTTTTCATAACTGCCTTTTTGGCTGCCAAGAGGAGGAGATGTTCCCATCTCGTGATCGGAGGATTATCTTCATTCAGAGGCCCGTCAATGGTGTGAAAAAGGCAAAACAGTGGATCTATTACCCTTGTTTTTCGGGTGATCTCCCGAGAAAGGACCAGAGCGTCCTTCCAAAATCCCTGGATTGCAGAACAAAGCTACAGCATATGGTTTAGGTCAGGTGTTGAGTCACCACATTTAGGGCACATCGTCGATGTGTCTTGTCCAGCATGTCTATATGGACCCTGTATGGGGATGTATGCCCTATACACTGTTTTAAAATACATTTCCCTCCATTCCTCTCCCACAATGGCTGTTCTGACTGCTAGCCAACCCTCCTTTAGAAGGTCTATCATTTTATCCTTAGGAATTTCAAACAAGTCAGCCCATCTATGAATTTGTTGAAAAAGATTTTTCTTCTTTGGGTGGGATTCCCTGAATTGTGTATAAATCCATGACAGAGATTGTTTATATTTTAAATTGCCTATCAAATTATTAAAACCTGCATGTGATTTGACCACCCCTGTTCCTCCTGACCTTTGCATAATATATCCCCTCATTTGGCCATAGTAAAAACCGTGGTTTGAAAGGATTTCTTTAGTCGACAGGGCCTCTTCCCAGCCGAGGACCTTAGCTCCTTTGTCCAAGAAATCACCCACTGAGTGTAATCCCAAGTTTGCCCACAGATCATAAACTGCATGCATGTCCCCGGGCGGGAAGCTAGGATTTCCCTTTAGAGGAGCCAGTGGGGAGAGGTAAATCTGAAGATTAAATCGCTTTCTAGACTCCCTCCATGTTATGAGTGTATCTCTTATCAATATATTATTTTTTATTTGTTTAGCTAATTTGCTTAAGGAGGTATGGAGAATCCCCAGGAAGGAGTATGGGGTCACTATTTCTTTTTCCAGCTGTGTTGGTGTGTAAAAAGAGGTATCTCCCACCCAATCCCTAATGTGTCTAAGTAGCGCTGAAAGATTATAGGAACGGATGTCTGGAAAATTGAGTCCCAATTGGGGGATAGTTTCTTTTAATTTCAATAGGGCTATTCTGGGTTTCCCCGATTTCCATAGAAACTTTGTAAAAGCTGATTCCAGTCTAGCTATGTCTTTATGTTTTAACAAAATGGGTATTGTCTGGAGGGGGTATAGGAGCCTGGCTACACTGAACATTTTGATCAGATGTATCTTTCCTGATAAGGATAAGATTAATTTTTCCCATCCCAGGAGTTCTTTTATAATCTGTTGAATTAAAGGAGTATAGTTTAAATTATATAGCTGGTCTGTCTGTCTGGAGAGCCTGATCCCTAGATATGTGATGAAGGACTGGTTATGTCGAATGCCTAATTTCGTTAACTGGGGATGCTGTCGCTTGGCTTCTATGTTAGAAAAGAATAAGAGATCGCTTTTGTGTGAGTTTATTACAAACCCAAAACAAAATCCAAAGTCCTCAATATGAGACATTGTCCTTTGGATATCCCTCTCAGGGTCTGACATGCAGAGCAAGATGTCATTGGCAAACAACATGGTGGAGAGTTTAGTTTTCCCTATAGATATCCCCTCAAATATCCTAAGCTGAAGAAGAGAGCGCGACAGGGGTTCCAGTGCTAAGTTAAATAGTAGTGGTGATAAAGGACATCCCTGTCGCACTCCCCTCCCCAGTGCGAAAGGCAAGCCCACATCCCCAGAGGTGACGACTCGTGCTCGGGGACTAGCATGCATTCGTTCTATATAAGATATAAAGTTCCCCTGGAATCCAAACCTCCCCAGAGACCGCATCAACCATGACCATTCTATGCTGTCGAAGGCCTTCTCAGCGTCAAGAGCCAAGAAGGCCTCCGACAGCCTGGCCCCCCGTCCCAGCCTGTGGTTCTCCAGAAGCAACAGTGCTTTTCTAATATTTGTTACTGCACTACGTTGTTTCACAATAGCCAACTTGTGAGTCACTGATTAAAGATGGTAGGAAATCTGACAACCTGTCGGCCAGTATCTTTGAGATTATCTTAAAATCTATATTTAATAGAGAAATTGGTCTAAATGATGCTGGGTCTTGGGGATCTTTTCCTGGCTTGGGGAGGAGTTTGATAAACGCTTCATCAGCCGTAGGGAGAGGGCTGTGTTTTTTATACATATAATTATATAGAGTAGTCAGCTTCTCTCCCAATTCAGTTTTCAGGATCTTATAAAATTCTGGAGATAGGCCATCAGGCCCTGGAGCTTTTCCCAACTTTAAATTTTTTATAGCATTGTTTACTTCTCCCAATGTAATGTCTGAATTTAGGAACTCCAAGTTCTCCTCAGAGATTGTGGGGAGTTTAATTTTTTCCAAGAATTTGTTCTGAGCTTCCGTGGACCTTGGACGAGGGGTATATAGATTTTTATAGAAATCATAAAAGATACTGGAGATTTCACATGGTTTCTGTACTGTAAAGCCTTTAGCATTTCTCAGCTGTGAGATCATAACCGGTGAGAATCTAGCTCTTGTCATGTTGGCCAGCAATTTTCCAGACTTATTTCCCCATTTAAAAAACTTTGCAGAACCTGAGGATCTATAGGTTGAATCATATCGTTCTAGGTATATGTCGCAATTTTTTTTATCTTCCATCCATTTCTCTCTGTTTAGGTCAGATGGATCCTTGATATATAATAGATATGATTGTCTTGCTTTTACACTAGATGACATGTAGTGCTCCAGGGTTTTTTTTCTATACGCTGCAGAATAGGCTATAATTTGACCCCTTAGTACTGCCTTAGCCGTCTCCCAAAAGAGGACTGGCTGGGACAGGTGTTGTTTGTTATTATATTTATAGTCTTCCCACCACATAACCAGGTCTTTAGAGAATTGCTCGTCCTTATATAGATAAGATGGAAAGCGCCATGTGCCTGTCCCTCTCCTTGGGCTGAGATGTAACTTTGCTACCACAGGTGCGTGGTCCGATATGACCATTGCTTTTATATCTATCTGCTGTAGAGAGGTAACTAAATTTTGTGAGAGTAATATTAGGTCAATGCGAGAATGGGAGGAGTGTACATGGGAGAAATAGGTGAAGTCCCTGTCTAGGGGGTGTAAGTGGCGCCATCCATCGATTAAGGCTGTTGTTGATAAAAATAAATTTAATGCACCATCTTGAGGATTAGGTCTACGATTTGTAGAGTTATGAGTCTGTCTATCTTCTGGCGGGGACACCACTGCATTAAAATCCCCTAGGATTAGACATTTAGTGTGTTCTGTTTTTGACATCACATCTGCAGCCAGCCTTCTGAAGAAGCTGCCGTTATTGTTATTCGGAGCGTATATACCCCAGAGCACTACATTGGTTGTCCCTTCCCTAAATTCGACTCTGACCCACCTACCTTCCTTTTCATCAACCTCAGTGGATGTGATCTGACCCTTGAAAGATTTTCCCAGCAGCAGTAAAACCCCTGCTTTCCTCCCTTGTGCTGGAGCACCTATCACCTGGTGTACCCACATTTTAGACATCAGCTCGATCTCATGTGACCTGAGGTGTGATTCCTGCAAGACTGCGATAACAACCTTCAGTTTACCCAGATGTCGCAGGGTCTGTGACCTCTTTTGCAGGGTTCTTAGGCCTCTAACATTCCATGTGGTGATTATCAGCTATACCAAAATAATTTTGAATAATTCTCATATATCTTATGACATTGTATAAGTGGAGCATCCACTGTCCCAGCAGCAGTGGGCGCCCCTTTAACACTTGAGAGGACCTGATTTTCACCAGCTGATTCTGCTATAGGGGTGGGGGAGAGAGAGCAGGAAATCCTATTTCTAATAAACCCTAACATCAAAAAAACATTAGTATGAAAAATAACAGAAACTAAACCAAAAAAGAAAACTAATAAAATCACTAGATTTCGTTTTCCCTTCACTTCTAGCCCTATCCGGGTACATTCAAGGGAAAAAGTACCTAACTCTACAGAAAAGCGGAGGAATCCGAAGGATCTTAGATCCCACTTCCCCCCTGCTGTGCTCCATTTTTCAGTTTCCCAATACACCCTTAAATTACCTTCTGACTTCCTTTTTTCCGCAGGAGTGCTATCTTCAGTATATGGGTTAACATTAGTTAGTGTCAATGAGCCACCATATATTGATAACTGTAGTAGTATTAATTGAAAAATAAAATAGAGCCCCAAATAATATTCTTTTTCCGGGATCACCCTCGCGTTTAGAATTGCGTAGAGCTCCCAGAAACATGTTAGGCTGTAAAGCCATATCCCACCCGCTATATAAAGATGTTCATCTTAAAGTCTAATACTTATACGCTCCAGCTACCGAGCAGAGTCCATGTCTTTATGGATATAACACATAGCTGGAGTGTAAATTGGATCAAAGTTAAGACATTTCAGATTTGTTAATTTCTAACCCCCCTATTTTGAACGTCCATTATGGCAGTTCTTTATCTTGCTAACACACTGAGCAATAGTTACTCGTCCCATGCTGAAGAATCCTGGCTCTGGGTTAGATCTCTTGTCTTCTCCGGGGAAGGTGTTGTCGACTTATTCTCCTGTGATCGCCTAAGTTCAGAAGAGGCAGTGGGAGACGTTTGTCTTGGTGTTAAAGGAGTGTCCAGATATCTTTGGGCCTCGGAAGGCGATGTAAACGCTACCGGTTTTCCTTCATCTTGGTATATTACCAATGTGGCTGGGTAGTTCAGTGCGAATTTGAGTTTGCGGCGTATCAGCGCCTGACAAACCGGATTGAAAGATTTGCGGACTCTGTTGACTTCGGCGGAATAGTCCGCGAAGAGTAGCAGTCTTTGATTGTTAATCACCAGCTCTTTCTGCTTTCTGTACGCCTGCATTATGAGGACCTTCTCTGAGTAGTCCAGGTAGCGTGCAATTGTAGGACGATGTGATTTCCTCTCTGTACGTAGTGGGCCTATACGATGCGCCCTCTCCACTTTAAACACAGTGTCCAGACCCAGTGCCCTTGGAATCTCATTTGAACATATATAGGCTAGATCTACAGGTTTAACTGATTCCGGGATCCCTATTATCCTAAGATTGTTCCGGCGGGAACAATTTTCTAAATCGTCAAGTTTATCAAAAATAATCACTTGCCTGGCATTAGTATGATGAGCCAATTTTGAAGTTTCCTCCGCCTTGTCCTCCAGCGAGCTAATCCTGGCCTCGGCCTGTTGGATTCTGACTGTCTGGGAGGATATTTCATCTTGGATTCCTCTTAGCTGCCTCTCGATCACCTCCGTTATAGTTGCAGTCAGCTCTGGTTTTAAAAGTTTAACTACTTCCATTGCCAGAGAGTTGTAGTCAATTATTTGCTGGGATGCCGATTGTATTTCAGGCTCTGGGTCTGAGACCTCGTTGTCTGGCTCAGACGCTGCAATCGCCGCCATCTTGGGTGCGGCCGCCTTAAAGCCTGTTTTAGAAGTCTTCTGCGCTGTTTTGTCTCGTGGTGCCCGGAGGACGTAGCGGTCCATGGTTTGATTCTCCTGTGGTTCCGCCATAGGTTCGGCGATGTTCGCTATTTTAATTCAGCTGCGGGGGGCAGGTTGTTTAAGCGGGCGGGACGGAGCTCTCAGCCTATGCTTCCATCTCCCACGGCGCCGGAACCGGAAGTCTACCGGAAATTGATTTTTATTGGTTTTTTTTCACAAAGTGTTGTTTTCCGCTAACTTGTGACAAAAAATAAAATCTTCTATGAACTCATCATACACCTAATGGAATACCTTGGGGTGTCTTTCTAAAATGGGGTCATCTGTGGGGTTCCTATACTGCCCTGGCATTTTAGGGGCCCAAAACCGCGAGGAAGCGCAGTATGTTCTCAAATCGTGACCTGGACATGGCAGCAGAAAACATGGGCATGCGATGTATTGGGTGCGTAGACCAATAAGACCACAATCAGGGCCGGCCCGCCCATGAGGCGGGGTGAAACTTTTGCCTCAGGCGGCACTTCTGGGGGGGCGGCACCCGCCCGTCCATGTGTGTGGGGGGCCGCCCGAGCTGGAGGGGATAGCGGGCAGGAAGGGGGTATTGGGCCTAGCGGCTGGGAGGGGGGTCGGACCCCCCCCCTCCCTCGCCTGGGTCCCCCGTCCTCCGTTCCCCTCCAGCTTTAAAAGTGAAGTCGCTGGCTGCAGCTATGTGTAAGAGGCAACAGGCGGGGATTATTCACCTCTTCCTCGTTCCAGGTCAGCGTGCGCTCCACTGACGTCACTTCCTGCTACGCCGCAGGAAGTGACTTCAGTGGAGCGCACGCTGACCTGGAACAAGGAAGAGGTGAGTAATCCCCGCCCGTTGCCTCTTACACATAGCTGCAGCCAGCGACTTCACTTTTAAAGCTGGAGGGGAGCGGAGGACGGGGGACCCAGGCGAGGGAGGGGGGGTCCGACCCCCCTCCCCGCCGCTAGGCCCAATACCCCATTCCTGCCCGCTATCCCCTCCAGCTCGGGGCGGCCCCCCACACCCACGGCTTGGGGGGGGGAGGGGGGCGGCGGCGATTTCTTTGAAAATTGCCTCAGGCGGCAAAAAGTCTAGGGCCGGGCCTGACCACAATACATTCTTTTTTGACTAGACCAATGTTAAGGAGAAGGTCCCAAAAAATGTTAAGTTTGGAAACTTGGAGTGGTTTCCACCGGAAATGCTGGGCATGGTAGCTTCTTGGATTGGCGGTTGCGTATTGTGTGGCATAACGGTTGGTCTCAGCCACAATTAAGTCGTAGAGATCCACAGTGCAGAACAGATGAAAAAAGTCTAGGGCCAATCCTAGATTATCTGTCTCCACCTGGACTCCAGACTGGGCGGTGAAAGGGGGCAGTACGGGTGCAGCGGAACCAAGGGATTGGCAATTGGGATTTACCAGCACCTCTGGGAGACTATGCGATTCGGGTCTTAATGCCACCGAACCAGTTTCTACTACCATGGTGGTGCTCGCCACTTCACCAGGGTCTACGGTAGTACTGGTGCTAGGTCCAGGAGATGCTACGCTGCTGGTGCATGCCTCACCAAGAAAACTCGGATCAGCGCTAACACCACTCTGCTGCCCTTGAGTCTGATCCTGTGGTCCAGTGACATGGGGTGTGGTACGCCTGGCTCTAGCCCGGACCTCAACCTCGTCATTGCTATTGGTCAGAGAGCCACTGCTTTTCACTGGTTCGTATTCTGACCCGGATGATTTGTCGGATGAGGCTTCCCAATCGCACTCCACCCACTGGGCCTCTTCAGCGGAATACCCCTTTTTTTGCCATGGTGGACTGCTAAATTTTGGGGGTATTCCTCTGAGACTACCCAGGAAAAAGAGCACCTACCTAGCAAAAGGGAGTACTTGTAAAGTAGAAAGCTGTGGTCACTGAGTTTTGATAAAAAAAAAAAAAAATCAAAACTGATCTTTACAGTGTCACAGTTATTGTACAGTGTTTTTTTGCAGTGATCAGAAAAAAAAATTCTGTCACTGCGGTGGGGTGTGAGGGTTTGGCCGGGT
Organism: Hyperolius riggenbachi; assembly: GCF_040937935.1. Taxonomy (NCBI): domain Eukaryota; kingdom Metazoa; phylum Chordata; class Amphibia; order Anura; family Hyperoliidae; genus Hyperolius; species Hyperolius riggenbachi. The sequence goes on along the minus strand of NC_090656.1, from coordinate 70,476,433 downwards.
CATAAGAAGCCCACAAGGGGCAGATTAGGGCGTGATCTGATGGGTAGGAGTGCTAGGGGGTGGCAGGTGGTGACAGGAGGTGATTGATGGGTGTCTCAGGGAGTGATTAGAGGGGAGAATAGATGCAATCAATGCACTAGGGAGGTGATCGGAATGGGGTCTGAGGAGGATCTGAGGGTTTGGCCGAGTGATCAGGAGCCCACACGGGGCAAATTAGGGCCTAATCTAATGGGTAGGTGTGCTAGGGGCTGACAGGTGGTGACAAGAGGTGATTGATGGGTGTCTCAGGGTGTGATTAGAGGGGAGAATAGATGCAATCAATGCACTGTGGGGATGATTAGGGGGGTCTGAGGGCAATCTGAGGGTGTGGGTGGGTGATTGGGTACCCGCAAGGGGCAGATTAGGGTCTTATCTGATGGGTATGATGGGTAGCAGTGACAGGTGATGACAGGGGGTGATTGATTGGTGATTTATGGGTGATCAGTGGGTGATTAGAGGAGAGAATAGATGCAATCAATGCATTAGGGAGGTGATCAGGGGGGACTAAGGGCGTGGGCGGGTGATTGGGTGCCCACAAGGGGCATATTAGGGTCTGATCTGATGGGTAGCAGTGACAGGTGGGGACGAGGTGATTGATAGGTGATCAGGGTGTGATTAGAGGGGACAATAGATGCATGCAATGCACTGGCGAGGTGATCAGGGGGGTCTGAGGGCAATCTGAGGGTGTGGGCGGGTGTTTGGGTGCCCACAAGGGGCAGATAAGGGTCTGATCTGATGGGTAGCAGTGACAGGTGGTGACAGGGGGTGACAGGGTGATTGATAGGTGATCAGGGTGTGATTAGAGTGGAGAAAAGATGCAAGCAATGCACTGGCGATGTGATGGGGGGGTCTGAGGGGCGATCTGAGGGTGTGGGCAGGTAATTGGGTGCCCGCTATGGGCAGATTAGGGTCTGATCTGATGGGTAGCAGTGACAGGTGGTGACAGGTGGTGATTGATGGGTGATTGATGGGTGATCAGTGGGTGATTAGAGGGGAGAACAGATGTAAACAATGCATTTGGGAGGTGATCTGGGGGTGGGTCTGCGGGCGATCTGAGGGTGTGGGTGGGTGATCAGGTGCCCGCAAGGGGCAGGTTAAGGTCTGATCCGATGGGTGGCAATAACAGGTGGTGACGGGGGGGGGGGTGATTGATGGGTGATTGACAGTTGATCAGTGGGTGATTACAGGGGAGAATAGATGTATACAGTACACAGGGGGGGAGGTCTGGGGAGGATCTGATGGTGTGTGTGTGTGTGTGTGGGGGGGGTAATCAGGAGCCCCCAGGGGGCAGTTTAGGACCTAATCTAAAATATAGCATTGACAGATAGTGACAGGGGGTGAATGATGGGTGATTAGGGGGGTGATTGGGTGCAAACAGTGGTCTGAGGGGGTGTTCGGGGGGTCTGAGGGGTGCTGTGGGTGATCAGGGGGCAGGGGGGCAGGATCGGTGTGCTTTTGTGACTGCAACAAGGGCTGCCTCCTCCCCTGGTGGTTGCTCGATCACTGGGATCACCAGGGCAGGAGGCAGCCTGTATAATACACTTTATATTCATAACAAAGTGTATTATACACTTTTGTACAGCGAGATCGGGGTGTTTACAACCCGCCGACGCTGCTAATTGGCCAGTGGGTTGACGTTGTGGGTGGGCGGAGCTTAATGCTGGCGGATGCGCGCGCCTCCTTGCTCGTGATCCCCAGCTAATTAGTCCCCCTGGTGCCGCCGCTGATCGGCGTTATGTGGTCCTGGGGGAGCCACCTTGCCGACGCCCATAGGTAGTGGGCGATCGGCAAATGGTTAAAGTAAAAAAATCACTAAAAATGCAAGGGAAAAAAAAAACATAAACGTATTACACAATGATTTTCAAAAGCGTTTTGCTCGAAAGTTGAATATTACATTATTTTTGCAAAAGTTAATGCTCATCACTGTTCAGGTCAAACACATACAAACACACACATATGCACATGGATGAACACATTCATACACACACAAAAAATAAAATAAAAAACAAAGAAAACAAAAAAACACAAAACCACACACATGCTTGCTAATAAATCAGAAGTTTCTCATAACACATTTTTAGGACTACAGTTAAGGACAATTTAGGACAATTGAAGTTAATTAAGCCTATTACCAGATAAGATTCAGAGAAAAAGATATTTGTCAATGAGAATACAGCAGAAAATTGCTTTCACTGACAACCATTCTGTGCTTCTCTGCAGGGAGCAGAAAATTATTTGAGATAACATAAAGTTACAGCTGAATGAGCTTCACTTAAATAATGCTGCAATGATTGCTGTAATTTAACTTCCCACATGATTAAAGCATGATAATATATGTATGGAACATTTCTGCAGCGATTAAGCATAATAAGGTTAATGGAAAACACAGCTACAGTTCCACCCCGACTGTGCAGTTCTATTGTTTTCAATTCTCACTTTTTAAAAGTTTGGCTATTTAGGCAGGACTAGCATCACAACCACTGCATGGCCCTGTACATATACAATGTGTTGGTGCAATGAGAGCTAATCCCTTCACCATCTTCAAGGTGACCTATTGCATGCAGTGCATTGGGCTACCATACTCTGTCGAACACTCTGCAACAGCAGCACTGTGAATGCCACATTGCTTTTGTATCGCGATGCGACGTTCTATGTTACAATGCGGCCGTTACACCTCACCACAATGCCCGACTGTGAACCGAGCCTTCAAGAATTAGCAAGGGTAGCAGGAAAAAAGGGCGCCGGCTGAAAGTGGATGAAAAGGACGCCGCCATAGACTCTAATGCAATTATCGTTAATACGGCGAAAAAAGCAGAAAAATGACACCGCAATACATATCGTTAACAACAATAACAATGAAAGTTTTTGAAGTATGTTATCATTTTAGAAGCTTGCAACATTATAGTTTTTATCATGTTGTTTTGTTTGTATGTACAGATTTTACGTTATCAAAGATATTGTTGTTTCTATGTGCGAAAGAGTGTTTCTGCAGAGGGAGATGTTAAGGTTAGGCAACACCGGGTGAAGTGGTTAGGGTTAGGCACCACTGAAGGGGTGGTTAGGGTTAGGCACCACCAGGAGGGTGGTTAGGGTTAGGCAACACCGGGGGGGTGGGGTGGTTAGGGTTCGCTGTATTGTTGAATTACGTAATAATTTTTAACGTTAATCTCTGTTCATTATTATTTCCCATCTGTTTTTACAATGGTATTTATCATTAACCAAGTTTGACAACGATGTTTATCGTTATCAGATTTCGTTATCCACCGGTGCCATTTCGTTATCCAGCCGGGCCCTTTTTTCCCGGCACCCTCTTTTTCATGCACGCTTAGCAATACAGCCAGGATATTTGCATTATTTAAAAGGAACTGCCAGCCTTGATATACTCTCACCTCAAAATTCCCTTTAAGAGTCTTCCCTATGTATTTCCAAAAATCTAACTTTTATTTTAGCAAACTTCTAGAAAAAATGTTTTTTCCATTTCCATGCTCACTGCTTTCTCTTTTACCTTGAAAGCAACCTTATTTGTATCAGCCAGATTCATTTTTTTTTAAAACAGCCACCACTTAAAGTTATAGCTGGTCCACATATTGCTTTTTGACTTGTCAACGTTTGTGACACAGTTGCTTATAATTCTGTCAGAGAGGAGTTTGATATTGCATGGAGGTTTATATCTGTCTAGCAGTGGTGCGCAGTACAGTAATATCGGGAGCGATCATCTTTCTACCGCTAGGAATATATTACTTGGACTATGATATATTAAAGGTGCGCTTTAGTAAACAGTGCAGACAGGCACATCCTGCTGACGATTCATTAGGATAAATCCCTTGATACCCTCTGTAAAACGCGTAGATCTCCGGCTAGTGTTCTAACATAACGTTCTTGACAGACACCAATTTCCAGCTCCAAAAATATCATCTTTAAATTTATGTTTCTCCGTTGTAAAATGAGAGACAATAAAGCTGCACACATTTACTGTGGAGTCAATAACAGGCACACATTTTTTAAGCATTTCAGATGATATAGTGAAACATTTCTGATGTACTTTGAAAATGCAGAGATTTCTCTGGGTGCTAGCAAAACTTATAAAATAGTATGTATAAAAAAAAAACAATATATCTGTGCAACTTTTCTGTGTTCTTCACTTTATGCTGAGTATTAAGATGACTTGCATGATCATTTATAGTATCTCTTTATCGGATAGTGTGGGTGAAATTTACACTGCTCATTTTGGTGGGGGGAACGGAGTAAAAGACTGTTGTAACACTTTGAAACTTTTACCCTCCTTGCCGGTTATCCCAAGCTCAGCTTGGGGTAACCTGCGTAGGAGGATTTCTCTGGCCCCGCTGGGTCGATTTTCAAATTTTTTTTTTTGCACTTTGCTAGCACTTTGCTAGTTGCGTCCATATCTCGATCACCGCCGCTCGCCGCCGATTCGCCGCTGCCCGCTGCGCCGCGCCGCGCCCTCCCCCCCTCCAGAGCCCTTGTGCAGCCTGGCCAATCAGTGCCAGGCAGCGCTAAGGGGTGGACCGGGATTCCCTCTGACATCCCGACGTCATCCCGCCCCGTGCACATTTTTTGCATTTTTTATTCCTCCCTCTCCCCCCTTCCCTCCCTAAATTGGCCTTACACTACCATACATACACTATACTATGCATACATAGACATATGGCTATGGTAGGAATTAGATTGTGAGCCCCTCTGAGGGACATTTAAAGTGTACCAGAGCTGTTAGATTAAAAGATTTTATACATACCTGGGGCTTCCTCTAGCCCTATCCACTTCAATAGTTTCCACGCCGCCGTCCTTCCCTGCCCAAAGCTTCGGGAAACGGGTCCCCGCACTTCCATCAGGCGGAGCCAGTCGGGCGTAAGAGAAGTGTGCTCTCTACGTATCTCTCCATCACCTGCACACTTCTCCTGCGTAGCTGGCAGCGACTGGCAGCGACTGACATCAGTGACGAGACCCGGTTACCAAAGGTGCAGGCAGCGGAGGACTGCGGCATGGAAGCAATTACAGCGGATGGGGCTGGAGGAAGCCCCAGGTATGTATAAAATCTTTTTACATTTTACAGCTCTGGGTCCCTTTAAGTGACAAGACTATCCTCTGTTAAGTGCTGCATTACATGTCAGCGCTATATATACCGTATATACTCGCCTATAAGTCGAGAAATTTAGGACTGACTCAAAGTATAAAAGTGTGTGTGTGGGGGGGGGGGGGGGGGGCTTATACTTGAGTAGTCCTAAATTTCACACCTTAAAGCAGAGAATTGTAGGGGAGCCTCTTTCTCTCCCCTTACTCAGTCCTAACGCTGGCAGCTTTCCAGAAAGCCCACCTCCCTCCCATCACCACGTAAAGGATGGTCTTCTCCCCCTCTCTCCCCCCTCTGCCGCAGTCATCTAATGGTCAGCGCTGAAGCCGAAACTCACTGATTACACAGCGCGACATCCTCCCTTGTCCCTCTGCTCACGCTGGTCTGTTTACAATACCACAGCTACGGCTCCGATGTCACACGACACATGAAATCACATGACATCGGAATGTGGTATTGTAAACTAACAGACCAGAAGGAGCAGAGGGACAACAGAGAATGTCACGCTGTGTAGTCAGTGAGTTACGTTTCCACTTCAGCGCTGATGCTGCATTGATGACACAGAGGGCTGAGCGAGAGGGAGAAGAAGCCATCCTTTGCGTGGTGATGGGAGGGAGGGGGGCTTTGTGGAGAGCTTCTGGGGAGGGAGTGAGTGAGACGGGGCCCTTTTCTTGGTGGTGGGAGGGAGGGGGGAATTTCAGCAAGCTGTGTGCTGTAGCACTTTGGGGAAGGGGAGACAGATGCTGGCTGCTGCAGATCCTGTAAAACAGGGGACACACAGCTAGGAGACATAGGGGACACACAGCCAGGGGGACATGGGCCGCATAGCTACAAGGGCCACACAGCCAAGGGGACACTGGGGCCACAAAGCTAGAGGGACCACACAGCCTGGCGGACACTGGGGCCACACAGAGGGGTCACAGTGACAACACTGAGACATCCTGGTGCCCAAGTGCAGTCTGTAACTTTCCTGGGTAGACTTGTACTTGAGTAAATAAAAAAAATCCAGCTTAACCTCCCTGGCGGTAAGCCCGAGCTGAGCTCGGGCTATGCCGCGCAGGGGGAGATCTCAGCCCCTGGTGGGGCGATTTTTATTCTGTAAAGTGCTGTGCGCGCAGCCAGCACTTTGCTAGCCACGCACACAGCTTGATCGCCGCCGCTCTGCGGCGATCGGCCGCACGCAGCGGCGAAAGAGGGCCCCCCCCCGCCAGAGCCCTGCGCTGCCCGGACCAATGAGTTCCGGGCAGCGCTATGGGCTGGATCGAGTGCGCATGACGTCAGGACGTCGGCTGACGTCCATGACGTCATCCCGATCGTCGCCATGGCGACAGGAGAAGCCAAACAGGGGGACGCGTTATATACGCGTTCCCCTGTTTGCTATAGATGCCGGCGACGATCGCACTAGAGGGACACATGCGCCCTCTAGTGGTGTTTCATGTAGCTACCACTCTGGTAGCTTTACATGAAACAAAAACATTTTAAAAAAAAAAGGATTTTTGCCAATTAGGCAAAAAAAATTAACTGCCAAGGAGGTTAAGAGGGTCAAATATTGGGGTCAACTAATACACGAGGTCGACTTGTATCCGAGTATATACGGTACATTTTCATTTCAATTACAAAAAAACAGCAGGGAGGAGGGACAATGTATGGTGTACAACAGAGTGTCAGGATGGGGAGGAGAAATGCTTTTTTTTTGTACAAAAACAATAATAATAATTAAAAAGATATATCTGCTCTATCACTTCACAGATTATCAGCAAACGACAGCTGCCTGTTTACACCTAATCAGGCAAAACTCTCCTCCTTCATTCACATGAACATGGAAGAGTAGAACTTTGAATCCTTACAAATGTCACCCTTATTTGACCAAGAAAAAACACTCATAATGTTTCACTTTGCAATGTGGGTAGGCTATTTGGCAAACCTCTATTGCTCCTGGGTATTTACTGCTATGGGCCTTCATTAGCCTAGTGCTTTTGGAATCAGATTCCTAGAAAGCACATATCGCTGCTAAAACAGCTCTAATAGGTCCCAAGCTTTAAAGGACCACTATCATGAAAAACTGTAATGTTTAAAATACACATGTATAAGAAGTACATTTCACCCAGAGGAAGGCTTCATAGCCAAAAGCGTATTCCTTTTCTTCAAAGTTAGCCAGTAAATGGTATCATCCTGATTTAAAACTTATTTTTCTAATGAAATGCTGGAGTATCTTAGCCAAGCAGGCTAAAGAATACTGTGGCTTGGTTTTGTTCTATGTATTGTGCTGATATCACCGGCAAGATGGTAGCTGACACATTAAAAGAAAAAGGCAGCAAAAATAAGAAATAACAATGGGCATGTAAGTGAGTCTGCTGCTATACGATGCAGATTATGTCACATACATGTGTAGTGTGCCTTGAAATGATATCCCTCTTTTGTTTACTGTAGATACTCACGTATAAGCCAAATTTTTCAGCACTACAAATCAGTGGTGCTCAGCAGAGCTCGAATATTCGAGTAGCTCGAATATTCGAGCTCTTTTCCAGCTATTCGAGCTCGGTATTCGAGCTCCGAATAGCTGTAGCTATTCGAATGGGCTATTCGCGTACACTCGAATAGCCCATTCACTATTCGAGCTATTCGAGCAAACGGCGCTATTCGAGCTCGGTACCGAGCTCGAATCGCGTCATAGCCCAGATTGATGTCCTTAGAGCCAATCAGAGGGCTCCCAGGCCCTCTGACGGCAGCCAATCACAGAGGGGGACCCTGGCCAGCCCCTACCCTATAAATAGCGGCCGCCATGTTACGTTTCTCCGTCCTTGCCTGAGACTTGCATAGAGAGAGAGTTGCTCCTTTGTGCTTTGGCTTAGCAAGAGCTTTATTGTGGTCATTTACCTAGCATTTTTGCTCACATACACCTCCTATACACACCTATATTGTTGTTAGTTAGTTAGACATTGTATTTTAGTTAGTAGCTTTTGTGTTACATAGAGACAGGCCAGCTGCTGCAGGCTTACAGCTTTAGGCCTCAGGGCCTTACCTGTGTGGGCAGCTGTCCTCCTGTCCTCTGTTTATTTCTCTCTATTCTATACCAGTATTTCTGCTGTCCTTTACTACTGATTGTATTAGTATTGTAGTTATATACTGTAACTGTACTAGGACACTCACTGTCACTGTTCATAGGCTACTAGCTGCTCCTGCGTGTGTGCACTCACTTTCTGTGTACACACTACACACACTCTATTTCCTTCTGATAACTGATTGATTATTGTAATTGAATATTGTAATTAGTTAGTTGTACTCACTGTTACTACTTACTGTACTAGGAGTCTAGGACACTCAGTCACTGTTCATAGGCTACTAGCTCCTGCGTGTGTGCACTCACTGTCTGTGTACACACTACACACACTCTATTTCCTTCTGATAACTGATTGATTATTGTAATTAGTTAGTTGTACTTACTGTTACTACTTACTGTACTAGGAGTCTAGGACACTCAGTCACTGTTCATAGGCTACTAGCTCCTGCGTGTGTGCACTCACTGTCTGTGTACACACACTACACACACTCTATTTCCTTCTGATAACTGATTGCTTATTGTAATTAGTTAGTTGTACTTACTGTTACTACTTACTCTTACTGTACTAGGAGTCTAGGACACTCAGTCACTGTTCATAGGCTACTAGCTCCTGCGTGTGTGCACTCACTGTCTGTGTACACACACTACACACACTCTATTTCCTTCTGATAACTGATTGCTTATTGTAATTAGTTAGTTGTACTTACTGACTGTTACTACTTACTTACTTACTGTACTAGGGACACTCACTCAGTCACTGTTCATGGGCTAGCTCCTGCGCGTGTTTGCGCGTGCGTGCACTCACTGTCTGTAGTGTACACACACTAAATTTACTTGTGATTACTACTGATTATTGTAACTGCTAGTTGTACTTCCTGACTGTTACTACTTACTTACTGTACTAGGGACACTCACTCAGTCACCTCACCCACCAACCCACTCCATTAAAGTACCCCACTTTTTACCCGCCCTTTTAAAAAACTTTTGTCTATACGCCCAAAACATCAAAGATGTCTGGAAGTGGCAGCCAGCGCGGTTTGGGCAAGGGGAAGGGCAGCAAGGGAATCAGGAGGAGAGGGAGCAGCATTGTGGCAAGCCGCGGGCGCGGGCGCGCCACCATGCACAGTTCCGCAGCAGCAGCGTCAGTGGCTAACATTCCTCCCATAGCCACTGGCCGTGGACGCCTTGGGCGCCGCCCAGCAGGAGCATCTGCAACTCACGCTGCAGAGACACAGCAGCAGCAGCGTGTAGCACCTGCTCCAATTTTCCTCCAGCCGGGTCGGAAACGTCCCATTGAGGAAAAGCATGCAGACACTGTGGTGCAACTGATGACGGAGGATGAGCAGCCCGCCATCAGCTCTGCATCCGAGGCCTCCACCCTCACCACCACCCCTGTTCGCAGCAGCCGCCCAGCAGGGCCTGGGGAGGAGGCCAGTTCACCGTCAGTTGGCGACCTGTCATTCAGCAGTCTTTTGACCCCAGGCATCATGAGTCAATTGTCTGCTGTTGTTGGCGATTTTGAGGAGGAGATGCTGATGGGCACTTTGGGGGATGAGGGATTGGACAGCAAGACTGTGGCGACAGTCAAGCAGCCCATCCATGCATCAGGAGAGGAGTTTGGGGGGTCCTCATCCCAGCAGGACATGTTTCAGGAGGGGGAGGATGATGATGACCCGGTGACAGACAGAGACTGGGTGCCACCACCTCCAGGGGATGTCGTCCTCAGCAGCTCTGAGGAGGAGGAGGAGGAGGAGGATGCTCTTGTGGGCCTTGCAAGGAGGCGCATCATTGCAAGCATTGGCAGCAGCAGTAGGCAGGTCCCACAGCCTGCTGGTGTCTCAGGCTCAGCAGCAGCAGCAGCAGCATCTGCCAGTACCACCACCAGCCGCACCCAAGCCCCCCAAGCCCCCCCCCCAACCACCACAGGGAGACAGGCAGCAGCGCTTCCATGCCGTAGGGGGATGTTTCTGTCACCAATCTGGCGCTTTTTCACCATGCCCACAGTGTACAGCAAGTACGCCACTTGCAACCACTGTCAGCGGAAGTTGAGCAGAGGTGCAGACCCCTTAAAGTTCTGCACCAGCTCGCTCATCAACCACCTTGCTGCGAAACATTTCCACCAGCATCAGGAGTTCCAGAGGCTGAAGGCATCTGGTGCTGGCAGTGGCACCACACCCATCACTGCACAGCCTTCAGCAGCAGCAGCAACAGCAGCCACCCGCCCTCCTGCTCCTCCAGCAGCACCAGCAGGAGTGCGGAAACGCACTGCTCCTCCCCCCTCTGCAACTCCTGCCGCCGACACTGAGGCCTGTTCTGGCAGCCAGTCCTCAGTGGCCTCCTCCGCTGTGTCTGCTGATTCCCGTGCCAGCAAAAGGCCACGCCAGAGCCTTTTGAGCGAGTCCTTCCAGGGGGTGGTTAGGGCTCTGCCTCCCAGCAGCCGTCGCGTGCGGCAGCTGAACGGCTTGCTGGCACGGGCCATGTGCTCCCAACTCCTGCCGTACATGCTCGTGCAGGAGGGGAGCGACATTCGTGCGCTGCTTGCTTGCGCAGCCCCAGACTGGCAGCTCCCCAGCAGACACTTTTTCTCCCGCAAGGCCATTCCTGCACTGCACCGCTTTGTGATGGCCAATGTGGAGCGAGGGCTGGAGCACGCGGCTGGTGAAAGGGTCCACGTCACCATGGACTCCTGGAGCAGCCGCTTCGGGACAGGCCGCTACCTATCCTTCACTGTCCACTGGGTCAGCTTGGTGGAAGGGGGTGAGGATGGGAGAGCAGCAGCGGGCACAGCAGCAGCAGCAACACAGTGGGTGGTGCCACCCCGCAGGGTCAGGGGAACTGCAGCAGGTTCCTCCGATCCTCTGCCATCCTCCGGCACACCTGGCCAAACCCCCCGCCTCAGCAGCAGCGTGAAGGCCCGCCACTGCCAAGCGCTGCTGCACTTGGTCAGCCTTGGGAAGACCAAGCTGACGGCAACCCATGTGTTGGCCAAACTCCAGGAGCAGGAGAGGATTTGGCTGACCCCCAGAGGCCTCAGAGTCGGAGAGGTGGTGGCCGACAATGGGGCCAATCTGGTTGCCGCAATAGACAGGGAAAACCTGACCCACATCCCCTGTCTTGCCCACGTGCTGAACCTGGTGGTGCAGAAGTTCTTGCGCACCTACCAGGGGATGGGCGAACTGCTGGAAACGGCAAGGAACGTTGTGCGTCACTTCCGGCGCTCGGCTGCAACCTGTGCGAGCCTGGAAGACGTGCAAAAGGAGCTGGATCTGCCACGCCATCGGCTGATCCTTGACGTTCCGACTCGCTGGAACTCCACCCTGGCGATGTTGGAGCGTCTGGTTGAACAGAAGCGCGCTGTCAAACAGTACCTTGCCCTGGCCACTGTTTCCGCCGCTCAGAGAAGGGACAAGACCAGCAACATCCCGTCCATCGTCCCCGATGATGACTGGAGGCACATGCAGCAGGTGTGCTTAGTGCTGGCTCCCTTTCTGCAGGCCACTAACATGGTGAGCAGGGACCATGCTATGGTCTGCGAGTGGGTGCCCCTGGTTTGTCTGCTGAACAGGGCCCTCGATGCTTTGCTGGAACAGGGAGCGGCAGCCTTGGACCAGCAGGAGCGGCAAGCAGCTGCACAGTCCACCTCTGAGGGGGAGGAGGAGGAGGACTTGGTGGAGGTCCCTGACCTTGCTGCTGATGAGGGGGATCAGCACAGTGCAGCTGAGTTGGTGCGGGGGTGGAGAGAGGATGAGGCTGACGAGGCAGAGGAGGAGGATGAGGACAGCAGCACTGCCGTCGATGTGCCAGCAGACGTGGCCCGCCTCTTCCCAATGGCAGCGCACATGCTGACGTGTCTGCGCAGAGACCCCAGGGTGATCCAGATGAAGCAGAGGGAGGACATCTGGATCAGCATGATGTTGGACCCACGCCTCAAGGGGAAGTTGAGCCAGTTCCTGCCGCCTGCAGGAGGAGACCCAGCGCAACAAATAAGGAGCTTGCAGCAGGCCCTTGTTGAGCGCTTGGAGGAAGCCTTCCCCCAGCCTTCCACCCCCACTGTCCAGCAGCCAGCACAGAGGCAGCAGCAGGTGCCTGCATCCAGCAGCAAGCACCCCACAGACCTGCTGTCTCTCAGCCACGAGCTCTACAGGACTGTAGAGGCTCCGGCAGCAGTGACTAGAGAGGAGGTGCATGCAGCAGCATCCTCCACTGGTCACAGCCAGCGCCTGACCCGCATGGTGGCTGACTACATGGGGTCCTACAGAGGGCTTGACAGCGATGCCCCTGTTGATCCCATGGAGTATTGGGTCAAGCGCCTGGAGATCTGGAGCGAGCTGGCGCAGTACGCCCTGGAAGTGCTGTCCTGCCCCCCTTCCAGCGTGCTGTCCGAGCGCTGCTTCAGTGCAGCTGGTGGTGTGGTCACCGAGAAACGCTCACGTCTGTCTCACAAGTCTGTGGACAGACTGACGTTTCTCAAGATGAACCAGGCGTGGGTGGAAGGCGAGTTCCTGGCCCCTGTTGTCGGCGAGAGGGGGACATGAACTGGCTAAGAACCATCGTTAATGTGCCTTACCACCCTTTACCACCTCCTGGCTCCTGCTCACTAAGCCAGCCTGGTTCACTTTGACTATTACGTCGCCTGCAGCCACACATTTTACACCTACAGTGGGCTGCTGTGTACTGCCCTTCTGCTGTCTGTCTGTGTTTCCCACTGCCAGGGTACACAGATTTACCTTCTGCTGCCACTCTGCCACCAGCTATTACGTCAAAAAATAGCTATATATCTGTGTAATTTGTTTTACAAACAAAACCAAAAAACCATTAAAAAAAAAAAAAGGTTTAATTTTTCTGAGGTGCCCGGGTTGAAAACTGTGTTGTCCCAGTTGTGTATTGGACACGATGTGGGCTGCACGACCGCTGTCTGGGACCTCCTGTTGTGTTCATTTACGGCCTGGTATCACCGCTAGGTACCAGGGCTATTATGTCACGCTGCCTGCCTGCTGCCACACTCACACTACTCCTCCATTCCTCCTGCTGCTGCTTTCTGTCTGTGTTTCCCACTGCCAGGGTACACAGAATTACCTTCTGCTGCCACACTGCCACCAGCTATTACTTCAAACAATAGCTGCTCACATTACTCCTCCATTCCTCCTGCTGCTGCTGCTGTTGGTCTGTGTTTCCCACTGCCAGGGTACACAGAATTACATTCTGCTGCCACTCTGCCACCAGCTATTACGTCAAACAATAGCTATATATCTGTGTAATTTGTTTTACAAACAAAACCAAAAAAACATTAAAAAAAAAAAGGTTTAATTTTTCTGAGGTGCCCGGGTTGAAAACTGTGTTGTCCCAGTTGTGTATTGGACACGATGTGGGCTGCACGACCGCTGTCTGGGACCTCCTGTTGTGTTCATTTACGGCCTGGTATCACCGCTAGGTACCAGGGCTATTATGTCACGCTGCCTGCCTGCTGCCACACTCACACTACTCCTCCATTCCTCCTGCTGCTGCTTTCTGTCTGTGTTTCCCACTGCCAGGGTACACAGAATTACCTTCTGCTGCCACACTGCCACCAGCTATTACTTCAAACAATAGCTGCTCACATTACTCCTCCATTCCTCCTGCTGCTGCTGCTGTCGGTCTGTGTTTCCCACTGCCAGGGTACACAGAATTACATTCTGCTGCCACTCTGCCACCAGCTATTACGTCAAACAATAGCTATATATCTGTGTAATTTGTTTTACAAACAAAACCCAAAAACCATTAAAAAAAAAAAAGGTTTAATTTTTCTGAGGTGCCCGGGTTGAAAACTGTGTTGTCCCAGTTGTGTATTGGACACGATGTGGGCTGCATGACCGCTGTCTGGGACCTCCTGCCTGCTGTGTTTATTTACAGCCCTGGTATCACCGCTAGGTACCAGGGCTATTATGTCACGCTGCCTGCCTGCTGCCACACTCACACTACTCCTCCATTCCTCCTGCTGATGCTGCTGTCTGTCTGTGTTTCCCAACGCCAGGGTACACAGATTTACCTTCTGCTGCCACTCTGCCACCAGCTATTACGTCAAAAAATAGCTATATCTGTCTGTGTAATTTGTTGTAAAAACAAAACTACAAAACCATAAAAAAAAAAAAAAGGTTTAATTTTTCTGAGGTGCCCGGGTTGAAAACTGTGTTGTCCCAGTTGTGTATTGGACACAATGTGGGCTGCACGACCGCTGTCTGGGACCTCCTGCCTGCTGTGTTTATTTACAGCCCTGGTATCACCGCTAGGTACCAGGGCTATTATGTCACGCTGCCTGCCTCATTGACTGCCTGCTGCCACACACTCATCCTCCTCCTCCTGCTGCTGAATTTACCTCCTGCTGTCTGTGTGTCTCCACTGCCAGGGAGCACATACAATGGCGCTTCCAACATGCGTGCGCCACCAGCTATTTGTTACGCTCAAAAATAGCTGCATTTCTTTAAAAAAAAAAATTTGAAAAGAGAAATAAGTGAAGAAGAAGACGATATAGAAGAAGATGAAGAAGATGAAGAAGAAGAAGATGAAGAAGATGAAGAAGAAGAAGATGAAGAAGAAGAAGATGAAGAAGAAGATGAAGATGATGAAGAAGAAGAAGATGAAGAAGATGAAGATGAAGAAGATGAAGAAGAAGAAGATGATGATGAAGAAGAAGAAGATGAAGAAGATGAAGAAGAAGAAGAAGATGAAGAAGATGAAGATGAAGAAGATGAAGAAGAAGAAGATGAAGATGATGAAGAAGAAGAAGATGAAGAAGAAGATGAAGATGATGAAGAAGAAGAAGATGAAGAAGATGAACAAGATGAAGAAGATGAAGATGAAGAAGATGAAGAAGATGAAGAAGAAGAAGAAGATGATGAAGAAGAAGAAGAAGATGAAGAAGAAGATGAAGAAGATGAAGAAGATGAAGAAGAAGAAGATGAAGAAGATGAAGAAGAAGAAGAAGATGAAGAAGATGAAGAAGATGAAGAAGAAGATGAAGAAGATGAAGAAGAAGATGAAGAAGAAGATGAAGAAGATGAAGAAAAAGAAGATGAAGAAGAAGAAGATGATGATGAAGAAGATGAAGAAGAAGAAGAAGAAGACAATATAAAAGAAGAAGAAGATATAGAAGAAGATATAGAAGAAGAAGATATAGAAGAAGAAGATATAGAAGAAGAAGAAGATATAGAAGATAAAGAAGAAGAAGAAGAGGAAGTATATACAGTACTGAACAAATTTCTGGACACAACTTCTCTTTTCAACTTTTTTTTTTTAAAGGAACATCCCCACATAATCACTTGCTGTTGTTACTTGGAAAAAAAGAGGTTTCTTGCATCATTCACCCTCAAAACAAGTGTTGGAAGCTATTTAAGGCCATTTCGAATAGTCAGCTCGAATAATGAGCTCGAATACCGACTCGAATAGTGAGCTCGAATTCCGAGGTCGAATCGAATAGTAAAAATTATTCGACTCGAATATTCGACTGATCTCGAATAATTTACTATTCGAATTCGACCTAACTCGAATTTTGAAAAGGGGTATTTGAGCACCACTACTACAAATGTGCTGAAAGGTTACCCCCTTAGCTTATATACGAGTCAGTAGAGCAGAACGGATGGTGGAGCCGGTTTTATTACTGGCACAGGAGCATAGGGATTGTGTACTACTGATCCTGCTCTTGCTAACTGGTAAGTGTGCTGCTCAAGACTACCTGTGGCCCTTGGCTTGTGGAGCAGGGTGTGCAAGCAACATGTCAGTGATACAATGATTGTGAATTCTTCCTGTGTGGCAATCTATGATGCCACCTATTGGTGTCTTAAGGCACAGCTGCATCTTCCTTGAGGCACATCTGGCTATGGGTACAGGAGATGACTTGTACTGGGGACACATCTGGCTACTGTGGAGGGGGCTATACTGGGGTGGGGACTTATATGTGAGTCAATCAATTGTTTCTGGTTTCTGAGGGGAAAGTGGGTACCGCGGCTTATACATGGGTCAGCTTATATGCAAGTATATATGCGTAATTAAAAAATAATAAACCTCAATTCAGATTTATACATTACAGGGGATGTTGAAAACACAATACCAGATTTCTTACTTTGATTGTATCTGCCTAGACAGCTACAGCCTTGCCGTGGGATATCAAACAATGCTATGGATGCTCGATGTCTAAGTTTATTGATCACTGCAGATGATCACTTATCCAAAATCCAAAATTGTGATGTTTCCTGCTCTGTGCAGCCTAACATTAAAGCGGGAGTGGGAAGTTTCTAGAATGTTACTGGGCAAGACATACTTTAGCCAGACTATAATAAAGATCTGATTTCATTTCTTGAGAGAACTACTGGTTAAGCCTTAAAGGGGACCTAAACTGAGAAGGATATGGATTTTTCCTTTTGAAATAATACCAGTTGCCTGACTCTCCTGCTGATCCTGTGTCTCTTATACTTTCAGCCACAGCCCCTCAACAAGCATGCAGATCAGGTGCTCTGACCGAAATCAGACTGGATTAGCTGCATGCTTGTTTCAGGTGTGTGATTCAGTCACTACTGCATCCATAGCGATCAGCAGGCCTGCCAAGCAACTAGTATTGTTTCAAAGGAAACATCCATATCGCTCTCAGTTAAGGTTCCCTTTAAACAATTATAATTACTGACACACTGAAATAAAAATATAGCTTTAATTTGCATTAAGTTTGACACATGTCAAAACCTCACTGGTCCAGGGCTTGTTGAATAGGTTCATGCGGCTCTGCACCAGTCCATCGATGAGCGTGGCCGCATTGCACAGATGCAAGAATGGCCTGCACCTACACAGTAGCATGGATCTGCTTGTGTATGGCCTTTTCCTTCATGCACGAGCAGCTCTGTACTACTGCACAGGCACCAGCCGTACTTGCCCCGCACATGGTGGCCATGCTTCTACATGGATGGGAGCGTGGCTATAAAGAGAAAGAGGATCCTTGTAAGTAGCGGTGTGGTAAAGAAGGATCAGAAAAGTCTCTTGATCACAGTCTCTTGATTTCATGACATTGGTTATAGTTGCAGCGCTTGTATTGAAATTGAAAATTAAAAACAGCTGCAGTGAGTTCTATGGCGTTACTCCTCTCCCCCAATAAAAGAAAATGATGTATTAGAAAATGAGCTCCTGAGCCAAGTCGTGTTTAATACCACTATCCCTTTAATATAAAACTTCATATAGCTGTAAAATCATGCATCACTTAATGTAAAAAGCAACACTACACATCGCATGCAGTTGAGCCCCGACTTCACTATTTAATCCAGGCTGTTGAATCTACGCTCCTATCTTATTGGTATCCACCTGAGAAACTAAAAAGGAACAGTGCTACAACACTTCCACATTTCAATGTGCAATCTGCATATGTGAAACTTCCATATAGTTCAACCGCATTCTCAGTTTGTAAGCCGAACAATGCTGCAACGTATCTACGCTTCTGTGAGGAAACGCGGAAAAGCCGCCGCGTGTGCCAAGAGGCAGGCGGCTGACTCCGCGTCCTACGCGGCGGTTTGCTTGCGTCTGGTTGTGTGGTGGAACGCGGAAAAGCCGCCGCATGTCCTGACAGCAAAGCGGCTGTTTGCATGCAGCAGCATGTGCTTGGTGTGGCTGGGTCTGTTAGTGCATCTAGGCAGATGGAGAGCTATGCTCGCGCGGGCCTGAATTCAGGACCTTTATACCTGCAGAGGAAGTGTCAGCTGATCAGGAAGGTCAGCTGATTCCTGCAGGACTCATGATTGGCTGAATGGTTCGGGCGGGGCAGCAGAGTCCAGCAACTATATATTCTGCTGCTTAGTCAGTTGCTGGTTGCCTGTCGTTGCAATCACTTCGTGGTAGCACGCAGACCCTTAGTCAGATCCGAAAGTGTGCCGGGACCAGCTGGAGCTGTAATCCTACACTTAGCTAGATTCTGTTGATAGTCTAAAGTACTAGTTTGATTGTGATTATCTGTTATGACTTTCTGCCTGTCTGACTACACTGCCTCTGTCTTCTGATCCTGTACTTTGTTTGTCTGTGAGTTGCCGACTTGGCCTTCCCGACCCTGAGAACTATCTCTATCGCTAGGAGATAGTTCATGCCTGTATGTGCTGGGCACCTGCTTCACAGGGCCAGCTCTGTATCTGCTGGGCACCTGCTCACAGGGCCAGCTCTGTATTTGCTAGGCACCTGCTCCCCAGGGCCAGCGCTGTATTTGCTGGGCACCTGCTCCTCAGGGCCAGCACTGTATGTGCTGGGCACCTGCTCCACAGGGCCAGCTCTGTATTTACTGGGTACCTGCTCCTCAGGGCCAGCGCTGTATTTGCTGGGCACCTGCTCCTCAGGGCCAGCACTGTATGTGCTGGGCACCTGCTCCACAGGGCCAGCTCTGTATTTACTGGGTACCTGCTCCTCAGGGCCAGCGCTGTATTTGCTGGGCACCTGCTCCTCAGGGCCAGCACTGTATGTGCTGGGCACCTGCTCCACAGGGCCAGCTCTGTATTTACTGGGTACCTGCTCCTCAGGGCCAGCGCTGTATTTGCTGGGCACCTGCTCCTCAGGGCCAGCGCTGTATTTGCTGGGCACCTGCTCCCCAGGGCCAGCACTGTATGTGCTGGGCACCTGCTCCACAGGGCCAGCTCTGTATTTGCTGGGCACCTGCTCCTCAGGGCCAGCGCTGTATTTGCTGGGCACCTGCTCCCCAGGGCCAGCACTGTATGTGCTGGGCACCTGCTCCATAGGGCCAGCGCTGTATTTGCTGGGCACCTGCTCCTCAGGGCCAGCGCTGTATTTGCTGGGCACCTGCTCCACAGGGCCAGCTCTGTATTTACTGCCCCATGGCCCATCCTGTATTCATTGGGAACCTGCTCCTCAGGTTCCTCAAGCTTGTTACTATTCTTCTGTATTCTGATCTTGTACCTTGTCATTCTGATACCCTGTTGCCGAACCTTGGCTCGCTCTTAGACTCTGCATCTGACTCCTGATTCTGTACCCCGATATTTCTGATACCCTGTTGCCGAACCCTGCTTGTTTATTAGTCTTCGCCTCTGCGTTCTGAATCTGTACTGTATTTGTCCATGTGTTACGACCTGGCTTGCCTGACTTCGAGAACTGACCTTACTGCTAGAGGCAGTTCCCAGATCTGTTAGTGACACTCTCTCCTAGGTGTCACTAACGTTCTGTCCTTCCTACGCTCCGCCTGACTCCTCCCCCGGGAGAGTCCAGGCCTTCGGAAGGAATCTGTATTGCTGCAGTACTTCATATTGTACGGCACTTGTTTCTGAGGCTTAGTCCTCGAGGTATTACTGTTGCACCAAGCACTTACACTACTCAGGTGTTCAGAGGTTAGCGTTATATCGGATTATCGGTGATACTGCAGATCATCGATAATCGGGTATATTCTGCATTCTCGGTGATACTGCAGTTTACCGGTAATCAGACCCTCTCTCTGCTACACCGATCGTGACAGCTTCAATATGCAACCCTCGTAAGCGAGACTTCTATATAGTTCAACCGCACTTCCAGCTAGTGAGCGGTAACCATGGTGACCAAAAATGACATCCACCGTTTGCCGTTCTTTAAAAGTTCAAAGTTAAAAGTTTAGTATTCACGTCCGTGATGAGTTTAGAAGACTCCCTTTTTACAAATACCGAGGCTGTACTTATCCTCAAGTGTGATTGGAATACCAGGAGTCCGGGGGTGTCATCACGACTTCTGCAACCAATCAGCCCGACATGTTTCGGTAGGTCCGCCTATCTACCTCAGGACTTGTTTGCATTGGACTAGCCTCGCATCCTTTGTACTGCCTTACCCTGCCTTCTCCACAAATACTTCAGTCTATCATTTAGGCATATGTCTCCACCTCTTTCACTCCATTACTCCGCCTTCCTCCTCCAGTTATATGAATGTGCTTCACACATGGGCATTCTTGGTTATGTAAATGATTGATTTCCATTCAGAATTATTTGCATCTCATTGACCATCCCTAGTTACTATGCAGAGAAATAAAGACCTTTGTATCTGTTAATCGCCATTCTCCTATAAAGCGACATATAAAGATGGCCCGAACCTCCGATTTTTGGTTTGCGAACTGCAAAAGTTTGGTTTGCGCGAACTTTCGCGAACCGCAATAGGCTTTAATGGGGAGACGAACTTTGAAAATTAGAAACACTTATGCTGCCCACAAAAGTGATGGAAAAGATGTTTCAAGGGGACTAACATCTGAGTTTTTGCATGGATGAGTGGGATACACACCAAAAGTCCCCGTGAAAAATCAGGATTTGACCCACAACAGCGTTTTAAGGGTAGAAATCACATTACATGCTAGATTGCAGGCCTTAAGTGCTTTAAAACATCTTGCA
This sequence comes from Hyperolius riggenbachi, assembly GCF_040937935.1. Taxonomy (NCBI): domain Eukaryota; kingdom Metazoa; phylum Chordata; class Amphibia; order Anura; family Hyperoliidae; genus Hyperolius; species Hyperolius riggenbachi. Next base: position 70,455,894 of record NC_090656.1, on the reverse strand, counting down.
TGTGTAGACATCAATCAGGGAGTGTAATTAGAGTACTGCATCACACTGACATACCAAACTCACTGTCTAATGCACCGCAAACAGCTGTTTGTGTAGTGACGGCCGTACTGGACTGGTGCGCACCATGGCCAGAGTGCAGGCCGTGGTGGTTTTCAAGCCCATATGGTCGCCGGGCTGTGGTAGCTCAATGATAGAAAAAAAGTGAATGTCCAGATGATCAAATTTGGTCTGTCCACAATGAAGCAACAACCTTATTATCTTGGATGTGCCCCCCCCCCCCTCCCCGAGACACTCATATAGCCGGCGGTCAAGGTTTTTCTGCATTCGGTGTGAATTCGATAAAATATCGATAACAATTCGGTAACCATTCGGTAATGTGTCGATATTTCCATTTTACAGCGGTAATTTAACACAAGGCCATAAGATTTCCATGGAATTGAGGGTAAATAGCAGTCCTTTGAACACTAAGTAGCAACATTCTGAATAGGGCTTAACACCTGGACCTGGATTCTGGAAGTGGCTTGGGACAATCCCACAATTTCGCCAGCTACGGCTTGATAGGAGCCTTTTCAAAAAAAAAGTATAGTGCATCTAGCAAATTAGTTAACCTTGGCACTGTCTGTGTTCTCCTACAAGATGATTCAAGAGAAATGCAGATGTCCTGTTATAGCAAATAAATCCATTCTCTTGCAAATTGATATGGTTCTAGACCTTTTTCTTGCCCTATTGCGCCTTTGAATCACTCTCAGCTGATACAGAACCACTTCAAATGGCTCCATCTTCTCTGTCAGCAATGATCTGACAGGAATAACGACAGAGCAGTGAAGGAGATAACTAATCCTAAATGTAACACTAAACCACGACCACTTTCATTTTCATGAATTGCACTTTCTTCCGTTTTAACGCATCACTAACGAATGATTACCTAATTATTACCGAATGCTCGCTAACAGCTGTAGATACATTTAATGAATCCTGAAATCAACTTAACGAATTCAGTATTTTACCGAGCTGTCATTAACGAATTTGATAAGTCTTGATGAATCAAGGCCTTAGTCTTGGGGCAGGCAGTAGCCCTCCGGGATCCATGCTTCATTCATTTTGATAAAGATGAGGTACTGAACACTTTTGTGACTTAGACAACTACTCTTCTCAGTGACAATGCCTCCAGCTGCGCTGAAGGTCCTTTCTGACAGGACACTTGAGGCAGGGCAAGACATTGGTGGAGGGTGGATCCGGAAGCACTAAGGCAAGGTGTTGGACTAAAGAATTTCCGCATGTCCGACATCACCATGAGATCGCTGGAGAATCCTGTCCTTGCCTGCGTGGACATGGGAGAAGGATTACTGGCAGTGGTACCTTTATTGTGTTGTGCTGTGACATCACCCTTAAACGCATTGTAAAGCATAGTTGCCAGCTTGCTCTGCAAGTGCTGCATCCTTTCTGCTTTCAGGTGAGTTGGTAACATGTCCACCGTTTTGTGCCTATACCGAGGGTCTAGTAGCATGGCCACCCAGTACAGCTCATTCCCCTTGAGTTTTTTTATACAGGGGTCCCTCAACAGGCTGGACAGCATGAAAGACGCCATCTGCACAAAGTTGGATCCAGACGTACTATCCATCTCCTCTTGCTCTTCCTCAGTGATGTCAGGTAAGTCCTCCTCCTCCCCCCAGCCATGAATAATACCACAAGAATGTTGAGCAGCACAAGCCCCCTGCACCGCCTGCTGCGGTTGTTCTTCTGCCGCCTCCTCCTCCTCCTCCAAAGAAACACCTTCCTCATCATCCGAGTCTGACTTCTCTTCCCCACACGACTCTTTCTCCTCCTCCCCCCTCTGTTGCAGGTGTTGAGGAATCATCTGTTTCTGCTGAAAATTGCTCCCACAACTGTTCCTCCCGTAACTGTTCCTGTTCATGCTCCTCCACAGCTTGATCCACCACTCTACACACGGCACGTTCCAGGAAGTAAGCGTAGGGGATCAAGTCGCTGATGGTGCCTTCACTGCGACTCACCAGGATGGTCACCTCCTCAAACAGCCACATGAGCCTGCATGCATTTCGCATTAGTGTCCAATTGTTGGGCCAGAACATCCCCATCTCCCCAGGTTGTGTCCTTCTACTGAAATTGTAGAGGTACTGGGTGACGGCTTTCTCCTGTTCTAGCAGGTGAGAGAACATAAGGAGGGTCGAATTCCAGCGAGTAGGGCTATCACAAATGAGGCGTCTCACCGGCAACTTGTTTCTCCGATGAATCACGGCAAAGTGTGCCATGGCTGTATAAGACCACCTGAAATGCGCATACAACTTCCTGGCCCACTTCATTACATCCTCTAAGCCTGGGTACTTTGACACAAATCTTTGAATGACTAGATTCAGCACATGTGTCATACAGGGTACATGTGTCAGCTTTCCCAAATTCAAAGCGGAAATGAGATTGCTGTCGTCGTCACACACCACGTTGCCTATCTCCAGCTGGTGCGGGGTCAGCCAGTGATCCCCCTGTCTGTTAAGAGCAGCCAGGAGAGCTGGTCCAGCGTGACTCTCCGCTTTGAGGCAAGACATATCTAAGATGGCGTGACACCGTTGTACCTGGCATGCAGGATAGACCCTGGGAAGCTGGGGCTGTGTAGCTGGAGAGGAGATTGCAGCACCAGTAGAATTTGACTGCCACTCAGCCAAGGAGGATGATGACAGTGAAGAGGATGTAGCAGGAGGAGAGGAGGTGGCAGGAGGCCTGCCTGCAAGCCGTGGAGGTGTCACAAGTAGGTCCGCTGCACAGCCACGTACTCCCTGCTTATCAGCGGTCACCAGGTTGACCCAATGGGCTGTGTAAGTAATGTACCTGCCCTGACCGTGCTTGGCAGACCAGGCATCCGTGGTCAGGTGGACCCTTGACCTAATGCTGTGTGCCAGAGATGACACCACTTGCCTCTCAACTTCACAGTACAGTTTGGGTATCGCCTTTTTAGAGAAAAATGGTTGCCTTTCCCAATGGCCACAAATTTACGGAAAGCCTCAGAGTCCACCAGCTGGTATAGTAACAGATGGCGAGCTAACAGTTCCACCAAGCCAGCTGTCAGACGCCGGGCAAGGAGGTGACTGGCAGAAATTGGCATCTTCCACTCAAAGATTTCCTTCACAGACACCTGGCTGCTGTGGGCAGAGGAGCAGGAATCGCTCAAGGTCAGAGGCGGAGTGGAGGAGGGTGGCTATGAAGGTGCAAGGGAGAAAGTGGCTGAAGATGATGCACCTGAAGTAGGAAGAGTAGAAGGAGGGTGGCTTTTCTTTTGTGTGTTGCTTTTGCTCAGGTGCTCTTGCCATTGCAGTTTGTGCCTTTTCTCCATGTGCCTTCGTAAAGCACTTGTCCCTACGCGGCTTTTGGCCTTTCCACGGCTCAATTTTGGAGGAAGAGAGAACAGATGGCATTGCTCCGATCTGAGGCAGGCACATTAAAACATTTCCAAACCGCTGAGCCCCCTGGGGTGATGGCATTATGGTGGCATCAGCAGCTGACGTTGAAGGGCATGTTGGCTGGCTGTACATAGGTGGCGATACATGGCGCCGGACACTGCCACCAGCTGTTTCTGATGACAAGCTGCACCTGCTTCTTTCAGGAACTCGGCTCTTCCTACTCCTCTCTGACTCCCCCTCTCAACTGTCCCTCTGTTCATCTCCTCTATTGGGAACATACGTGGGATCGGTATCATTGTCATCATCAAAATCATCCTGCCCAGCTTTGCTTGCCTCAGACACCTCCAAAACTGCACCAACAGCAGGTACTTCATCATCCTCCTCCCCACACGTTACGTCCATAGTGTTGCCTAACTCAGACATATGAGGTGGTGTAACTTGCTTAGTGCCTTCATCTGGTTGTACCAATAATGGCTGTGCATCAGTGATTTCCCCACCAAATAACTCCGAGCGAACTGTCAAATGTAGTGGATGTGGTACTTGGAGTAGCACTGGTGGCTGTGAAAAATGAGGTGTTCTGTGTTAAAGAGGAACTCCAGTGAACATTTTAGTGTTGGCAGGTGATGTAGCTGCTGCATGATTTTTGGCAGTTGGAAACAGCTGTAACAGCTATTTTCCACAATGCAACAAGGTTCACAGACAGGAAACTGCCCAAAAAAGTTTGAACTTTTTTTTGTGGGAGGGGTTTCTTGTGGGAGGGTTTTCACCACAATATCAGTCATACAGCGCCCCCTGATGGTCTGTTTGTGAAAAGGAATAGATTTCTCATGTAAAAGGGGGTATCAGCTACTGATTGGGAAAAGTTCAGTTTTTGGTCAGAGTTTCTCTTTAAATAGTGAATCATGTCCTGAAAATCTTGGGTGTGATGGGACATGCCTTCTTCTGAGCACTGTACTTTGGTCCAGGGCCACACAAAATCACATTACCACGACCTCGCACAGACCTGCCGGGTGGCCTTCCTCTGGGTCTGCCTCTACCTCTGCCTCTACCTGTTTTGTCAGTTTTGTCCATATCGGGGTGAGGGATTAAGTCAAATGTATGCACTGACTTGAGTAATACAATGTGCAGTCACACAGGTGCAGTTAACAGGTATGCATGGAGTGGTATATCACACTGCGTGCACTCAGGTGGGTGCACTGAAGTGAACAACAGGTAGTAGGTATAAGCAATGATGGGTATTACAATGTGCACCTGTCACACACAGAAAGGTAGCGGACAGACACAGTGACACTGCGTGTGCTCACGTGGGTAGGTGAGTGCACTGAAGTGAAGAAAAGGTAGTAGGTATATGCAGTGATGGGTATTACAATGTGCACCTGTTACACACAGACATGTACCGGACAGGCACAGTGACACTGCATGGGCTAACGTAGGTAGGTGGGTGCACTGGAGTGAACAACAGGTAGTAGGTATATGCAGTGATGGGTATTACAATGTGCACCTGTCACACACACAGGTAGTCACTGAATGTGCTGGGCCTGGCAGTGGCACACACAGTAGGTAATAGGAATTACCAAGGCTGTCTGTGCAACACAAGTGTCAGTGGGACACAAAAAAAAAATAGATCACAAGAACAAGATTAGCTCTCAAAAGAGATGTTGATGGGTGCTTTTTTTTTTTAGCAATAACAATCAGCCAGGAGCAAGCTAACAAGCCTACAAGAGCCTAACTAAGCTTTCCCTATCAGAGTCTGCAGCAGCTATCCCTTCACTAATTACTGCAGGCACACGAGTGAGTCCAATGCCTGACGCTGCCTACCTTTTATAAGTGGGGGGGGGGGCTCTAGGAGGGAGTGTAGCCTAATTGGCTACAATGTGCCTGCTGACTGTGATGTAGAGGGTCAAAGTTGACCCTCATGATGCACTATGAAGGCGAACGGAATTTCTGGAAAAGTTTGCGGTTCTCTGTGATCGTGAACCCCGGAAGTTAGCCGGGAACCATTCGCCGGCGAACCGTTCGGGCCATCTCTAGCGACATACACATATGCAGGAATTGTCACTCATCAGGGATCTGGAAATGATCCCGTAGGCAAAAATTCCTGGAATGATATTGTACACAGACATTCCGAACCTTGAGGCTAGCGAGGTGTTCTATTGCTATGGAGGGGGTCAGGGGAAACAATGATCATCAAACGGCTGAGTGTCTTCAATCGGTCAGTGGAGGAAAATAATAGCATTGTGATTGGTAATGCTCAGGCTTCGGGGGACATTAAATATCTTTAATAGATGACCCACGATGCCCAAGCAATACCGATCCTCTGCCGCTGTACACACATAATGATCATGGCTGAAATGGTCGTTATCAGTCGACAGTTATCACATGTATGTATGTAGCTTAAGTGTTTGCACCGCCACACAAAAGTTGTGCACAGCTTAAGTACTAGTTTATTAACCCTTGCAATGAAAATTAAAGTGGTTTGAAGCTCTGACATAGCATTCAATAAAAATGTGTTTAACTACTTTTTATTTCCCATACAGTTATCCTATTTGCTTTGTGCACACGTAATATTGTCTGTCTACAAATTACAAATTCCCAAACTACAGTTTATCGGCTATCAAAGCTGCCATTGTATTTAATCACATAGCTGCTGTATTTGTATATTAATTGCTGTAATGTTTACTAATTGTATCTGACAAATGATATCACCTCTTTGGATGGGACCAGAAGCTGTCCACTGAAGTAAGGAGCTTTCAACTGAAAAAGTGCTGTGTTTAACTGTTTGAGTTCTGTTCTGCTACTTTTTTTTGTAGTCGATTTTTTTGCTGTAAATAATCTTTTCGAGCAAAGAGGAAATGCTGAGTTTCATACCACTTTAATAAATAAATAGATAAAAAGGAACAAAGGCAAGTTCTGAGTTGGATTGGTGCTTTAGGTTCACATGTTTGTCTCGTTATTCTAGGTAGTACATACCATACAATTTCTGGCTGATTTACCTGCCAGATTGATTATTTCCAACATGTCCAATGTGATTTTCATAGAACTGAATGAAAATCAGTTGAAAAAATGATCGAAAAAAACAACAACAGAAAATTGAAAAATCGATCGAAATTCAGATTGGACATGTTGGAAATAAGCAGGTAAATCTGCCCGAAAATTGTATGGTGTGTACCTAGCATTAGATTATCTCACCACATTTTTTTCATCAATTCAGATACCCTTTAAACTTCATCTCTAGTTTCAGTTTTTATTTGTATATATGTTTTATTAATAGTACATAGTTTTCAGATACCCCAAACGAACTGTGATTTTTAAAACGGATGGAGGTGGGGATGGGTTGTCAGCCCAAGTGGTCTCCTTCCATGGCTTTTATTGTTCAACAACAGGGGTATTTTTTGTACAATATTATTAAAGGTTATACTTTTATGTAATTTATTTCAGGGTGAGCCGTGTTATTTTTCTATTTATTTCCTAAGTAAAATAAATCTAGTTCCATTCCTTCCTATTTTTACTCTGTAGTTTCCTCTCTTTTAGGTTGGGGTGGAGGTGGGGGTGGAAGCTTTATCTCTTCTAGGGCTGTCTTCACACAGTCAAGAAATGAAGAAAACGAGTAATGTTTTTGATTTTACTTAAATAATGCTGTGAAATCAGTTCTCGAGTGAAGGTCATCCTGAACTTGAGAATGTGAATAGAAAAAATATGAGGAAAGGAAGAGTTCTGATGGGTTTCAAGACATCAGTCATTTCACAGATGTTTGCCTGAAATTGAAATAGTAATAGACTTTCAAAAACCGTGATTAACTGCGCAAGTACTTTTAAATCTATATCACATGCTCTTTAAGCTCAAACTGTATGTGACATTTACCATAAGTGGATTTCCTCCGGAATACACACAGACATTAAATGCATATAGATCAGCTCATTGGCAGCAGTTTTTTTCCCTCTGCAAATGATGTATGCTATGTTAATGTTTGTGTTTACAGGATAAACCGTAATTCCCCCCGTCCAACATAATCTTTTCTAGCTAACTATTTCCATAATATGAATGCTGAATGGTTCAAAAGAAATCAATACTGCATTCAGAGAGGGTTTACATTCTGCCTTCTTTCAATGGGGATTACATCTAGAAAAAAATATATAGTCATATAATCCCAAGTACCCTCTGTGGGGAGTATTTATACGAGGCTATCTATATAGGGAGGACACCTCATCTACATATACTTGGGGGATGCACCTTTGGCCAGCTCCCTATATTGAAGGGCTACATTTTTTTTGGGGGGGGGGCCTTAGGAGAAGGGGCCTCTGACTGGGTGGTGGGGTGTCCACAAATTATGTGCCACCCTGTAGGTGATGTCTGTGGAAGGAGATGCTGCTTTTTTGGCAGTAGGAAACAGCTGTTATTTCCGACAATGCAACAAGGCTCCCACAGTGTGACCTAGGTGCCGCCATCACTGTGGGGTGGGTTTCACCCCAAAATCAGCCATACAGAGCCCCCCTGATGATTTGAGAAAAGGAATAGATTTCTCATGGGAAAGGTGATATCAGCTACTGATTGGGATTATGTTCAATCCTTGGTTACAGTTCTTCTTTAAGTATTTTTATTGTAATTAAAAAAAAAGTATGCCCCTCCACCTCTTCCCCATTATGGCAGATATTTCCAGAATAGCTGAACTTGGGGCTCATCCGTGTGAAAATTAGCAACCTGCATAGTCTTTTATGTAGGCAAAAATCCTATCCTCTCTTTGTAAAGATTTTCTCTTTTGCCATACTGAAAGCTGCTACTAAATCTTATTAAGCAATGTTGTATAATGATTTAAGTAAAACTGAGATCCATAATAACTGACCAAGTTCTCTCAATGTAGCTGATTTGTACTCATCACAAATGAGAGTACTAAAAAAAAATCAGGTGAGGGGACCATGGTAATGGGATTCATGAGGACTGGAGGGAAGACATTTGTGAAGTCAACTTTACAGTAACAAAGTGTATTTATTTTCATCCTGTGATACCTTTTGAGAAACTGAATGTCTTTTTGTGCTTTCCAAGGAGTTCCTTGTGAACACCATAGGCTTGATTCACAAAGCGGTGCTAACAGTTAGCACTCTCGTGAAAAGCCCCTTATCATGCCTAAACTCAGTTTAGGCGTGATAAGTTTAGGCATGATAAGTTTAGGCATGATATGTTTAGGCATGATAAGTTTAAGCACCAACTGGGTTAGCACCGCAGTGCACAGCTGATCAAAAGGCGCTGCTTTGCGCGTGGGACTTTGCACGCGATCTAAACTTATCTAAACATATCATGCCTAAACTTATCATGCCTAAACTTATCACGCCTAAACTTATCACGCCTAAACTGGCTTTTAACCAGCGTGGTGCAATGGTTATCACGCCTAAACTGGCTTTTAGGCATGCTAACTGGGTTAGCACCGCTTTGTGAATCGAGCCCCATATGTAGTAACAACACCTTTTTGGGTAGTATTGCTAGTCTTTGCTAAATTGCTATGCTTGACTGCATGTAAATTCATTTACCCCTAGTAATTCACTAGTAATTGTGGCTTTGACATTTCAGCACTTCATACTTTTTAATTTAAGCCTAGGGTGAATTTTTTGATCCCTAAGGCTAATTTCACACCAGGACGTTGCGTTAGAGGGGGCGTTAAGGTCGCATAACGTCCCCCTAACTCAACGCCTTGTGGTGCTGGATCTGGACGTCAGAGTGAGCCGCGTTGTGCAGCTCACACTGGCGTCAGTGATGCCGTGATGCGCACTCTTGTGCGCATGCGGCATCACGTGGTCCTGCCGGCCAATCGCCACACAGAGCGGCTGCTCCAGGATGTAAACACTGCACGTCACAACGTGCAGTGCATAATAATTAGCCATGTGCCTGGCTGCTCTCCGCTCCTCCCCAACATTACTGAGCATGTGCAAGCAGTCTAACGCAGCTCAACCGCGTCCAAAGTACTGCATGCAGTACGTTGTCTTGTGACGCAGCGTTACAATGTAACGCAACGTCCGCACTGTGAACAGCCTCATTGATTTTTCATTACTGTGCGGTGGGCTGCGTTACAGGCTGCTCTAACGTGCGCCTGTAATGTCCCACTGTGAAACCAGCCTAAATGTATCTTCATTACCCCAGCTGCAAAAATATAACTCTTCAAAAATCTAGCTTTACCCCCCAATGCAAATACTAACTCCCACCACCTCAAAATCTAGGTTAACCTGCTTACCCACCATCAGTGCTAAATATTTCCCCCAAGCATAGTATTAGACCCCTGGTTCTAAATACTATACTACCTCTCTTCTAAAAGTAGTGTAACTTAAGTACCTAAAAAACTACCCATTCTATAGAAAACAAAAAAGAACCTCCTAAGGGCAAGGCTCTCTCACCCTTTTTTTATTTTGGAATGTGTTTTTCATTTGATTCATCATAACACATTGGTCACTGTAATTGCTATGTCTACCAAATTCTGTATTTGGTGTCTATATTTGATGTATACCATTGTCTGTATTATTATGTACCCCATGTTTGTTTCTTACTTTGTACAGCACAGCGGAATACGTTAGAACTTTAGAAACCAATAATTATATTGATAACTGACAACAAACACACCTAAAATGTCTCACTCTCCCTAGGAGGACTCCGAGAAAAATACTGTACTGAAAAGATCAGAACTGTACAGTTGAGACTTTGAAATCAAGTGTGTAATCTTGGTAGAGACCAGTGCACAGCATGCATGGGCTGCTTTTGATGTTATCAGCTCCTGTATCTTTTTGGCGCTGTACTGTAAGCGTCATTAATTTGAGAGTGGTGGACCCATTACTGAAAAAACCAGACTTTGGAATGTTTGCAGTTAGAATAGGTGCCTTGCCCACAGCATGGTCTTCATAGACACAGATAACGCTTGTTATATTAAAGATACAACTAGTGGTAAAGGAACCTTTTTTTCTGTGAGTTTAGATTTACTTTGATATTCTAATGAAGAAATTAAGATACTAGTTATCTAGATTTGGAGGTATCCACCCAAAAAAATATGTAGCCATCATTTAGGTATATGACCCCATATGTACATTACCTGATGAAGTGAGCCAGACCCACAAAGAGAATCAAAATGCCAATCAAATGGTTTTATAAAGCAAACTTGTGAAATAAAAAAGAGAAATTCATATACTTACCTTGGTAGAGGGAAGCCTCTAGATCCTGCAGAGGTTTTCCACCTAGCTCCCACCCCCCGCCTCACCATTCCAGCGTCAAGTCCTCCCGAAGCCCAGAGCACTTTTTTCAATACAGGGTTCCTTTAAAGGTGAAACCTTGAAACCTTTGTACAGTAAGTGTTCCAATTACCATTGTTTAGTGTAACGATTGGTGTCAGCACACAGAGAGAATCTGATCATTGATGATCTGCAGAATCATCAATAATACAGATGTATACTTGATTATGGATGATCTGCAGAATCACCAATAATACAAGTATGACTAACCTCTGGACACCTATAGAAGTGTAAGTGTAACTGTAGGCTATCTACCGTGAGGCGGGAGACACAGGCAGCTCAGGCCAGCGACCACCTGAGGGGCAAGTGGCCCTCGGCTGTGCAGGGACTATCTCCTAGGGAGAGGTGATAGAGAGAACCTGGCAACCAGTGATACTTTGTGATCTTATCACAGACTGTACTGCAGCCAGGGGGCTCCAAGGAGCAGAGGCCACTGGCTGTGAGCAGGCCAGACTCTCTGAGGAGCAGGAGTCCTAACAGCTCACTGACACTTGGTGCAGTAATGTCACAGCTAGTACAGACAGACTGAGCACTCAAGGGATGAGTGAAAGCCTGGAGGGTCGGGCAGGCCAGGTCAGCAACACACAAGCAGATAAGGTACAGAGACAGAAGGCTGATTCAGTAACCGGGTACAGGCAGGATTTGGCAACAGGTAGGCAGATACGCAGAGGTACCGAATCAGTAAGCAAGAGAGAGGTCAACAGAGCAAAAAGTCATAACATATATAGAACTGAGTCCTAGCCTGGGGTGTGAGGTCCTTGGTCTCGCCACCTGGGAACTAGTCTAGTGAATAACACAGTAATGACACAGTATTCCTAAGCTTGAATGTGAGGTCCTTGGTCACAACACCCCGGAACTGGTCTAAAGTATAACACAAAAATGACACAGTATCCCTAAGCTTGGGTGTGAGGTCCTTGGTAACAACACCCTGGAACTGGTCTAAAGTATAACACAAGCGTAATCTGGCTAAGTGTGAATTCCCAGGTCCTCCTGGTTCTAACACAGTGTGGGATCTGACTGGTCGGAGTGCTCACACGTAAGTATTCGCAACGGCAGACAACCAGCAACTGACAGGCAAGATGTATATATAGTGCAGCGCTCCTCAGCGCCGCCCAGCACCACTCAGCCAATCACGCCCTGCGCTAGGATCAGCTGATCGTCCTGATCAGCTGATCCCTCTTCTACTGGCATAAAGGTCCTGCCTCTCAGTACGTGCGCGCGTAGCTCTCCATTTGTGTGCACTAGAAGACTCAGACAAACCAGACGCACGCTGCTGTGCGGAAACAGCCAGTCTGAACGTGGAGACAGACGCCCTGCTGCCAGACCGCGCGGCAGTGTCTCCGCAATCCATTACCGTAACCCCCCCTGAGGAGTGGACTCCGGACACTTCCCACCAGGCTTCCCAGGATGTGAGTCATGAAATTCTTTCTTTAATTCCTCTGCATGCATGTGACAATCTGACACCCAAGTTCTTTCCTCCACACCATATCCTTTCCAGTGTACCAGATACTGCACGGAATTCTGCACTAATCGAGACGAGAGTTCAGAATCTTTTCGATCTCATATTCTGGTTGGTCATCAACCAACACAGGGGGGAGAGGAATCCTCGTGCGCTGCTGGCTTCAACAGAGACACATGGAATGATTTCACACCTCGCATTCTGGCTGGGAGATCAATTGCGTAAGTGACATTATTAATTTTCTTGGACACTGGGAATGGTCCTATGAATCTAGGACCCAGTTTGGGTGACAGTTGCTTCAAGGCCAAATGCCGAGTGGATACCCACACCAAATCTCCTGGAGAGAACTTCCACTCTACAGACCGCTTTTTATCTGCCTGTCTCTTTTGGGTCTGGAAAGCTTTCCCCAAGTTCTTCTTAACCATTCCCCAAATCTCCTTCAATGCCCTCTGCCAATCCTCCAGAGCCGGAAATGGTGTAGATGCCACCGGCAATGGAGCAAACTTAGGTGATCTTCCCAAAACTACCTGGAATGGGGAAAATCCTGAAGAGAAGCTTTTCAGGTTGTTGTGCGCAAATTCTGCAAATGGCAAAAATTTTACCCAATCGGATTGCGCATCTGCAAACATAACATCTGAGAAATTGTTCTAGGAATTGGTTAACTCTCTCGGTCTGGCCCAAAGTCTGTGGGTGGTAGCCTGATGAGAATGCAAGATCCATGTCCAGCTGATGGCAAAAGGCTCTCCAAAACTTAGATACAAATTGGACTCCCCGATTTGACACTACATTTTCCGGAATGCCATGCAGGCGGAAAATGTGCTGGATGAAGAGATCAGCCAATTCCTGGGCCGAGGGGAGTCCTTTCAGAGGAACAAAATGAGCCATCTTACTGAATCTGTCTACTACTAGAGTTGGGCCGAACGGTTCGCCTGCGAACGGTTCCATACGAACTTCAGTGGTTCGCGTCCCGCAGGCGAACTTTTGCGGAAGTTCGGTTCACCCCATAATGCACCATGAGGGTCAACTTTGACCCTCTACATCACAGTCAGCAGGCCCAGTGTAGCCGATTAGGCTACACTAGCCCCTGGATCCACTCCCCCCTAATAAAAGGCAGGCAGCGGTGGCCATTACGCTCACTCGTGTGCCTGCGTTAGTCAGAGTAGGGCGAGCTGCTGCAGACTGTCTCTCATAGGGAAAGATTAGTTAGGCTTAGCTTGTTCCTGGCTGCATACCTGTTCTGTTCAGTGAGCCCACCATACCTGTTCTGTTCAGTGAGCCCACTGGATACCTGCATGTGGTGAACCCACCACTGCATACCTGTTCAGTGAACCTGCCACTGCATACCTGTTCAGTGAACCCACCACTGCATACCTGTTCAGAGAACCCACCACTGCATACCTGTTCAGTGAACCCACCACTGCATACCTGTTCAGTGAACCCACCACTGCATACCTGTTCTGTGAACCCACCACTGCATACCTGTTCTGTGAACCCACCTCTGCATACCTGTTCAGTGAACCCACCACTGCATACCTGTTCAGTGAACCCACCACTGCATACCTGTTCAGTGAACCTGCCACTGCATACCTGTACTGTTCAGTGAACCCACCACTGCATACCTGTTCTGTTCAGTGAACCCGCCACTGCATACCTGTTCTGTTCAGTGAACCCGCCACTGTATTGGTTCGGTTTCGAGAAAGCCCTCATTGTGGGGCGAAACGGCCGTCGACTTCACCTCCGCACCTCTCTACACCTGCAGTGACCTGCTAAGTATCCTTGTATATTAAAAGTTCTAGTTTTAAAGTGGATTGGTTGCTCCTGGAATGCTTTACTCCTTTCTGAATTATTGAATGAAATCTCTCACTGATTCTGGATGTTGCACCATCTCTTTTTGTATGTGGTTCACGGCTATAATTCTTATTGAGTGCACTCGCCACAACATATTCCTTTTTGCAATAATTGAATACCTGTTCAGTGAACCTGCCACTGCATACCTGTTCAGTGAACCCACCACTGCATACCTGTTCAGTGAACCCACCACTGCATACCTGTTCAGTGAACCTGCCACTGCATACCTGTACTGTTCAGTGAACCCGCCACTGCATACCTGTTCTGTTCAGTGAACCCGCCACTGCATACCTGTTCTGTTCAGTGAACCCGCCACTGTATTCCTGTTCAGTGAACCCGCCACTGCATACCTGTTGTGTTCAGTGAACCCGCCACTGTATACCTGTTCAGTGAACATGCCACTGCATACCTGTTCTGTGAACCCACCACTGCATACCTGTTCTGTTCAGTGAACCCGCCACTGCATACCTGTTCTGTTCATCAGCCAGGCGACCATATGGGCTGTAAAGCCACCAAAACCTGCACTCTCGCCATGGTGCGCACCAGTCCAGCACGGCCGTCACTACACAAACAGCTGTTTGCGGTGCGTTACACGGTGAGTTTGGTGTGTCAGTGTGAAGCAGTACCTTAATTACACTACCTGATTGATGTATACACATGCAAGATGTTTTAAAGCACTTTAGGCCTGTCATTTAGCATTCAATGTGATTTCTGCCCTTAAAACGCTGCTTTGCGTCAAATGCAGATTTTTCTCGGGGACTTTTGTCATGTATCCCACTCCTCCACCTGGAGGTCCAGGTGTTAGACCCCTTGAAACATCTTTTCCATCACTTTTGTGGCCAGCATAATTTTTTTTTTTTCAAAGTTCGCATCCCCATTGAAGTCTATTGCAGTTCGCGAACTTTTACGCGAACCGAACCTGTTCGCGAACCTAAAATCGGAGGTTCGGCCCCACTCTATCTACTACCACCCAAATGACCGTCTTGCCCTCAGACCTGGGGAGTTCTCCCACAAAATCCATGGACAAATGGGTCCATGGTTCACTTGGGACTGGTAAAGGTTGTAAAGTACCAACAGGAGCCTGGCGAGAAGGTTTACTCCTAGCACACACTGCACACTCTCTTACAAACTCCTTACAATCTGTTGCCAATGTAGGCCACCAAGCACATCTGGCCAGTAAATCCTGAGTTCTGGTGGCCACGGGATGACCAGCATTCTTGTGGGAATTAAACAGCTGTAAGAGTTGTAGACAGAAAGGCAGTGGCACAAACATGACCCCATCAGGCTTCCCCCCTGGAATATCCTGTTGGTAAGGACTCAGTGTGACTGTCCAATCCTTCCAGGTCTCAGTGGCTGCCAAAACTACCTTCTGAGGTAGAATGGTCTCAGGGGCTGAGGGCTGTACAGTCTCGGGCTCGAAACATCTGGACAAGGCGTCGGCCTTGATGTTTTTACTACCAGGGGTATACGTAATTACAAATCTGAATCTCGCAAAGAACAGGGACCACCGGGCCTGACGGGGGCTAAGTCTCTTGGCGCCCTCTATGTACTCCAGATTTTTATGATCTGTATAAACTGTGATAGTATGTTCTGCACCTTCTAGCCAATGTCGACATTCCTCAAAAGCTAATTTGATGGCTAAAAGCTCCCGGTTGCCTATATCGTAGTTTTTCTCAGCGGGTGAAAACCTACGAGAGAAGTAGGCACATGGGTGGAGTTTGTCCTGCAAGCCCGATCGCTGAGACAAAACAGCCCCCACCTCCGAAGCATCAACCTCCACGATAAAGGGGAAGGTGACATCTACATGTCTTAAAATAGGTGCGGAACAGAACAGTTTTTTCAGTGTAGAAAAAGCAGCATGTGCCTCTGCTGACCAGTGGTGAGTATCAGCCCCTTTCTTGGTGAGACTGGTGAGGGGTGAGTCTACTGTAGAGTACCCCTTTATAAACCTTCTGTAGTAGTTGGCATAGCCCAGAAATCTTTGGAGTGCCTTTAGTCCCACAGGCTGAGGCCACTCCAAGACAGCAGGAACCTTCCCTGGATCCATAGAGAGGCCGGATGTAGAGATAATGTACCCCAAGAAGGCAATGGAGGTTACTTCGAAAAGGCATTTCTCTAGTTTAGCGTAAATCAGATTCTGTCTTAACTTCCCTAGAACAAACTTAACATGCTTTTGATGTTCCGAAAGATTGGATGAAAAGATCAGTATATCGTCCAGATAAACTAAGACAAACTTCCCCAACACCTCCCTCAATACCTCACTAATCAACTCCTGGAAGACGGCCGGAGCGTTAAACAACCCAAAGGGCATCACCAGATACTCGTAGTGCCCGTCGGGCGTGTTAAAGGCCATCTTCCATTCGTCACCATCCCTAATACGAACTAGGTTGTATGCACCTCTCAAATCTAGCTTCGAGAAAATCTTGGCGTTGGTCACCTGAGTGAACAAATCATCAATAAAGTGTAAAGGATAACAATTTTTCACTGTGATTTTGTTGAAGCCTCGATAATCAATGCAGGGACTAAGGCCTTCATCTTTTTTTTTTACAAAAAAGAATCCTGCCCCTGCTGGTGAACAAGAGGGACAGATGAACCCCTTAGCCAAGTTTTCTCTGATGTATTCCTGCATTGCCAGTTTCTCAGGCCCAGACAGATTGTAGAGGTGACCCCTGGGAGGCATACAATCAGATCTTAAATCGATGGGACAGTCGAAGGTACGGTGGGGGGGAAGTTTATCTGCTGATTTGGGACAGAATACATCAGGAAATTCTGCGTATTGCTTTGGCACACCTTTAATCTGAATCTTGGTGTTACCCACGGTTACTTTCACTAAACAGTGATGATAACAATGGGAAGACCAGCTCGTTAGCTGACCTGAAACCAAGCACTGAGCTAGTTGAGGAACTGAGCAGCTTCTATTGCAGGTTCGAGGACCTGACAGACCGACAGGGGTACCGCCCCCCCCCCCCCCCCACTGCCCTCTCTCAAAGCCCGAGCTCTCCCTCCCCAGTAGTGAGTGAGGCGGAGGTTCTGCGCCACCTGTCCTCACTGAACGCCAGGAAAGCCTCGGGACCGGATGGGGTGTCCCCAGCCTGCCTGAAAACCTGCTCACGGCAGCTGGCCCCCATCCTCACTTCCATATACTCCAAGTCCCTGAGAGATGGCAAGGTACCTGCATGCTTTAAAAAGTCCACCATTATCCCTGTCCCAAAAAAACAAGGAGTCTCCGACCTTAACAATTTTAGACCTGTGGCCCTCACTTCTGTTGCTATGAAAACCTTTGAGAAAGTGATCCTATCCCTCCTTAAGAACTCCACACTGCACTGTCTGGATCCATTCCAATTTGCATACAGGTCAAATAGGTCCACCGACGACGCTATCAATATATGCCTGGAGTACATCACCGGCCACCTGGACAGCCCGGACTCATATGCCAGGATGCTCCTCCTGGACTTTAGTTCGGCTTTCAACACCATCTGTCCTCGCATACTGCATGACAACCTAGAGGAACTCGGTGTCCACCCCTCTGTCCGCTGCTGGATCACGGACTTCCTTACAGACAGGTCCCAAGTAGTTAAGCTGGGTGACATCTCGTCCAGGCCAAGGATTACCAACACTGGAGCCCCTCAGGGATGTGTTTTGTCACCCTTCCTGTTCTCACTCTATACCAACAACTGTACGTCCAAGGATAACTCTGTTAAGGTCATCAAATTTGCAGATGATACCACCATTGTTGGCCTCGTTAGCAAGGGAAATGAACAGGCCTACCGAGACGAGGTGGATAGAATCTGCCACTGGTGTGGAGAAAACAAGCTGGTGCTCAATACCACCAAAACTGTGAAGATGGTCATTGACTTCAGAAGGCAGAGGACGACCCCCCGCCCTATTCTCATTGACGGGGCTGAAGTTGGAATCGTTTCCAGCGTTCGACTACTGGGCACAACCATATCCGATGACCTGAGCTGGAAGAACAACACCATCACAACTCAAAAGAAGGCCCAGCAGAGACTCTTCTTCCTGCGCCAACTAAAGAAGTTTGGTATGGCCCAAGAACTCCTCAAATCCTTCTACTCCGCCACCATAGAGTCAGTCCTTTGCACCTCGATACTCCTATGGTACACTGGCGCCACCGCCAGCGACAGATACAAAATTCAAAGGGTCATCAGATCAGCAGAGAAAATAATTGGGAAACCCCTCCCCCCTCTGGAGCTCATCCACAACTCTAGGCTGGGCTCTAGAGCAGCAAAGATTGCCAATGACCCATCACACCCAGGTCATTTCTTCTTCCGACGGCTCCCAACGGGTCGGAGGTTCCGGGCCATCCCCACCAAGACATCTAGGCACAGAGTCACTTTCTTCCCTGCAGCGGTGAGGCTATTGAACTCCCTATAAATCCCATGGTGCCCCCCTCACACTTGTACTTAGCCGTCACCACCCATGGCCCATGAGTGTTTACGGTACTGGGATTCTTCTGAGTACGTTGTGCTGCTTCTTGCTGTGATACTGCCTCGGTTTTTCCTTGCATTGTATATTTCTGCTGTAACTTAATGTTGTGCACTGTTCTTACATTATGTCTCTACTATAACTTATCTTTGTGAGCTGCCCTGTGATGCTAAAACCAATTCCGGGCATGACCCAATCATGCTTGGCGAAATAAACAATTCTGATTCTGATTCTGATTCTGATTCAATCTATCTGAGGAGAGTGAAGTTGTAACCATGGCATGCCAAGAATGACGGTGGAGGTTGCCATACGCAGGACCAGAAATTGTAGATTTTCCTTATGTAGTACCCCAATGCTGAACCTAAAATTCGGGGTTCGAGACAGGGGATGTCTACTTTACAGAGGAGAGTCATCCACTGCAGTGACCAAAACCTGTTGGTCTAACGGGAGTATAGGAACCCCCAAATTTTTTACAAACTTGTAATCTATAAAGTTAGCCGCTGAACCAGAGTCTATGAAAGCTTCCGTGGTAACGGTCTGGCCCTCCCATGTGACAGAACAGGGAAGGAGCAAACGTTTATTGTTTAGAGGTAATGACTGCGCGCCTAGGGTATTACCTCTGACTACTCCTAGGCGGCAGCCTTTTTGCCGACTTTTTGGGACAATTCTGCACCTTATGACCCTCCTCTGCACAATAAACAGAGCTGTTCTGTTTCCCTGCGATTCTTTTCCACCCGTGTCAATTTGGACTGTCCAATTTGCATTGGCTCTGGCGGAGGTGAGACGGGTGGAGGAGAGGCGTAGGAGACATACCTTACAGTGTTCTTACCCCGGGTTTGTTTCTGATAACGTAAACGGCCATCAACCCGTACTGCTAAAGCGATTCCCTTATCAATAGATTTTGGTTCAGGGAGTCCCAACATCAAATCAGAGACTGCGTCTGACAACCCTGATAAAAAAAGTCTAACAGTGCAAATGTCCCCCACCTAGCTGACACCAACGTAGTAGAAGATTCACACCTCCACACCCGTGTAACAGTCCAGGGCTCCTGGAGCTGAATGCCGGTGCTGGTCTCTCACAGGTACACCACTCCTGTGTTGAGCAATGGCAGAGAAACAAACACAGAGACCGCACTCAGAAGGCTGTTCACTGTATTGAAAATCAGAGCAACAGAGGCACACAACGTTTCGGGCGTAGCCCTTCCTCAGGTGTGCCACACCCATCACCAGTGACACCTTTATACCCCACCCATTACATCACATATTAATTCACATATACACAACAACAGAGGAACTACACATATGCGTCTACCTCAAAACATAACTGAGTTAGGCCACCCTACTATGCATAGTCCAACTTTTCGCAAAAACTACATATTCAATAATTCATTTTTGTAACAATGTAACGATACCCATCTCGCAAAGTCCTGTATTAGATATCGACAGGCAATCATGTAGAACCTAAAGGAAGGAAGAACATCACAAGAAGTACTTTAGACTCAAATTCTCATTCAGGCCATTAGGCTGTATACAATTAAATTTTCTGATCCATCTCGCCTCAAGCTGCAATAAAAGTTTTTTCCTATCACCCCCTCTCGGAGGCACCTGCACCCCATCCAACACACACCATCTAAGTTGGGTATGTGTCGCTGACTCAAAAAATGCCGCGACACAGAAGTTTCATATTCTTGCCTGCCCTGTGCGAAGTGGGTAATGTCCCTTTTGTGCCTTTGAATTCTCTCTTTCACAGCTCGCTCCGTTTTCCCAACATACATCTGCCCACAGGGACACTTGAGCGCATAAACAACATAAGCACTCAAGCAGGAAAACCTGCCCCCTATAGGCACCTGCACGCCGGTTTGTGGATGCGAGATCGAATTGACCCGGATAATAGCATTGCAACAATTGCAATTAACGCATGGTATTGTGCCTGGCCGATTGCTGGGCACTTTCTCCTTGTGCTGCACTCTAATGTCAGGTTTGTTGACCCAGTTGTTAATGGTCCGACCTCTGCGGTACGCAAACACTGAAGGATCTCTAAACAATTGGCCGTAGTCAGAATCTTGGCCCAGAATCGGCCAGAACTTGCGCACCACAGAGCGGATGCGCTCAGACAGAGGACAGAAATCACAAATGAATGGTGTCCTATTGGAGACCTTCTTCTTCTTGGGGAGTAACAAGCTACCTCTGTCTAATAGTCTTACCTAATCACTGACCCTTCGGAGCACGTTTTCATCAAAGCCTTTTTCCACCATCTTGACTATAAGGCGCTCAGATGACGCCTCATAGTCCTCTACCCGCGACGAAATGCGGCGCGCCCGCAAAAATTGTAACAGCTTAACAAAGAGGGCCATTACAGGCTATGTGATGGGGATCCCACATTAGAGATCAAGCGGAAAGTGGATTTGTTGGTCCAACAGGGGGTAGAGGATGAGATCCTAGATGTCCAGACAGCTGCATTTCTTACTACGGAAAATCCACAGGTACCTATTCTGTATCTGTTGCCTAAAATTCACAAGAACTTGGACAACCCTCCGGGGCGCCCTATAGTGTCTGGCTTGGGCTCCGTCCTCTATCCCCTGGCGAAATATGTGGATTGTACACAAAAGAAACTGATTTGCCTGGCACTCAGCAAAAGGGGGAGTTCAGCATAGGTCATCTGCACCTCAATGTAGGACCTCCGTCCTGATCCACTTCACTGCTACTATGGCACAAGCAGGGAGGCGTGCATCCAGACTATGGCATAGACAAACAGGTTCCACAGTACATGAAAGACAGTCTGCGCACAGCTTCCTAAGAACGCTTTTATTT
Source organism: Hyperolius riggenbachi (assembly GCF_040937935.1). Taxonomy (NCBI): domain Eukaryota; kingdom Metazoa; phylum Chordata; class Amphibia; order Anura; family Hyperoliidae; genus Hyperolius; species Hyperolius riggenbachi. The sequence continues at coordinate 70,434,662 of NC_090656.1, read as the reverse complement.
CCCATAGATTTTCACCATTACGGCAAGAAAACATACGTCACATATCTTGATACATAAATGCAGTAGATCTTTCTGACCTGTGTGGAGGGCGGATGCGGGAGTGTGACCAGGGGGTGAGAGGACGGCACAACAGCCGTTTCGCGCCGGTGTGGCGCTTGCTCGCGTGCGCTTGTCCCAGGGCAATGGCGGCTTGTTCGGGCTTCCGAGATGTTATCGGGAAGCCCCGCCCATAACCTCCGCCATTGGCCCAATGCTGGGGAGTGAAAGTGTTCGGGGTTAAGGAGGTGGAGACTACACATACAACGCAGTCTGAGTGACAGGAGCTGCGTCCACCCGTTCAGTGCGTACGTGAAACACCCAGAGGGGAGGAAGATCGCCACCTGGCGAATATGTGAACAAAGTGCTCTTGTGTATTAAACAAAATATCGCAAACAAAAATTCTGGTGCTGGACACAGGTACCAACCGTGCGCCTGTAAACTTTAACATCTTCATACTTGCAGTGAAATACAAAAACATACTTAAGTACACCTAATTGCGGAAGCCCGCATCGCTCCATTACTATCCCATTGTAGTGACCGTTTCTTGTCTCCAACCACTATTCATTAAAAAGTAGTAACCATCTTTATTTTAACATATGGATTAAAAACCACCTCATACCCCTATTTAAAATCACCATGAGGTCGGGGGAAAAAAAAAAAGGGGGGAGAGGGGGAGACAGAAGCTCAAAGGTGGGATCCGGGGTTGAAGCCATGCTCTACCCACCCACCCCTTCTCTCTTACATAGAGCTGCCCATCTTACCACTCGTCCCAACCTGGACCACATCCAGGATACTGGGACCTTCCCCCCCCCCCCCCACGGACAGGAAGGGGAGAGGGAAGGGCAAAAGTACACCCACATTGCTCCCCAAAAAAGAAGGGGGGCAATGGGGGGTCTCACATCGCGCAGGGAGAGGATCCCACAGGGCGCCCAGCCCAACCACCACCCCAGGGTCTGAAAAGGGGCCATCTGGGGGCACGCCGGGCAGGACAGTGCGCAGATGGAGTGATCTCGCTCTGCGGGTGGCAAAACCACCAGGGTGGCATAGCCTCCCTTCTGTGGTGTCCAGTCTTCCCCAGAGCGAGATGTGACCGTGGCCACCAAATTCAGGTGGCACCTTACGTCACCTCACCATCCATAATCAAAAAGCGCACCTGTCCCCCGACCAGCCCCCATACCCCACTGCCCCGGGATATATCCGGTATATTGGGGTGCAAGGTCCCCCAGAACATGGGGGGGAGGGGATGGGAATCTGGGCGTCCACCGGGAGGAAAGGGACGGAGTTGGAGGGATACACAGGGACTGCACAGAGGGAAAAAGACTTCCCCGCTAGGGAAGGGAAAAGAGGGTTTCTACCAGTGGAGGAGGGGGTACACCCAAGGGGGCATTACTCAGGCGATCTATTCATACCCCTGGTTAAGATTCTGGGGGGCAGGGAAAGGGGGGAAGAGGGGGGAGGGAAAGGGAAAGGTCGAGAAAAAGGGGAGCAGAGTAGGCAGGTGTAAAAAAGAGAGAGGGAGGAGGGCCTCCCAAGCCCATCATCAAGCCCAGGGCACAGGGAGCCTTGGACACTATGGGTCCAAAAAACAGGACAACTCCAACCTGTCATTGAGGCCCAGGGGCCCCATTGCTTCCGTGCGTAAAATCACGCGGGATTCTTGTCGGGTCAATTCTTGATCTCTGTTGCCTCCCCTTCTGGGGCATGTAACATGAAGAAGTCCCGCAAATTTCAGGCACCCGGGGTTACCCCCATGGGCCTCTCTGACATGATCGATTAACCGCGGGCACCCCTTCCCCGACTTGATGGACTTGAGGTGCTCCCCCACCCTCTCCTTCATGGGTCGGGTTGTTTTGCCCACATAGTAAAACCAACATGGGCAAAAAATGACGTAGGAGACAAATTTAGTCTGGCATGTTATAAAATATGTGGATTATCATCTGCAAGATCTGGTTGCGAAGATTGACACGTGCCTGATCGACACAAACGATTTGTTGTGTCGTTTGGCAAAAGTGGGGTCCTTACCTGACAACCTGTTGCTTTGTTCACTGGATGTGCAAAGTTTGTTTACTTCGATTCCACATGAGGAGGGGATGCAGCGGATTGAGGAGAAGCTGCTGGAAACAGCGCTTTCAAACCGCAAGGTGTCCTTCCTGCTGGATGCCTTAGAGCTCATTCTACGTTGTAATTATTTTTGTTTTGCTGACAACTTTTACATCCAGTGCCAAGGCACGAGTATGGGTTCTCCAGCAGCACCCTCATTTGCTAATTTATTTCTCACTGACCTGGAACGAGCTATGTTTATCAACAATGAGCAGTACAAAGCTAACATCATTGAATTTTTTAGATTCGTGGATGACATCCTGATTTTGTGGGATGGCCCGATGTGGTTGTTTGAACAAATGGTTGACGAGGCCAATGCGGCCCATCCAACCATTAGGTTCACGGCCAAATGTTCTCCCAGTTCCATTAACTATCTAGATGTTACGATTTTTGTTGAGAACGGTCAATTGCTTTTTCAGAAACCTACTGAACGGAACAATTTGCTTCGTACTGACAGTTTCCACCCGACGGCCGTTAAAAGAGGTATCCCCAAGGGACAATTTTTGCGGGCGCGCCGCATTTCGTCGCGGGTAGAGGACTATGAGGCGTCATCTGAGCGCCTTATAGTCAAGATGGTGGAAAAAGGCTTTGATGAAAACGTGCTCCGAAGGGTCAGTGATGAGGTAAGACTATTAGACAGAGGTAGCTTGTTACTCCCCAAGAAGAAGAAGGTCTCCAATAGGACACCATTCATTTGTGATTTCTGTCCTCTGTCTGAGCGCATCCGCTCTGTGGTGCGCAAGTTCTGGCCGATTCTGGGCCAAGATCCTGACTACGGCCAATTGTTTAGAGATCCTCCAGTGTTTGCGTACCGCAGAGGTTGGACCATTAACAACTGGGTCAACAAACCTGACATTAGAGTGCAGCACAAGGAGAAAGTGCCCAGCAATCGGCGAGGCACAATACCATGCGTTAATTGCAATTGTTGCAATGCTATTATCCGGGTCAATTCGATCTCGCATCCACAAACCGGCGTGCAGGTGCCTATAGGGGGCAGGTTTTCCTGCTTGAGTGCTTATGTTGTTTATGCGCTCAAGTGTCCCTGTGGGCAGATGTATGTTGGGAAAACGGAGCGAGCTGTGAAAGAGAGAATTCAAAGGCACAAAAGGGACATTACCCACTTCGCACAGGGCAGGCAAGAATATGAAACTTCTGTGTTGCGTCATTTTTTGAGTCAGCGACACATACCCAACTTAGATGGTGTGTGTTGGATGGGGTGCAGGTGCCTCCGAGAGGGGGTGATAGGAAAAAACTTTTATTGCAGCTTGAGGCGAGATGGATCAGAAAATTTAATTGTATACAGCCTAATGGCCTGAATGAGAATTTGAGTCTAAAGTGCTTCTTGTGATGTTCTTCCTTCCTTTAGGTTCTACATGATTGCCTGTCGATATCTAATACAGGACTTTGCGAGATGGGTATCGTTACATTGTTACAAAAATGAATTATTGAATATGTAGTTTTTGCGAAAAGTTGGACTATGCATAGTAGGGTGGCCTAACTCAGTTATGTTTTGAGGTAGACGCATACCGTATATACTCGCATATAAGCCGACCCGCATATAAGCCGACCCCCCAACTTTTCCCTGAAAAAACAGGGAAAAATGATTGACCCCCATATAAGCCGGGGGTAGGAAATGCTGGATTGGTGCAGCCCCCCAGTGTGTCCCAGTATAGCTAGTATAGTGCCCAGTATAGGTAGGTAGTGTCCAGTATAGCTAGTAAAGTGCCCAGTATTGCCAGTATAGTGCCCAGTATAGCCAGTATAGCGCCCAGTATGGGTAGGTAGTGCCTCAGTTTAGCTAGTATAGTGCCCAGTTTAGCTAGTATAGTGCCCCAGTATGGCTAGTAAAGTGCCCAGTTTAGTTAGTATAGTGCCAAGTTTAGCCAGTATAGTGCCCAGTTTAGTTAGTATAGTGCCAAGTTTAGCCAGTATAGTGCCCAGTTTAGCTAGTATAGTGCCCAGTTTAGCCAGTATAGTGCCCAGTTTAGCCAGTATAGTGCCCAGTTTAGCTAGTATAGTGCCCAGTTTAGCTAGTATAGTGCCCAGTTTAGCTAGTAAAGTGCCCAGTTTAGCCAGTATAGTGCCCAGTTTAGCTAGTAAAGTGCCCAGTTTAGCCAGTATAGTGCCCAGTTTAGCTAGTATAGTGCCCAGTTTAGCCAGTATAGTGCCCAGTTTAGCCAGTATAGTGCCCAGTTTAGCCAGTATAGTGCCCAGTTTAGCTAGTATAGTGCCCAGTTTAGCCAGTATAGTGCCCAGTTTAGCCAGTATAGTGCCCAGTTTAGTGCCCAGCATAGGTAGGTAGTGCTCCGCCCCCCCGCCCCCCGCTGCTGCTATTACCTGTTTAGGAAGCGGCCGCTTCCTAATCCGCGTTCCTCTTCTTAAGTTTCTTCTCAGAGTATCACAGCAGCGCGCCCGGCGCTGCTGCTGTGACGATGTAGAGTGCAGGAAAGAGCGCGGCTCCCTATAGCGGCGATCTGTATCGCCGTTGCCAAGGGAACCGCTCTTTCCTGCCCCCTGCATCGTCACAGCAGCAGCGCCGGGCGCGCTGCTGTGATACTCTGAGAAGACACTTAAGAAGAGGAACGCGGATTAGGAAGCGGCCGCTGCCTAAACAGGTATTAGCGGCGGCCGGGGGGGAGCAGGGAGGGGGGAGCGGGGCGCGGACCACCCACCACCCACCCACCCACCACTAGACCACCAGGGAAGACTCGCATACAAGCCGACCCCCCAACTTTTGACCCCCATTTTGGGGGTCAAAAATTCGGCTTGTATGCGAGTATATACGGTATGTGTAGTTCCTCTGTTGTTGTGTATATGTGAATTAATATGTGATGTAATGGGTGGGGTATAAAGGTGTCACTGGTGATGGGTGTGGCACACCTGAGGAAGGGCTACGCCCGAAACGTTGTGTGCCTCTGTTGCTCTGATTTTCAATACAGTGATTGAACAGCCTTCTGAGTGCGGTCTCTGTGTTTGTTTAGCTGACACCGACCACTTCCTGAATTCAGCTGTGTAAACTTCTAACGGATCCTTGCCTTGACGCAAGGTCTTAAGCTTCTGCTCAACAGTGGAGGCAATGTCTGGATCATCATAAATTATGGCCATGGCCTTAAAAAATTAAATTCCTCAACTGACGTCAAAGCATCATGCCCTACCTGAAGGCTATATGCCCAACTTTGAGAATCCCCTGACAAAATGGTCTTAATGAATGTAATTTTCTGTGCCTCAGTTCCTGATAAATTGGGTCTTAGCTCAAAATACGGCATTACTCGATTTTTAAAGTTCTGAAAGTCAGATCTATGACTAGAAAACCTTTTGGGTACAGACATACGTAAGTCTGTAACTGGATGGGGATCGCACTGCATTTACAGCCGTCTGAAGGACCTGTATGGACCCAGACAAGGCAGTGATCTGGGTCTGATGACCGTCCAGCACCCTGATGAAATTCTTTACCGAGGTTGTAAGTGCATCAAGACGGCTGTTGAGTGCGTCCATTTTGTTTTTCAGGTTTGCCGTTCTTTATCGATTGGTGTCAGCACACAGAGAGAATCTGATCATTGATGATCTGCAGAATCATCAATAATATAGCTGTATACTTGATTATGGATAATCTGCAGAATCACTAATAATACAAGTATGACTAACCTCTGGACACCTATGGAAGTGTAAGTGTAACTGTAGGCTATCTCCCGTGAGGTGGGAGACACAGGCAGCTCGGCCAGCGATCACCTGAGGGGCAGGTGGCCCTTGTCTGTGCAGGGACTATCTCCTAGGGAGAGGTGATAGAGAGAACCTGGCAACCAGTGATACTTGGTGATCTGATCACAGACTGTACTGCAGCCAGGGGGCTCCAAGGAGCAGATGCCACTGGCTGTGAGCAGGCCGGACTCTCTGAGGAGCAGAAGTCCTAACAGCTCACTGACACTAATGTCACAGCTAGTACAGACAGACTGAGCACTCAAGGGATGAGTGACAGCCTGGAGGGTCGGGCAGGCCAGGTCGGCAACACACGAGCAGATAAGGTACAGAGACAGAAGGCTGATTCGGTAACTGGGTACAGGCAGGGTTTGGCAACAGGTAGGCAGATATGCAGAGGTACCGAATCAGTAAGCAAGAGAGAGGTTGAAAGAGCAAAAAGTCATAACATATATAGAACTGAGTCCTAGCCTGGGGTGTGAGGTCCTTGGTCTTGCTACCCGGGAACTAGTCTAGTGAATAACACAGTAATGACACAGTATTCCTAAGCTTGGGTGTGAGGTCCTTGGTCATAACACCCCGGAACTGGTCTAAAGTATAACACAGCAATGACACAGTATTCCTAAGCTTGGGTGTGAGGTCCTTGGTAACAACACCCTGGAACTGGTCTAAAGTATAAGACAAGCGTAATCTGGCTAAGTGTGAATTCCCAGGTCCTCCTGGTTCTAACACACTGTGGGATCTGACTGGTCTGAGTGCTCACACTTAAGTATTCGCAACGGCAGACAACCAGCAACTGACAGGCAAGATGTATATATAGTGCAGCGCTCCTCAGCGCCGCCCAGCACCACTCAGCCAATCACGCACTGCGCTGGGAACAGCTGATCGTCCTGATCAGCTGATCCCTCTTCTACTGGCATAAAGGTCCTGCCTCTCAGTGCGCGTGCACGTAGCTCTCCATCTGTGTGCACTAGAAGGCTCAGACAAACCAGACGCATGCTGCTCTGCGGTCTGAACGCAGAGACAACCGCCCCACTGCCAGACCGTGTAGCGGTGTCTCTGCAATCCATTACATTTAGTAATTGATTGTTAAAGGACACATCCAAGGCGCTATTAAAAAAAATATATCTACTTACCCGGGGATTCCTCCAGATCCTTGCAGCCGTTCTGTGGTGTCGCTGCAACTCTGCTTCCCTCCAGTGGTCCAGGGTCCCCTCCGGTGCAAGAAGCCCACTGCATTCCCATGAGCAGCTCTCAGCGTTGCACTGACACCATTCGAACTGTACTGTGCAGACGCAGTAGCTCTGCGCCTGCACAGTGTAGCCCGGATGACGTCAGTGCAACTCCGTGAGCTGTTCGCTGGAGCGCAGGAAGATCCCGACCTGGCGAACTTGGCATCTGCACCAGGAGCCACCAGAACTGCGGCGAGGGCACAGGACGGCTGCAAGGGGCTGGAGGAAGCCCCGGGTAAGTAGATTTTCGATTTTTAATTTACTTAGACTTTCTTTTTAAATACATTTTGGGGGGTACTTCAAAACCCAGATATGTTGTGTAGAGAGCATAATACTGTTACAGTGGCTGTAAAAAATGATATATATATATAGGCACTGTATATTGCATTGCAGTGTACCTTTAATCAACGGTGATCAGACATCTAGGTACACAGTGGGGTTGAGGGAGGCCTGACAGCTGTTTTGCTTTAAAACAAAGCTTCCTCAGAGGCCAAAAGGCCCCAGATGTCTGTTCACCATTGATTAAAGGTACCCTGCAATGAAATATACAGTGCCTTGATCTCTTCTTGGTTGAACGATTAGCTTACCTTCTGAGAGCACGCTATGGCAAAATGTACATAATCCGGTGTAGCCACTAGCCAGTGAGCATTTAGCCTGCATCTAGTGCCAGTCTCTTTCTAATTTTGATATATATATATATATATATATATATATATATATATATATATATATATATACCCTAGGCCCCCACTTTACCCCAACCTTTATCTTGCAGTAGTGCCTAAAAGAACTCCAGAGACCTAAGACCTGAGAGGTTCACTGATTGTGAGTGTCTAGTTGTGCATTCATTTATTCTTTGTGCATGTTGAATTTTAATTTCCTTTTTCCTTTTGAAAAGGTAAGTTTAATTTGCATCCTTCACTATTAATATACTGAAGGAGTGTATGGTTTAGTTATAATCTTCCATGTAGATGTGTATACTTTTTCGTAGTGTTAAGAAACATCTCCACACTTGCACTGCACTGCAATGACATAATACCTTGTTTTGTTTTGTTGTTGATTATTCTGAAAAAAACACACATTTCCAAAAGAAAAACAAAACTTGCAATGTACATATCTGGATGGAAGGGATTGCTTCATGGAACAAAAGTTCAAAACGTACATAAAAGACTAGACCAGATGGTAATATACATTCACCATCACAATGGTTAGGATATGGGACTTTTTTGTTCGAAAGCATTCTGCTTTTGGAGGCCACAGGAAATGCTGAACCTAAAACAATCACTGAAATCTGAAATATCAGTTTTTGGTGGAATTACTATCCTAGCCTGAACGTACCTCAATTTTGGATCCATCATCATTCCATGATAACGTTTTTCAAAAGAGCATTGCTCTTTTTTTCTCAAACACAGTTAGGCTTCTACCACTTACACTTCTTTGTATGAATTCTAAAGACGCAAAAAGCTCTCTTTCTTACCAACAGATAAAATACAATGTGACCTTTTGCTATTTTGTGTCTCCTCAATACAAAGTGTTTGGTCAGCGAGGTTCTCGGATGTGACATTTGCAAAACTGTAGAATGCTGAAACCTTAAAAGACATACAACATCCAAAATGTATGCCATTATTGTTGTTCACTTCTCAGGGAGTAAAGGTTAAGACATCCGCTGTTCTCCAAACATTTATCCAGGCTGAAGACCTTTGGAGCAGGGGACATCAGTTCACCTCTGGGTTCTTTTTTTTTTTTTTTTTTTAATCCAATTTTTTCTTTCTTTTGCAGCTGTAAAAGATTCACTTCTCTACAACCTTGGATGTTGGTCTACTACAATGAAGTTGATTACATAAACATCTCCTGGTCTAACATCTCCGGCAAATGATCTCAGTTCATGTTTGCTCAGCAACCCCATTGTGATCGCCATTTTCTTTTTCTTTTTTGGGTTAACCATTGTCCTCTCACTGTGAACCAATATATGGGGTCTTTGAGATCCCTAGCTATACATTTTCACAAATGGACCTGTTATAGCTAAGTGTCCCTGTATCTGTGTGTTGCGCTACTGCAAGGACTGACAGCCGTTGGGACAGGAGGACAGGGCCAGGGAGCTGGGCAGACAGGTGCGTGCACGCGTGTGCATGGGGGATGGGTGTGTAGCGAATGGGTGCATGCGGCAGATGGGTGTGCACGCATGTGATCTGACTGGCAGCGTGAAGAGACCTAGAGGCCAATTTTAAACGGGCTTAGGTCAACTAGTTTTATATAAAATAACATTAAAAGCAGTTTAAACAAAGATAACTAATGATGGCTTAAAGTGAACCTCCGGACTAAAAATCGACTCAGCAGCACTGAAAATGGTTGGTGTTTCTTTAACCGTTTCACTGTATCAGAACTTTGTTTCTGTTATACAAGCCTCATTTTCAGCTACACAGAAGAAAACTGCCCGGACTTTTTTCCCCTGATGCTGTGCAAAGCATGATGGGATTTCTGACTTTGTTGTTCTTGTTCTGCTGTTTTGATGCAATTTTTTTTTTTTTTTTTTTTTTTTTTTTACATATTGAATTTGACATTTGAAGCCTAGCGTGTGCAGCTGGGGGGGGGGGGGGGGGGGTAATCAGGACACAGGACAGTTGGAACTGTGTCTCCTGCTCCTTGTCACCTCCTTTTAACCAAAAAGATCGCTGCCCCCATGACAAAGATGGCAGCCCCCATGAATCACAAACATTTGCCTTTTCTTTTAAAACAGGGTGTGTAAGAGATTATATTACCTATCTATTCTAATTAACATAACTAATGTAACTTGATGACAGTATGTTTGTTTAGGCTGAAGTTCCCCTTTAAGGTGGCCACATGACACAATAAAATGATCCAATTTTATGGCAATTTGATAAAAATGATTGATTGTCCTGAAAAATGTAAAGCTTTTTTTTTCTTCATCAGCATTTAGCAGGAGGTTAGCATTAGACATTTAGAGATGAGTTTGCTTTGGGAGGTAGTTTTTGTTAGGTGCATAAATAGGGGTGTGCTTTGGGAAGTGGGTTAGTGTTAAGTGTATACATAGGGTCTGCTTTGGGGGTAGGGTGGTATTGTTAAGTGTATTGATAGGGGTTTCCTTTGGGAGGGTGGTTAGCATTAGGCATCAGGTGAGTTGATAGTAGAATATTGGCAAATTAACATTATTGATATTCTATCAGTAACACCAGACACCTATTGTGTGTACTGACTGATAAGGAATAAAACTTCAGGAGTAAAATTTCAGCTGCTGTGTAGAGATGGCCCGAATGGTTCGCCGGCAAACGGGAACTGGCGAACTTCCGGGATTTGCGATCACAGAACTTTTCCAAAAGTTCGATTTGCCTCCATAGTGCATCATTAGGGTCAACTTTGACCCTCTACATCACAGTCAGCAGGCACATAGTAGCCAATCAGACTACACTCCCTCCTGGAGCCCCATCCCCCTTATAAAAGGCAGGCAGCATCAGCCTTTTCACTCACTCGTGTGCCTGCAGTAATTAGAGAAGGGAGAGCTGCTGCAGAGAGAGCTATAGGAAAAGCTTAGTTAGGCTCTTGTAGGCTTGTTAGCTTGCTCCTTGCTGATTGTTATTGCTAAAATAGCACCCCTCAACAGCTCTTTTGAGAGCTAATCTTGTTCTTGTGATCTATTTTTTTTTTTTGTGTGTGTGTGGCCCACTTGCATTATATACAGCCCTGTCAGTCAGTCGCAGCTGGCCTTTGGCCCCTTGGTGGTAATTCCGACTGTACCACTGCCAGGCCCAGCACATTCAGTGAGTGACTACCTGTGTGTGTGACAGGCAGCTGCACTTTTGTAATCCCAATCACTGCACCTGTTCACTGTTCAGTGCACCTACCTACCTATTACTACATGAGCGCACGCATTGTTAATACCACCAGTCATTGCACCTGTTCAGGGTACCTGTGTGTGTGTGTGACAGGCAGCTGCACATTTGTAATCCCATTCACTGCACCTGTTCACTGTTCAGTGCACCAACCTATCAAGGTGAGCGCCAGCAGTTTTATATACCACCACCAGTCGCTGCAACCTGTTCACAGTACCTGTGTGTGTGACAGCTGCACATTTGTAATACCAGTCACTGCAACCTGTTCACTGCACCTGTGTAAACGCACATTGTTGTACCAGCAGTCACTGCAACCTGTTTAGGGATGGTCGGAAATGCCAAGTTCCAATTCCACGGTAAATCTGCATTCCTCCATTGCCAATTACCGATTTCACTTTCTGCTACCAATTTCCGCATTCCGATGCGGAATTTCCGCCGGAAATCGGGGAAATTCCACCCGAATTTAACATCAATTTTCTCAAAAACTATGAGGTCTTTTTGAAAACTTTTTTTGCATCTTGTTCACAAGATTCTGTGTAATAAACCCTGCAAATTTGGTGTTTCTAGGACTTACGGGGGCTTTGCTATTAACCGCTAAAATCGGCGGATTTTTACTGTAATGTAAAATGCAGAAAATAGGCAGATGCAGATTTTCTGCATTTTACATTACAGTAAAAATGCGCCGACTTTAGTGGTTAATAGCAAAGCCCCCGTAAGCCCTAGAAACACCAAATTTTCAGGGTTTATTAAACTGAATCTTGTGAACAAGATTTTAAAAAAGGTTTTCAAAAAGACCTTATAGTTTTTGAGAAAATCGATGTTAAAGTCGGCAGAAATTTCTGTGATTTCCGGCGGAAATCCGCCTACCGCACTTGCATTACCGATTTCTGCATTCCGATGCGGAAATGCAATTTCCGATTGGAATTTCGGAAATTTCATGTCCGCGGAATCCGAATGAGCATCCCTAAACCTGTTCACTGCACCTGTGTAACCTTAGAATTGTATTAGTCAAGTCAGTGTATACCTTTCACTTCATCTCCCACAATATGGACAAAACAAAAGGCAGAGCCAGAGGCCGGCCACTTGGCAGGTCTGTTTGAGGTACGCTGTCGTGATTTTGTGCGGCCCTCAACCAAAGTACAGTGTTCAGAAGAAGGCACGTGCCATCAACCCCCAATATTGTCAGGACGTAGTTGACTATTTAACACAGAACACCTCATCTTTCTCAGCTTACACACGGAAGCGTGACATATCTTCCTCCTCCTGCTCTGATTCTGGCACCCCACTTAACACTCAGTCGGCCCCACCACCAAAGTGCCATCATCCCAGGGATCAGCGGTGTGGACATTTTTTTGTGTGTCTGCCTCAGATGAGAGCAATGCCATCTGTACTCTCTGCCACCAAAATTTGAGCCATGGAAAGACCAAGACCCGCGTAGGGACAACTACCTTTAACCCTCCTGGCGGTTTGCTAAAAATCCGCCAGGGGGCAGCAAATGCGTTTTTTTTTTTTAAATTTCTTTTTCATGTAGCGAGACAAAGTCTCGCTACATGATAGCCGCTGCTCAGTAGCATCCCCCAGGACCTCCGATCGCCTCAGGCGATCGGAGATCAGGAGATCCCGTTCAAAGAACGGGATCTCCTGGAGGGCTTCCCCCGTTGCCATGGCGACGGGGCGGGATGACGTCACCGACGTCGTGACGTCAAGGGGGACTCCGATCCACCCCACAGCGCTGCCTGGCACTCATTGGCCAGGCAGCGCACGGGGTCTGGGGGGGTGGCGGATGCGGCGTGGCGGATAGCGGCGGATCGGCGGGTAGCGCCGGCGATCGGGCACTGCACGCAGCTAGCAAAGTGCTAGCTGCATGCAGCAAAAAAAAATTATGCAAATCGGCCCAGCGGGGCCTGAGCGGTGCCTCCCGGCGGCATAGCCCGTGCTCAGCACGGGCTTACCACCAGGGAGGTTAAGAAGGTACATGATTACAAAGCATAAACTGCAATGGACTAACCACCTGAGGAAAAGCAGCACACAAAAGCAAAGCCACACACCGCAGTGGAAGACTGGCCGCAATTATTTCTCAAAAAAAGCGATACCTAAACTGTACAGTGATGTTGAAAGGCAAGTGACATCTCTGGCACACAGTGTTGGTTCAAGGGTCCATCTGACCATGGATGCCTGGTCTGCAAAGCACGCTCAGGCCTGCCCGAAGACTAAGTCAGTCCCCACACACAGCATCTCTGCCTGCACACCGTGTGACTGCCTGCCCCAAGACTAATTCGATCCCCACACAGCATCTCTGCCTGCAGGCTGCTTGACTGCCTTCTCCGCCACCACAAACAGGGTCCACCAGGACTCCAGGCACATTCCTGAATTTTGCTAGCAGCGGCTGCTATAATAATTTTTCCGGTGTACATGCCTGCCTAATTTTTCTGGCTGCACTGCAGCTGCAACAACAAAACAAAAGGCATGTACATGTGCCCATTACCCTTCATGCTCATTACCTTGCCTCGGTGAAGGGGCTTGCGTATCACATTCACAATGAAGCAATGACCGCCGGCTATATGAGTGTCTCAGGGGGTGGCACACTAAAGATAATAAGGTTGTTGCTTTATTGTGGACAGACCAAATTTGATCAGCTGGGCAGTCACTGTTGTTCTATCATTGAGCTACCACAGCCCTACGACCATATGGACTTGCAGGACGACCAGTCCAGCATGGCCGTCACTATGCAAACAGCTGTTTGCGGTGCGTTACACAGTGAATTTGGTGTGTCAGTGTGAAGCAGAACTCTAATTACACTCCCTGATTGTTATATACACATGCAAGATGTTTTAAAGCACTTTAGGCCTGCAATTTAGCATTCAATGTGATTTCTGCCCTTAAAACGCTGATTTGCGTCCAATCCAGATTTTTTCCCTGGGACTTTTGTCATGTATCCCACTCTGTCATGCCCCCCTCTAGGTGTTAGACCCCTTGAAACATGTTTTCCATCACTTTTGTGGCCAGCATAAATTCCCTTCCCCTTCGTGATCGTTACCTTGCCGCGGTGAAGGGGCTTGAGTATCCCAATGAAGCAATGACCGCCAGCTATATGAGTGTGTTGGGTTTGGGGGGCACACCTGACGCAAGAAAATAGATAATAAGGTTGTTGCTTCATTGTGGACAGACCTAATTCGATCAGCTGGACACTCAGTCACTGTTGTTCTGTCATTGAGCTACCTCAGCCCGACCATATGGGCTTGAAAACCGCCATCGCCTGCACTCTGGCCATGGTGCGCACTAGTCCAGCACGGCCATCACTACACAAACAGCTGTGTTCGGTGCGTTACACAGTGAGTTTGGTCTGTCAGTGTGAGACAGTACACTAATTACACTACCTGATTGAAGTATTGAAGTATACACATGCAAAATGTTTTAAAGCACTTTAGGCCTCCAATTTAGCAATAAAATTAGATTTCTGCCTTTAAAACGCTGCTCTGCATCAAATCCTGGTTTTACCCGGGGAGTTTTGGCATGTATCCCACTCATCCATGCAAAAACTCAGATGTTAGACCCCTTGAAACATCTTTTCCATCACTTTTGTGGCCAGCATAAATGTTTCTAGTTTTCAAAGTTCGCCTCCCCATTGAAGTCTATTGCGGTTTGCAAAAGTTTGCATGTTCGCGAATATTTGCGGGAGTTTGCGAACGCAGTTCACGAATCGAAAATCAGAGGTTCGTGCCATCTCTACTGTTATGAAACATTCCTTTATTCAAAATTGCAAAAAGTAAGCACCTCATTCCTTCAAAGAATCTTCCAACACTAATTTATGCCTTCATCACATCACGTCTGGACTATTGCAATGACCTCTATGCGGGACTTCCTAATAGAGACCTTGACTGCCCGCAGCCAATAGAGAATGCTACCACAAGGTTGTTAACAAACCAACCCTACCAATGCCACAAAACACTAACCCTTTGCTCGCTCCACTGGCTACCCATACAATGGATAACCCTCTTCAAAATTGGCATGCTGACATTCAAATCTTTACACAATCCAGGCCCTGAATACCTGAAGGATTTGTTGCAGCTGTGTCACTCCGCCCACAACCCCAGAACAACAGGATTGAATAACTTGAACACCCCCGATGTCCTACTCAAAACCTTTGGAGCCAGAGCCTTCTGTCATGCTGCCTCTACCCTTTGGAACACTGTGCCTCACCCAATCAAGACAGATCCAACCCTGGAGGAGTTTAAATCAAAACTGATAAGCCACATGTTTAGTCTGGCATTAAAGGGGTTCGGTGGGCATTGTGGAAGAGAAAAACGGACACTTACCTTGGGCTTCTATCAGCCCCGTGCAGCGGTAATGTCCCACGACGTCCTGCTCCCATCCGCCGTTCCCCGCAGCCGGCACCGGGCTATTATTCGGCTGTCACACAGACGAATAATGCGCATTGCCGTGCCTCCGCTCGCGTCATCTGAGGCTTACTGCGCAGGCGCAGTACAACGGAGCCTTGTACTGCGCTTGCGCAGTAAGCTTCCAATGACGCAGGCGGAAGCGAGTGGGTGCGCGGTCACTCTAGCGCAGCCGCAGTTGGATCCCATGCCGCTTAGAACGGGGGCGGCAGCGGAGGACGGCAGATGGGAGGAGGACGGCGGGAGACATTACCGCTGCACGGGGCTGATAGAAGCCCAAGGTAAGTGTCTGTTTTTCTCTTCCACAACCCCCACAGAACCCCTTTAATGATCACATAACATTTTCCCCTATAACACATCACAAACCACAACTATGTCTTGATCTGAGACAAGTGTATTTGCTTTGGGTCTTACAGAAGAAAAGCACTTTACAAATGTGTTGTTGGTGTTGTTTTTGTTGTATATTTTAAATGTATATCTATAGAAAATACAGAGCTGGACATAGAGAAGCTGCTGCACATTAAAGGTGGATGCTGTCCTGAGTGTATTTCTTTGAAAAGGATAGGGCATCTGTATGTGGAAAAGAGCAGCAAAAATAAGTTGGCCAAGAGGAGTGTCAAAAGGTATAAATCTGGCCCTGAGGTCAAAGGTTCAGATGCTATGAATGTAATTATTTTTTACTTTACTTCATGCCTGCAGTTGCTTTTGAAATATGTATTATTCCCAATAAAGATTTACCTTTTGCTTGCATTGGTAGGCCAAGGTCTATTTCTAGCCTACAGTCTGTGGCCTTTGCCATCTAGCTAGAAGCACCTTTTCTGGTAAAGCGTGCATAAAGAGATCAAAGCCAGCTCAGTAGGCTTGAATTATCGCCCGAACTGACATTTTTGACTGGAAAACAAATTAACATTTTACATGTTTCAGAGTAAGTGTGCATTTTCATGCTCATGTGGTGAAAAATATAACCCTCTTTCTTCACCGGGATTACAATACAGTTCTGAGAGAGCCTTGTGTGATTGCTTTTCAAACACAATGAGCCGTGGATTAAGCAATTTATGATGCATGCATTGCTAACAAGTCTTTACATTTTAATTGACTATTTATATTATAATGAAGCCATGGTAATATTTAATTCCCCAGTTCTGATGTAAAAAATTTCAGTGATGCTTACTTAAATTTACTGAAAAGGAACTGTGGGGGCTGGAGGGGATTGAGGAGTGTGTGGTGCTCCAGTTGTTGAGCCCCTCTGCCCTCAATAAGGAAAATAAGCGTGACAATTGTTCCTATTATTTGTTCTGAGAACAACAAGCAGCTCCAGATTTTAAGTCACTCGGAAAATCACATACTTACTTAAGAATAGAGAATACTCTGGATCCTAATGGGGCTTCCCTTGCTTTCCTCTGGTCCGGCATCACCAAGCGTGGATCCTCCAAAGATTACCAATTACCACAGTATTCAGACTGAGGCCACGCTCCTCTTCATGCATGAGCGAGGCGCACATCACCTGCAGGAGCTCAGCCGAGCCGCACCTGAGCAGTAAGCCGAAGCCGCTCATGCATAAGAAGTTCAGTGCTACTGTGCAGGTGCAGGCATGCTTGCCCAGCTTCAACACAGTCATGGTAGTGCCAAAAGATGAGCATGGACCCGATCAGTTGGAGGCTCTACGAGTGGCAATGGGGGATCAGAGGACAGCAAGGGAAGCCTCATTAGGATCCAGAGGATTCCGTCTCCTTAGATAAGTATGGGTTTCTGAATCTGAACAGCTTGGGTTTCTGATTGCTGAAAGAAAAATGCTGATTTGTAATTATGTGCAGCTGCTCCACTTTTGCTCCACTTGTCCTGATAAATTAGACATAGTGAATCTGCAAGCAAGTCTGTAACCCTCTTCATTAAAATAAAGAATGTTCTGCACTGCATATGCATAAATGTGCTCAACACTTAATATTTTGTAGATCTGTTTCTTGTTTATTAGAAACCAGATATTTGTGCTTCAGTAACTTTTCCTCCTCGGCTATTTTGAAAATGACTACACAATCAGTTTCTGCTTTCTCATACAGTCTGCTTTCAGATTTTCATTTTTATTAAAGAAAATAGATATTGCACTGATAATCAAATATTTTGCAGCACTTTAACAAACTAAAACATTATAATAGCGGAATAATCTCGAAAAAAAAGACATTTTAGAATAAGGAAAGCTAAATTTCTCACCTGTTATTTTTCTCTAGCTCTCTCAATATTGTTACTTTATGAGCTACTAGGGAGTCTGAAGTCAAAAGAGTTCTATTATATTAGTTGTGGAAAAGTTGCTGTTTGAATTTCCTTGAAATTTTAGATATCACTAGCTGGCTTCAATTTTGAATTGGAAAGACAACATTTATAACAAGTTACAAAATGACTGTTTGATACTGATATTCATGAAATTAATCTCCCCCCCCCCCCCCCCCCCTTAACATACTGCAAGTAGATACTGCTTTTGAGGTATTTATAGATACATTTGTACAGTAAGTACTGCTCATCACTGTGTTTGTGTGTGTTGTGTGTGTGTGTGTGTGTGTGGGGGGGGGGGGGGGGGGAGTAGACAAGCTTAATTCAATGAAGCTCAGAGTTCACCTTTAAACAACCACAACCACAACTGCAGCAAGATATCTAGGCTATAATCTGCTCCTGATGGTCCACTTACCATCCAATTATCATTTGTTATGGTTATGCATATTGATCACTGAAGTGCCCCAGATAAATGGGAATCCTCAGCAAGGGCTTTCGGCCAGACCAAATCTGGAAGCTGACCAGCACTTTATTCATAACAAAATCTTGTGTATAAACTGCATACAATGTCTCTGTTTAACTACCTAAAAACCGTGTCACGCCAATGGGCAGCGGCAGCCCCAGGACCGCCTGGGCTGTGTTGTGCGGCCCTGCAGCTTGGCCTTAAAGCTGCAGTGGCCAGTTTCACAAAAAATGGCCTGGTCTTTAGGGGGGATTTAGCACTGTGGTCCTCCAGTGGTTAATTTGATGCCTTAAAGTGCACATGAACGAGGAAAACTTGCACAATTTGGGTATTTACAGTGGAGTAAAGCATCTGCATAACCCAGAGGCTTCCTCAATCCCCCTCTGAGGAACCCCCGATGCTCGTTGACAAGCCCTTGTCAATGGAGCATGGCCACACTGCACAGGCAGATATGGCTCAGTAGCTGGAAGTGAACAGGTTCATCTTTTCTGCTGGGCCCAAGCAGCAGCTTTGTGCTACTGTGCAGATGCGAGTCATCCTGCACCTCTGTAGTGTGGCGGTGCTTGTTCATGTATTGGAGCAAAGCCAGGAGCTTCTATGGCCCCCAGTGCTGAAACATTGGGGTGGAGGGTGTGAAGGGATGAAGGTCTATACATCATGAGCAGACCTATAGTTCAAAGATATTGTATTTATTCAGTGGCATAGCTAAGGAGCTGTGGGCCCCGATGCAAGTTTAGCTTTAGGGCCCCCCAAGCACTCTATACATAACAATAAATACGGTGAAGGATTCAGAGGTTTCCCTCTACCGGGCAAAGTATCTGAATTTCTCTTCTTACAATCTCACAGGTTTACTTTAATGCCTTTTAAGCCCCCTCTACACCATTCAATTCCTGGCGCGAATGATCAAATTCGATTGGATCTAATTCGATTAGATTGATTAACTCAGACATGTCCGATCGGGATTCGATCACACCGATCGAATCACAATCGAATCCCGATCGGACATGTTGGATTTAACCGATCTCGATCCAATCGAATTTGATCATGCCTGGAATTGAATGTTGTAGAGGGGGCTAAAAGGGAACCAGAGACGAACAGCATTGAAAAAAAAAATGCTTTCATACATACCTGGGGCTTCTTCCAGCCCCATAATCCTGGATCGCTCCCACGCCGCCTTCCTCCGCTGCCTCTATCGCCGCTACCGGGTCCCGTCACTTCCGGCCAATTTTCCGCATGTACAGGGGCTCCCTCCATATCCTTACATACGCGCCTGCGTAATAGGGATGCGCATGCATGCATGCATGCGCAAGCATATGGAGGGAGCCCCTGTGCATGCGGAAAATTGGCCGCATCTGCCGGCAGTGACTCACTGCGCTTGCGTCGACTGGCTCAACTGGCTGAAAGTACGGGACCAGGTACCGGCGGATAGAGGCAGCGGAGGACGGTGGCGTGGGAGTGATCCAGGCTTATGGGGCTGGAGGAAGCCCCAGGTATGTATGAAATATTTTCCCAATGTCTCTGGTTCTCTTTAAGACCGGCCATGTTAGATAAACATCTTTATGCACCTGGACGAGCAGGATTGTTTCTGATCTGCTAGTCGAACTATAAAAACTGAATTTTCAAGGTAAAGCAATACTATAATAGAAATGTTTTGTCCAGTATGAATCCTATCCTCTGAGAGTTTGATGAGTATTGCTATTTGCAATGATCCTAGGATATCTGTTAAAATCTGTTAAAAGTATCTGTTAAAAATCTGGCTATGGCATGGCTCTGACAAACTGTGGGTGGGTCACAACAGATTGTGGGTGGATAAAGGCCAGTGTTGGGGACAACGTAAAGTATGTGAAACTAGGTCGCATACTGTTGGCACTGTATCGATGTGCAACACTTCATTTCATCATCTTTATTTCACTGGGCCACATGTACCAATGGGAATGTAGGGAACAGATTGTGAGCCCCTCTGAGGAATAGTTAAGTGACAAGACAACATACTACGTGACAGATTATTATTAGGTAGTGGTTGGCCAATAAGTAATATGTGTAAAGAAGTAATGGTTAACAAATAATAGAGCGGTGAAAGGCAGTAGCAAGTGACAAGCAATAGTGAGTAACAAGCAACTGGTGATTGGTAATAGTGATGACAAAACGTAGTTTGTCACAAGTATTGATGAGTAACAGGTAGCAGTAGCTAATAGACAGATGCGGGTAAAAAGTAGCAGTGGGGGGAAAAATCAGTAGATCAAAAGTAGTGACAGACAAGTAGCAGAGGATGACAAATATTGGCTGACAAGTAGTAGATGATGACTAGTAGCAGTAAATGTCACGTGGCAATGGGTGGTTGAAAAGTATTAGAAGTATCAGGTGGCAGTGAGTGACAAGTTGTACTGGGTGGCAATGGCAAGTAGTGGTTACAAGTATGTGACAATGAATTAAAAAGTAGTACTGACTGACAAGTAGTAGTGGTTTATGGGTAGTAATAGTAGTTGGTAAGAAGAAGAAGTGGGTGACAAGTAGTGTGTGAAAGGTATCAGTGGTTTTTATGGACACTATTTGGGAAATACAGTGTGAGTTATTTTTTCTAAGTATATGAATAAAGCTTTTTGGTGTATTGATGCAGGTCCTGATCTCCTTTTTTGTTTTTAGCCTCATATCCCTCTCACCTCGGGTTCCTTTTACGTTTAGGCAGATAGTTAGGTCATAGTAAAATATCTGGGGGAGGATTAAGTTTACGCACATAATAAGGTCATAGTAAAATATTGGTAAAGATTACTGATATTTTACTATCGGAATTAAAAGGAAACCAGAGGGGCCACGCGTGCTCAGAAATATTGTCTGGCAGGCCCGGATTTACCTCACAAGAGCCTATAGGCACAGATGTTCTAGCACCCCAGACTTCTCCCTCCATGAACCTACAAACCTCTGTTGAATCACACCACAATTGTGCTGACTGTCACAGCCATCGCTTCTCCCTTACTTCCCTTGCCCATCATAGGTAGCTACAGGTTTCCCTGTAGCCAAATGTACCCTCAATATTAAGTAGCTAGAGGTGCCCCCGACTGGAGGGAGATCTCGTCAGTGGAATGCCAAGAGCTGGGTTAGTAACCTCACATTTATGCTCCTCTTGTGATTCATGCATAGTTATGGAAAGAGGGAAGCACTCGGAGAGGGATTTGAGTCGCATCTCCATCATTAGGCGCCTGTAGGCACGTGCCTACAGTGCCTTATGGTAAATCCGGCCCGACTGACGTGACTGAGCCAGATTACCGGGGCCAATACCAGGAGAATGGAGACACTCTGAAGGATGGCAAGGGATGCATCAGTGCTCATGGGGCTGGAGGAAGCCTTGGGTAAGTATAACATCTTTTAGTGTACTCGTCTCAAATACACTTTAAGTAGTAGAATATCAGTAATTTTACCGATACTCTTCTAGCAGCTATATCCGGTGCCCTTTTTACAAGGCAACTTTCTTTACATGAACGTGTGTGAGCAGACTTGGTTTTCATGCTATATTAAGATAAACAATGTGCACTCATCCTATGAACTTCCATTGTCACTTCTTTCCCCAGTCTTGCCCATCTGGTAATTTAGTGCTTATCAGGAGTGAGCAAACTGCTGCTATCTGTGATCCATGCCCTTGGCATGTTGAGTCTGCAGTTAGGGACTGTTTCCATTTGCAAATGGGAGCCGATGCGGCTACGCATCACTTCTGCTCCCATTCACATCACTGCCTCATTGGGAGATGCGGAAGTGTATTGGAGGAGACGGCGGGCGGATGCGGACGTGGGAGAAGCTGCAGCATGCTGCACATTCTCAGATCTCTCCACACAACCAGCACGCAATGGAAACTGTTCCACTGACCTGCATTGGTTACAGAGCAGCCACGGTGCCATGCGTCTATGTAGCCGCATCTCACCACGTACAGTAGAAATGGGCCCTTAGTGCTTCCAGGTCTGCACCATTTTCCAGTTATACAATTTCTATTTGGCCAGCGAAATGATGAAATCAGCTCCTGACCGGTGTACTGAGCTCTGTTTTCTGTTAGGCTGCTGTGGCACCAGAGCAAAGCAAATGGCGAGAGCGATAGGACCCCATGGCAAAATTAATTGAAATCTACTCCCGGCAAGAATAACAGGATGTGTACAGGGCAGAGATGTCAATCAATTTACTTCGGTCTAGAAAAGATGAATATATTAATCCAAAGTGTAAAAATGAACAATATTTTTCACTTTTTGCCATTACACAAATACAATAAAAAATAATAATGATAATGTTAACAAAAGCATAATTTCATTGTTTTATTATAGATTTATACATTTGCATGATATCTATAAAATTATAAAAAAAAATGATTAGCAACAGCAGGTATTACACAATATGGAGAGAAAATGACTGTTCTGTTATGAGCCCTAGAATTCACCTCCTGGAGAAATTACCTAAAGTGACAATGTCCTCAATGTGTTCTAATTAAAGCACAGGTCGTTATGTCCTCCTTCATCATCACATTATACCTAGCTCCAAAACTGTTTTATTAGTTTATCTCATTAATATTTAAAATAAGGTCACTCTGTAGAGGGCTGAGTCAATGAGATTAGAAAAGAACGAGAAGAAATTGTTAGCAGGATATGGCCTTGAAGGGGCACTGAAATATTTTTGAAATGCCCTTGTGTTTATGTACAAAGACTCTCATTTTAAACATGACTAATTTACCCAAATTTTGATAAGATACTTTTCCCACATTTAGAACCATGTAGGATGGTATTGCCCAGAGACAGAGGCCCATGTCTATGGATACACCTTAAATGGTCATTACCAACTTGAGCAGAGAATAATGGATTGATAAAACTTTGTGTGGAACTATTTTTTTTTTTTTATTTTTTTTAGAGATGAAATCAATTACAAAAAATAAATAAATAAAGATCGATTAAAAAAAAACAAACAAAAAAACAGTTTTCAAAGTTTGCGCAAATGTTTGTGAATCTTTTTGTAAAAAGCAAAACAAAAAAAAGTTTATAAAACAGTTCTGTTTGTTTTACAATTTTGGAAAACAAAATTTTGAAACAGCTACAGCATGTTTTATGGTTAGCACCAGTGATGAGCGAAAATGCAAATATTCTTTTCGCCGAATTTTTGCCAAAATAAGTACAAATTTCGCTTCGACAAGCAAAAATTTGCACAAATATTTTAGCGTTTATTTTCACCTAATGTCCGCGATTTTTGTGGTAAATTGCAAAGCCTCCTTACAAGCTAGAATCACCAAATTAGCAGAGTATGTTAAGGAGAACAGTGGGTATAAGAGGAAAAAGCATTTTTCAAAAAGACCTAGTAGGTTTGGAGAAAATCAATTTTAAAGTTCGATAGGAAAAAAAGTATACATTTATGTTATTTTTTTTGTTAAACACCTCAATATACATAGTGATTTGAATTAAAATATATATATATTATATGAGGTGCACGTGTCAGTATTATTATAGTGTCAGGGGAGCAGCGGCGGTCAGAGTGACCATCACCCCCATAAGTCAGGTCCAGGAGAAGCAGGCAGTGTACATATCCCATAAAATGACAGTAGTGGGGGGGAGCAGCAGCTTGGTCAGAGTGACCATCACCCCCATAAGTCAGGTCCAGGAGAAGCAGGCAGTGTACATATCCCATAAAATGACAGTAGTGGTGTAAGGCTTGGTGGTGTATTCTCCACAGTCAGCATGCAACGCATGAGCTGACGTGGAGGAGGTACACACACTAGCACAAGGAAACAGGCTATCCCTAGTATAGTGGAGGGGAGGACTGACTCCAATAGGAGATTGTGGCGCACAGAGCCGGTGCAGATCTGACAGCCACAAACAATGCTTTCGTTATAATCGTCTCAGCGCAAAGTAGCGCTGAGCGCATAAATCAGAACTGAGGAGATCAGGACAGGTAGACAGAATGAACGCTTGCTAGCTAGCGGCTACTTAGCGACAGCAAGCGTCCAAAACAAGACAGACTGGAATGAGGCAGCCAATGCGATTGCAGCGATGGCGTGCCTCACAAAGACAGGACAGGATAGTCAGGAAATAGCAGGATCAAGATAGATGAACGTAACACAGACAAATATACAATAAGTATGTTTTCCTAGCGTATTACAATTACAGCTATCAATGAAACTATTTGTAACGTCTGACTAACATATGTATATATCGGCAATGAACCGATATATGACATAAGCAGGAACGCTGACTAGGACTGGAGTAATACAGGGAACAGGACTCAGAAGGATTTGCTATCTCTTCGCAGAGATGAACGCAATCCACAAACTGTAACAGAACAGGATTCAGAAGGATTCGTTATCTCTTCGCAGAGATGAACGCAATCCACAAACAGTAACAGAACAGGATTCAGAAGGATTCGTTATCTCTTCGCAGAGATAAACGCAATCCACAAACGGTAACAGGACAGGATTCAGAAGGATTCGTTATCTCCTCGCAGAGATGAACGCAATCCACGAACAGGACCAGGAGCAGGATACTAGCTCAGCACGGGTGCTCACGATACGCGCAAACTACCAAAACGTGCTGGAAAGCTGACTAACTGCACACAGGATATAAACAGTTCGTGTACGTATACATCAGCGACACTGATGTATCAACGTAACACGAATACAAGGAAAATAATAAACGTGCTGGTATGCATATATATGGGCAATGAACCAATATATGATGCAAAACCAGCAAAGTATCTTTTAGAACAAGAAACACGATCGGGGGCTGAAGCGACAGCAAGACAGGCTTAAACTGAAGCTATGAAAACCCAAGGAAACCCTGCAGGAAGCAGATCTTTATACTGAGGTCATCCAATGGGAGCAGACATGCAGATTCCCACACAGGTGAATGATAATCAGTCACAAGCTGACAGCAGGGAAAGGCTGACAAAGCTATGCAGCTTGCATGAAAAGAGATCAGAACTACCTGAGCTGCAGCACTACTACTTCCAGCAATGCCTGCTGCAGCAGCGATCATTACAGTACCCCCGCCCTTAAAAGCGGATTCCAGGCGCTTTTCAAAACTGAAATTCCCAACAAAACAGTCTGACTGATAATTCATGATGACCGGGACAGCCCGGCAAGACCGAATTCCAGAATCAGTCCCCACAAGACTGGACCCATCAGAACCAGAACCTACAGAACCATGCCCATCAGTACTACAAGCCCCAGTGTGACACCCATCAGAACCATGATTTCCAGAAGAAAGCCCTCCGAAACTCCCTAAGCGATACCCACCGCCTTCCAGGAATCGTTCAAAAATGCCAAAGCCTTTGCAATGCCCACCGGGACTGTCTTTACCAACACAAAACCCACTGTTGAACCAGTCCAAGGCACGAGGACAAGTTTTCTCAGAGACCTCCCAGAACACCTTGAAGCTCCAAAGAGATCCCCATAGGTCAGAACGCCCCTTAGGCTCACATGGAGAACTATCAAGAACCCCTATGAAACCTAGGGCAATTCCCGAGTCAGGGCCACAAGGACAAACATCAAGATCAGGGCTTTCAGGGACCAGAACCATCTCTGGGCATGCAGGCAGACTGGCAACATCAGAACATGTTCCCACTAAGGAAGCATCAGAGCACGCTAACACCTTAGGCACACTTGGGCATTCTGGCACACAAAGAACATCTGGGCACACTGGCACAAGAGAAACCTCTGTGCATGTCAAGGAACTGTGAGCCTCAGGGTCAGCCAAGACAGGACCAAAACCAGGACTGGCCAAAAAAAAAATCATCATGACTAGACTTCGCAACTACTGGACTTTTACACGAGAATGCAGGATCAGACTTAGATGTCGCTGATTCCAGCAAAGTCAGTAACAAATCAGATTCAGGGGCACTAACAAGACGGGACAAATCTTCTGATGTATGCACTGAACCAGATAGGGACTCCACAACTACCTCTGGACTGGACAGAGACTCATCTAATACACTGGATTGGAGCTCATGAGGCGCTGCAGAACAAGTCAGTATTGCAGCAGCCCCCACTGGACTAGGCAAAACTGAGGAATTCCCTGGACAGGAAGGGGACTCTGGAACCTCTGCCACAGCGGCCAGAGAACCAGAATCTTTCAGGATACAGGGCTGGGTTTCAGGAACACTCATCAGACCGGACTGAAATTCTGAGATTTCTATTATTTTGACCAGAGAATCAGAATTATCCATGTTACAGGGCAAGACTTCTGAAACATTCAGAGGACAGGGCTGGAGTTCCTCGGCTGTTACAACACTGGAGTGGGACTCAACAACATTGGTTAAATCAGACTGTGTACAGGGCAAGGTATCTAACACACTTGCTGACGAGGACAATATTTCAATGGCTTCTGCTTTGCTGGGCAGAAATTCATCAAGTTTTATTAGAGCAGACTGTAATTCCAAAACAGCTGCTAGACAAGTGAATATTACTGCAACACCAACTGAGGTAAGCAGTGCCTCAGACTCCTCTGCTAGAGGGTTTGAAGTATCCAAAGTACTGGGTGAAGCATAGGACTCTGCGACCACAGCTTCACTGGACAGGATCACTGAACAGTCCATATTGCAGGACAAAACCATGGAAGCACCTGCTGGACAGCATAATGATTCTGTGACCTGAGTTTCATTGGAGAGATCTACTGCACAATTCATGGTACAGGGCAAATTTACTGGAACATTTTCTGAACAAGGTAATAATTCTGCGATTTCAGGTTCACATAGCAGATGCTCTGAGCTATTCACGATACAGGGCAAATTTACTGGAATATTTTCTGAACAAGGTAATAATTCTGCAATTTCAGGTTCACATAGCAGATGCTCTGAGCTATTCACGAAACTAGAGCGAAGTGTAGAAACAGGAAGATCAAGACACAATGTTTGCGCATCTGAATCACCATTCATTTGTAAAATTGGAAAATTCAGATGCTGGGGTTCTGAGGTTTCTAGACAGGATTGCTGGGACTCGGAAACTGATGTAGTGCATCTATTGGCATCTGCTGGATCAGACAGGAGTTGAATTTATTAACACAGGTAATTTCTGCAGAAGTGTTTGCAGAGGCAGGCAAGATTTTTCTGGTGTCTGTTTCACTGAACAAAGAGTCATGAGTACTGGCTAGGCTGGACTCGGAAGTCAGCAGAACCTCTGGATTCTCTGCTGAGAAATTTGCGCAGGGCAAGGTTAAGAATGTATCAGTGGCTTCTGTTTTACTGGTAAGTACCACTGAGTTATCCATGGTACAGGGTGGAATTGCAGGAACTTCAATTTCACACAAAAAGAGCTCCGAATCACCTGCTGAATCAGCCAAAGGTGCTGAAGCAGGCGGGTCAGAACGCCAAATTTGCGAATTCGGAGTCACATAAAAATCATCCAAAATCTGTTCCCACACATCAATCAATGGAGCCACAAAGTCATACCCACACACACCAGTTTTTATTAGGTTATAGGCAGACTTAATGCATGCATTCAATACTAATTCACTTTTTGCACTGTAAAATTGACAAAATGAACTTGAATCATTCTTCCATTCATTGACCAGAGCTTCCATCTCTCCTTTCTCGAATGGAGGATTCCAAGCATACTTAACAGGCAGATCATGGTTTGCAGATATGATTGTAGCAGGGACATATATTGGATTAATTAGCAGGTGATTGGCAGATTCCTTATTCCTAAGAATCTCCAATACCTGTAGTAAGTGCTGAACTGTAGTGTATGCAAACTTTCCTTGCTTCACAAATAAGTTGATTTGTTCAATACTCTGTAATATCTCCTCATAATCATACTCAGATAATTCTTTTAAACAAAAATCTTTATTTTCCCTAGCCAGGGAGGAAAGTTCATTAGTAGTTTCATAAGTCCATTTAACTCCCCTGAAAGACAATTGCATTTCATTATCTGTTAATGGCAGAATCTCATTATAGGTCTCAGTCGCTAAGGATAACGACTCTGCAGATCGGACACATTTCTTAGAACGTTTGCGTTTTGCCTTAGACCCTGCTGTTTTTGGTGATTTATTCAAGGCTGCAGGAAAATTATCAGTAACACTTTCTGCTTGCTGAACATTTTTGCAAGCAATTGAAGGAGAAGCTGATTGGCCTGCTGCCAGGAGTTCATTAAGAGGAAAATGCAATGGATCTATGCGCAACCAGTTATGGATCACAAACGCTAGAAATTCCAGCGGTCTCTCTTTCAAATCGGAATGATTGAGAACATCAAATGCCCACTGGAATAATTCCCCTTTAAACAAAATATAACTTAGTTGGAGTGCCCAGGTTGAAACAGGAGTCGCTTGGAGATCGGGATTGGCCAGGAACCTGGCACATTCAGAGAAAAACTCATTTTCTGTTTCAGAGTTAAGTTCTTCAAATTTCTTAAAGGAACAGGAACCATAATTAACAGTGTCATACTTTCTGGGAATCCCCCCCACAATGGGGATTGGTAATGGGGTTTTCATAATGTAAGGCTTGGTGGTGTATTCTCCACAGTCAGCATGCAACGCATGAGCTGACGTGGAGGAGGTACACACACTAGCACAAGGAAACAGACTATCCCTAGTATAGTGGAGGGGAGGACTGACTCCAATAGGAGATTGTGGCACACAGAGCCGGTGCAGATCTGACAGCCACAAACAATGCTTTCGTTATAATTGTCTCAGCGCAAAGTAGCGCTGAGCGCATAAACCAGAACTGAGGAGATCAGGACAGGTAGACAGAATGAACGCTTGCTAGCTAGCGGCTACTTAGCGACAGCAAGCGTCCAAAACAAGACAGACTGGAATGAGGCAGCCAATGCGATTGCAGCGATGGCGTGCCTCACAAAGACAGGACAGGATAGTCAGGAAATAGCAGGATCAAGATAGATCAACGTAACACAGACAAATATACAATAAGTATGTTTTCCTAGCGTATTACAATTACAGCTATCAATGAAACTATTTGTAACGTCTGACTAACATATGTATATATCGGCAATGAACCGATATATGATATAAGCAGGAACGCTGACTAGGACTGGAGTAATACAGGGAACAGGACTCAGAAGGATTTGCTATCTCTTCGCAGAGATGAACGCAATCCACAAACTGTAACAGAACAGGATTCAGAAGGATTTGTTATCTCTTCGCAGAGATGAACGCAATCCACAAACAGTAACAGAACAGGATTCAGAAGGATTCGTTATCTCTTTGCAGAGATAAACGCAATCCACAAACGGTAACAGGACAGGATTCAGAAGGATTCGTTATCTCCTCGCAGAGATGAACGCAATCCACGAACAGGACCAGGAGCAGGATACTAGCTCAGCACGGGTGCTCACGATACGCGCAAACTACCAAAACGTGCTGGAAAGCTGACTAACTGCACACAGGATATAAACAGTTCGTGTACGTATACATCAGCGACACTGATGTATCAACGTAACACGAATACAAGGAAAATAATAAACGTGCTGGTATGCATATATATGGGCAATGAACCAATATATGATGCAAAACCAGCAAAGTATCTTTTAGAACAAGAAACACGATCGGGGGCTGAAGCGACAGCAAGACAGGCTTAAACTGAAGCTATGAAAACCCAAGGAAACCCTGCAGGAAGCAGATCTTTATACTGAGGTCATCCAATGGGAGCAGACATGCAGATTCCCACACAGGTGAATGATAATCAGTCACAAGCTGACAGCAGGGAAAGGCCGACAAAGCTATGCAGCTTGCATGAAAAGAGATCAGAACTACCTGAGCTGCAGCACTACTACTTCCAGCAATGCCTGCTGCAGCAGCGATCATTACAAGTGGGAGGAGCAGCGACTTGGTCAGAGTGACCATCACCCCCATAAGTCAGGTCCATGAGAAGCAGGCAATGTACACATCCCATAAAATGACAGTGGTGGGGGGAGCAGCAGCTCGATCAAAGTGACCATCACTCCCATAAGTCAGGAGAAGCTGGCAGTGTACAAATAAAAAAAAACATCGGAACATCAGCTTGGACACAGCGACCATGCTCGAGGTCCCATTCACACTAGACGTTTTGCCGGTGATTTCGGCAAAACGCTCAAACGCTAGTGTAACTAAACCCTATGGGCCCATTCTTACTTGGGCAATTTGCGCTAATTGCCACAAATCGCCAAAATCGTGAAACGCAAACGCGTCGCCTGCACCATTTTCCGGCGATTTTCCGGCGATCACGTTTCAGTGCTATAGAAGCGCTAAACGAGATCGCAGAAAAATCGCTGCACTGTTCAGTGATTTTTTTCGCTGAAAAATCACTCATGCAGTTTTGCGCTTTCAAGTGTGAATGGACAGAAATAGTGGGGGAAATGGAGGCTGCCAAATGTATTTCTTTTAAAACAAAACCAGTTGCTTGGCAGCCCTGCTGGTCTTTTTGGCTGCAGTAGTATTTGAATAAAACCAGAAACAAGCATGCAGCTAATCTTGTCAGAAATCTGACACAAATATCAGAACGGCTGCATGCTTGTTCAGGGTCTATGGCTAAAAGTGTTAATGGTAGAGGATCAGCAAGATAGCCAGGGAACTGGTATTGCTTAAAAGAAAATAAACATGGCAGCCTCCAAATACCTCTCAATACAGTTGTCCTTCAAAGGACAACTATAGCGGGATGAATATGGAGGCTGTCATATTTATTTCATTGAAACAATACCAGATGCCTGGCGATCTTGCTAATCCTCTGCCTCTAAATTTTTAGCCATAGACCCGGAACAAGCATGCAGCAGATCAGCTGTTTCTGACATTATTTTCAGATCTGACAAGATTAGCTGCATGTATGTTTCTAGTGTTATTCAGACACTACTGCAGCCACATTGATCTGCAGGACAGCCGAGCAACTGGTATTACTTAAATGGAAATAAATATGGCAGCTTCCAAATACCTCTCACTACAGTTCTCCTTTAAAAAAAGACTTGTTTTAGAATACAACTACAATCCAGCCTGCTGTAGCCTGTATTTGTGAAGATTTTCAAACCACAAACACACAGTAGACTGCAAATAAATAAACAGTAGCTAGCTAAGAAGCTGTGGGCCCCAGTGCAAGTTGTGCATTGGGGGACCCCAAGCTCTCTACACATAACCATTGATACGCCACACCAAAACCAATCAAGGACAACCACAGTGTCAGAGGTGCAAGAAACGGATGGGAAACAGTGTGATAATGATCACTGCAATTCTAATCATCTATAGAAGTGGATATTATCAGCATAGGATCAATAAAGACCTAATACTGTGGTCGAGGGTGGGCTCCCTGGGGCCCCTCTAACCCAAGGACTGCAATTCTGTGGATACCTCTGCATCCCCTATTAGAGTTGGGCCGAACCTCCGATTTTAGGTTCGCGAACCGGGTTCGGTTCGCGTTAAAGTTCGCGAACCGCAATAGACTTCAATGGGGATGCGAACTTTGAAAAAAAAAAATGTATGCTGGCCACAAAAGTGATGGAAAAGATGTTTCAAGGGGGTCTAACACCTGGAGAGGGGCATGGCGGAGTGGGATACACGCCAAAAGTCCCCGGGAAAAATCTGGATTTGACGCAAAGCAGCGTTTTAAGGGCAGAAATCATATTGAATGCTAAATGACAGGCCTAAAGTGCTTTAAAACATCTTGCATGTGTATACATCAATCAGGTAGTGTAATTAAGGTACTGCTTCACACTGACACACCAAACTGTTCACTGAACAGAACAGGTATACAGTGGCGGGTTCACTGAACAGAACAGGTATGCAGTGGCGGGTTCACTGAACAGAACAGGTATACAGTGGCGGGTTCACTGAACAGAACAGGTATGCAGTGGCGGGTTCACTGAACAGAACAGGTATACAGTGGCAGGTTCACTGAACAGAACAGGTATGCAGTGGCGGGTTCACTGAACAGAACAGGTATGCAGTGGCGGGTTCACTGAACAGAACAGGTATACAGTGGCGGGTTCACTGAACAGTACAGGTATGCAGTGGCAGGTTCACTGAACAGGTATGCAGTGGTGGGTCCACAGAACAGAACAGGTATGCAGTGGTGGGTTCACAGAACAGGTATGCAGTGGCGGGTTCACTGAACAGGTATGCAGTGGTGGGTTCACAGAACAGGTATGCAGTGGTGGGTTCACAGAACAGGTATGCAGTGGTGGGTTCACTGAACAGGTATGCAGTGGTGGGTTCACAGTACAGGTATGCAGTGGTGGGTTCACAGAACAGGTATGCAGTGGTGGGTTCACAGAACAGGTATGCAGCCAGGGACAAGCTAAGCCTAACTAATCTTTCCCTATGAGAGAGAGTGTGCAGCAGCTCGCCCTACTCTCACTAATGCAGGCACACGAGTGACCGTAATGGTCGCCGCTGCCTGCCTTTTAGTAGGGGGGAGTGGCTCCAGGGGCTAGTGTAGCCTAATTGGCTACACTGTGCCTGCTGACTGTGATGTAGAGGGTCAAAGTTGACCCTCCATGGTGCATTATGGGGCGAACCGAACTTCCGCAAAGGTTCGCCTGCGGGACGCGAACGCGAACCACGGAAGTTCGCATGGAACCGTTCGCAGGCGAACCGTTCGGCCCAACTCTATCCCCTATTGCTACACCCCTGGTAGCTAGCTAAGCTTTCTCTACTCCTATCACATCCACTAACTCTTCCCAACAGAGGCTGGTGTGTCAGAGAGCTAGTCTTCTCAGGGGGCTGTCTGTTGTCTGATTGGTTGTAGTTATATCATTCCTGGGTCAATTCTGCAGCTAAGAATCATGGGATACCTAATATGGGGAGAGAAAACATTACTTCCTATCAATTTTCGAATTTTCATGCTAAGCACATGTCGAATATAGCAGTTATTTTCGAAATTTAGTATTTGGGCGAATATATGTCACTTTCCCTTTAAATTTTGGTATTGGGCGAAAATTTAAGCTAATTTTTGTGAAAATTTGGCGAAAGCGAAAACGGTATTAATGTATTAATGTATTTTTTAAGAAAGTTCATGTAGCACACCCATAGGTGTAGCTTTGTTAGATTGGTCCTGCTCTTGTCCATCTCCTGTGACACCCGCCACCTCCAGTGATACACATAAACAAGCAGTATAATGCTAAGCAATTTTATTGGACCCAGAGAGCCAGTAATAAAAATACAATTAACAATTTACCCTCTAACAGATAGGTCATAGCAAATGAACTCACAGTTATGGCAATAAAGGAATAACAGCAGTTACTTGCAAAGGAATGCAATACAGAATGACACCTCCAAAGTCTCTGGAAAAGGTTTGGCCGAAAGGAGCACCAGAAAATCCAGAGATGTCAAATCCCAAAAATCACAGTAAATCATTAAATGTACTTTAAATCACAAATGTATAAGTGGTCTGTTATAATCAAACTCAGATAAACATTTAAGCTTATTTCCCTAAACATTGGCCAATGTTAATCTAAGTAGTAGGCCGGCAGTTCGAGCTCATATAAAAAACAGTTTTTGTAATCCACAAGGCACTTCACTCAGAGTGAAGCAGAAAGATGACACAAGATGGATTATCAGATATACAGTATATAAATGAGAGGCGCTTATCGTGACCTTGAGACTGTACTGCATGTACTCCTATTTCTTATTGCCTGAGGAAGCAGGAATATACCTGCGAAACGCGTTGCATGGTTGTCTGGAGTATATAAATAAACCTGTTTGTGAGAATCTGCTCAGCTGCCTGTGCAGACAGGCAGCGTTGTGACCACTGTTCACGTCTGCATTCTGCAGGTCTCTTTAAGAGAGACTTTCTGTCAGTTCTGCAGCTTGTGTTGCTGAGGAATTTGCATACATTAGTCATGCAAATCCCTTACCTGCCTTCTTTTGATGACTGGCACTATAAAAGCATTCTGCTCCCAGAATGCTTTGCTGGACATTTCCCTTCCATGGTCTGTTCCTGATGGACACTGCTGGAGTGTCAGCCATTGCTATATAGTATAGTTAATTCCTGGGGGTTGCTTTAGGCTCCCCTTCTAGCCCAGTCAGGTTGTATTATCTGTTTTGCCTGTTCCGTCTGTCTTGTGTTTGGATCGCACAAGCCCTAGCGTTAGCGGCTGTGGATCCTTCTGATTGAGTCTGGAGTGTAGGTTGGAACAGCGGTTGTTTCTGCCTACCTCATCTGTTCTGTCTCCTGGGATCGCCCTATCGCTAGTGCTGGGGATCCTTCTGTTCTGTCTCCTGGGATCGCGCTAGCCACTTTTCGCTAGCGCTGGGGATCCTTCTGTTCTGTCTTCTGGGATCGCGCTAGCCACTTTTCGCTAGCGCTGGGGATCCTTCTGTTCTGCTACTCTGTCTCCTGGGATCGCGCTAGCTACTTTTCGCTAGCGCTGGGGATCCTTCTGTTCTGTCTTCTGGGATCGCGCTAGCCACTTTTAGCTAGCGCTGGGGATCCTTCTGTCGCTTGTCCCTGTTTTCGTGTGTCTGTCTTGTCTGCTGCGCTTGCTGGAGGCTCGGTGAGGTAACCGTTAAGCAAGCGCTCGCGTCCTCTGTTTCATGTTTGTCTGTTTATGGTTAGTTAGGCGTGCTTGTCTCTATTGTGCTTATCACGTGGAGACCGCGCATAACCGAGTGCACTGTTGCGAATGAGTGCGGTGTTCGCGGTTAGCTAGCATTTGTTATTTTCCGTATCTCCTTATTGTATTATTTGCTGTGCCTTTGCTACTCTCGTGCTCCGCCTTGCTGTAACCTTGTGTCACGTCTGGCGATCGCACCTCTCGCGATCGCGTTCCTGTTTCTTATCTGCTGTGGTGTGTGCACAGTCGCGGGTTGGCGACTAATTTTATGCACACACACACACACACAATCTGTCTCTGTGCTCACTCTCAATCGCTTCTCTTGCGATTGCGTTTCTTCCCTTCGTACAATTCCTGTCTGGCGTGTGTGGTAGGGCAGAGGAGCTGTTCCTCTGCACTCCACAGCTCCACCTGCCGACAGGAATTTCCCTCTGCAGGTGCATTGCACCTAGCCTGGGTGTCCTCAATAATACGCTTGTGGAGGAAATCCGCCGCGTCAGCGCACGTCTGGTGCGCTGACCACGGAGACGATTCCCCAATCGTTACAGAATGTCCAGCCAAACCAAAATTCCCAGGGCAGAGGGAACCTTCGATTTTGTTCAGATGTCAATGCCTGAGGCAAAGGCATATGTGGATCCTATTATAGGTAGGATCGCACACTACATTAAAGCAGTTAAAAAGTCTGTCCTTGTTCCTGACCCCAACCCATATGGAGATTACCTAGATACTGGGTTGTTTGAACCGCCATTTGCCTCATGGGAGATTGGGGCCTTGTTGGAAGAGTTTGATTTCGATTGGAAAGCCTTTTGCGATTTTTATATCGCAAAGAGCGCGGATGACCTGAATGATTGTCTCGACTCTATGTACCTTTTGATCGATTCTGATGAATGTGATGAGTGTGATGTGGATCTGGTGATTTATGTGTGGCAGACTATTTTGGACGAATTGCACACACACCAACCAATTATTTCCAATAAAGAGACACCATTGTCACATGATTATTCCTGTCTTTCTGGGGTAAAGCAAGTGAGTTTGGACACTGTGCGACCTGAAATGAATGGGTGTGCCTTGACTGTGGACACCTGCGTGAATTCTGATGGAGT
Source organism: Hyperolius riggenbachi (assembly GCF_040937935.1). Lineage (NCBI taxonomy): Eukaryota > Metazoa > Chordata > Amphibia > Anura > Hyperoliidae > Hyperolius > Hyperolius riggenbachi. The sequence goes on along the minus strand of NC_090656.1, from coordinate 70,399,039 downwards.
TTCTCCCGTTTGTTTAGAGGTTAAATCTGTGCGATCTGATGCCGGTTTCTCAGATGTTCCTGTCGATTGTGATCGGCGTGAGTGTGTCAGCTTTGTCAATGATTTGTGGGATCCCTTGTCATGTAAAAACAGATCTTCTCTCAGTACTACTTTAAGATCCTCCATCTATGATCTCGCTATGGGGAAAGTTCCCAAACGATGCAGTTTCAAGAGTAAAATTAATATGATTCCTCATGTTGTTGTCACAACTTCCCCTAACATTGTTCAGTATGAATGCTCAGACCTAGTCAGGTGTGAATGGGAGCCCCCGTTCCAGAAAAAACAGCTCGAAGCGTTGGTGTATGAATTGGAGAACGATTCAGAGTCATTTTGCGAGTACTACATTGCCAGAAGTGAATCTGTCTTGAGAGCATGTATAAGTTATGCTTCCGCCTTAAGAGAAAAAAAGGGGTGTGAATTTGACTTTGTGAGTCCGCTGATTTGTATGTGGAAAATGATTCTGAATGAATTACGTGTACGTCATTCAGGTGACGTTTGTAAAGATACATTGTCAGCTGGCGTTTCTGAGATCCAGCAATCCAGCCTGGAGACCTCAGAATCCCTGTCTTTGGAGTGTTCGGTTTCGCAACCTAAAGCGATTGTGGATTCGCAAATTTTGCGTTCTGTCTCCTCGGATTCGACATCGTTAGCCGAGTCTAAGAGTGAGACAGCACTTTGGTTTTGTAAACCTGATACTGAAGCACCTTTGCTATGTCCAGAGAAGGTGTCTCTGAGCCTGCCCTGTATCATGAATAAAGACATTATGTCCACTCGCATTGACATTTGCGAGTCTGATTCTGAAGTAAGTACTGACTCTCCACCCAGTAATCTGGATGAGTCAATATTACCTTGTTTAAAATGTCCTGCAGTGTCCCTAGAGGCTTGTCTAGGTATTGCAACCATTGTTACCTGTTTCTCTGCTATTTTGGAATTGCAGTCTGGTTTGACTGCTATGGAGGAATTTCCCTGCAGTGAAACGAAACTCAGAAAGCCAGAGTTAGTTTCACTAGATATTTCTGTGTATCCCTGTCCTGATGATGAAATTCAGTCTCAGTTTATGGTGGAACCTTCCCTGGGACATCTGCCTGGTTCACAAAATAAAGTTCAAGCCTTGCCCTGTAACATGGATTGTTCAGAATCCTTCTTAGGAAACTTGAAAAAGGATGTTCCTGAGGTCCTGTCTGACCTCCTGGAGATCTCTGAGTTCCTCCCAAAGGGTGCAGAACTTGTAGGAGACGTCTCCTGCCCCCCAAGTCCTTCTGAGGTGTTGCCCACTTCAGTAGGCATTGCTGCCTTGCTGGCTACCTTTTCAGCTCTGATGGAGCTTCACGCCTGTGTAGCCAATGATGATATTATTGTCACAGAAATTTCTGAATTTGTATCCGAGTCTTCTTTTGAAAGTCCAGTGCCTGTGACCTCCACTCATGATGATTCTTTGCCCGGTACTGGTTTTGGTCTTGACGTGCCGGACTCTGAGGTTGTCAGTTCCCCGACATGTCCTGAGGTTTCTCCTGTGCTGGTGTACCCCAGTGTGCTCTGTGACCCAGAAAGCCCAAGTGTGCCTCGGTTACCAGCGTACTCAGATGCTTCCTCGGTGGAGACATGCTCTGATATGGCCTGCCTGCTTGCATGCCCAGAAGTGGTCCCTGAAAGTCTTGATCTTGATGGGTGTCCTCGTAATTCTGAATCCGGAATTGTCATTGGTTCCATGGGGGTTCTTGGTAATTCTCCATGTGAGCCTGGTGATTGTTCTACCCTCTTGGGATCTCTGTGGAGCTTCAAAAGGTTCTGGGAGATTCCGGGAGAGATTTTGCTTGGTACCCTGGATAAGATCAACGGTGGCTTTTGTGTTGTAAGGGACACTTCGAACAGGTATTGTGGCAGGTTTGGTATTTTTGGACGCTCCTTGGAAGGTGGTGGGTATTGTCTGGAGGGTGTCGATGGCTTCTTCTCTGGCGTTCACAGTCCTGATGGGTGTTCCGCTGAGACTTGTAGTGCTGACGGGCATGTTTCGGTGGCTTCTGTTTCCGATGAGGTCGGTTTCGGGTGGACTGACTCTGGAATTGGACCTTGTCGGGCTGCCCCGACCTTCATGAGTCTTCTGTTAGAATGGTTTGGAGATATCAGTTTTGAGGGTCGTCTGGAATTCGACCCTAGAAGGGGGGGTACTGTGAGAATCTGCTCAGCTGCCTGTGCAGACAGGCAGCGTTGTGACCACTGTTCACGTCTGCATTCTGCAGGTCTCTTTAAGAGAGACTTTCTGTCAGTTCTGCAGCTTGTGTTGCTGAGGAATTTGCATACATTAGTCATGCAAATCCCTTACCTGCCTTCTTTTGATGACTGGCACTATAAAAGCATTCTGCTCCCAGAATGCTTTGCTGGACATTTCCCTTCCATGGTCTGTTCCTGATGGACACTGCTGGAGTGTCAGCCATTGCTATATAGTAGGGATGGGACGACGAATCCGGCGAATCCACGAATCCCTCGAATATTAGGAAATATTCGAGATTCGTGGACTCGAATCCCGACGCCATTTTCCGTTCGCCGAATCCGCCGAATCCCGACGCTGCATCGCCGCGCATCCGCCGCTTCCCCCGCTCGCAATTGTCCTCCTCCCGCTCCCCGCAGCCGCCTCCGCTCGCCCGCCGCATAAATAAGATGAAGCAGCCTCTCACCTCCAGCGTGGAGCCCGGAGCGGCAGACCTCCTGCACACTTCCTTATTCCCCCTAGTGACCGGCTCTTACTACGCGTCATCAGTAAGAGCCGGTCAGGTGGCCACTAGGGGGAACTAGGAAGTGAAGGGAGAAGGCTGCTGCTCCGGGCTCCACGCTGATGCTGGAGGTGAGAGGCTGCTTCTCCTTATGTATGCAGGGGGACGAGTGGAGGAGGCTGCGGGGGGAGGGAGGAGGATTACCCAGCTACCTATACTGCAGCCCCTCATAGCCTGCTATCTATACTGAAGCCCCCCATAGCCTGCTACCTATACTAAAGCCCCCCATAGCCTGCTAACTATGCTGAAGCTCCCCATACTGAAGCCCCCCCATAGCCTGCTACCTATACTGAAGCCCCCATAGCCTGTTACCTATACTAAAGCCCCTATAGCCTGCTAACTATACTGAAGCCCCCCATACTGAAGCCCCCCATAGCATGCTACCTATAATAAAGCCCCCATAGCCTGCTAACTATGCTGAAGCCCCCCATACTGAAGCCCCCCATAGCCTGCTACCTATACTGAAGCCCCCCATAGCCTGCTACCTATACTGAAGCCCCCCATAGCCTGCTACCTATACTGAAGCCCCCCATAGCCTGTTACCTATACTGAAGCACCCCCATAGCCTGCTACCTATACTGAAGCCCCCCCATAGTCTGTTACCTATACTGAAGCCCCCCCATAGCCTGCTACCTATACTGAAGCCCCCCATAGCCTGTTACCTATACTGAAGCCCCCCCATAGCCTGCTACCTATACTGAAGCCCCCCCATAGCCTGCTACCTATACTGAAGCCCCCCCATAGCCTACTACCTATACTGAAGCCCCCCGTAGCCTGTTACCTATACTGAAGCACCCCCATAGCCTGCTAACTATACTGAAGCCCCCCATAGCCTGCTACCTATACTGAAGCCCCCCATAGCCTGCTACCTATACTGAAGCCCCCCATAGCCTGTTACCTATACTGAAGCACCCCCATAGCCTGCTACCTATACTGAAGCCCCCCATAGCCTGTTACCTATACTGAAGCACCCCCATAGCCTGCTACCTATACTGAAGCCCCCCATAGCCTGTTACCTATACTGAAGCACCCCCATAGCCTGCTACCTATACTGAAGGCCCCTATACCCTGCTACCTATACTGAAGGCCCCTATACCCTGCTACCTATACTGAAGGCCCCTATACTCTGCTACCTATACTGAAGGCTAGGCCCCTATACCCTGCTGCCTATACTGAAGGCCCCTATACCCTGCTACCTATACTGAAGCCCCCTATACTCTGCTACCTATACTGAAGGCCCCTATACCCTGCTGCCTATACTGAAGGCCCCTATACCCTGCTACCTATACTGAGGCCCCCTATACCCTGCTGCCTATACTGAAGACCCCTATACCCTGCTGTCTATACTGAAGACCCCTATACCCTGCTGCCTATACTGAAGGCCACTATACCTGGCTGCCTATAATGAAGGCCACTATACCCTGCTGCCTATACTGAAGGCCACTATACCTTGCAACCTATAGTGAAGGCCCCTATACCTTGCTAGCTATACTGAAGACACCTTTACCTAGCTACCTATAGTGCGGGCAACTATTGCATGGATCGCACAATTCTTATGTGCAGGATTCGTTAGATTCGGGATTCGAAAGGTTCGAGATATTCGAGAACCTTTTTAGATTCGGATCCGGATTCGGATTCGAAGAAATTGTGGATTCGTCCCATCCCTACTATATAGTATAGTTAATTCCTGGGGGTTGCTTTAGGCTCCCCTTCTAGCCCAGTCAGGTTGTATTATCTGTTTTGCCTGTTCCGTCTGTCTTGTGTTTGGATCGCACAAGCCCTAGCGTTAGCGGCTGTGGATCCTTCTGATTGAGTCTGGAGTGTAGGTTGGAACAGCGGTTGTTTCTGCCTACCTCATCTGTTCTGTCTCCTGGGATCGCCCTATCGCTAGTGCTGGGGATCCTTCTGTTCTGTCTCCTGGGATCGCGCTAGCCACTTTTCGCTAGCGCTGGGGATCCTTCTGTTCTGTCTTCTGGGATCGCGCTAGCCACTTTTCGCTAGCGCTGGGGATCCTTCTGTTCTGCTACTCTGTCTCCTGGGATCGCGCTAGCTACTTTTCGCTAGCGCTGGGGATCCTTCTGTTCTGTCTTCTGGGATCGCGCTAGCCACTTTTAGCTAGTGCTGGGGATCCTTCTGTCGCTTGTCCCTGTTTTCGTGTGTCTGTCTTGTCTGCTGCGCTTGCTGGAGGCTCGGTGAGGTAACCGTTAAGCAAGCGCTCGCGTCCTCTGTTTCATGTTTGTCTGTTTATGGTTAGTTAGGCTTGCTTGTCTCTATTGTGCTTATCACGTGGAGACCGCGCATAACCGAGTGCACTGTTGCGAATGAGTGCGGTGTTCGCGGTTAGCTAGCATTTGTTATTTTCCGTATCTCCTTATTGTATTATTTGCTGTGCCTTTGCTACTCTCGTGCTCCGCCTTGCTGTAACCTTGTGTCACGTCTGGCGATCGCACCTCTCGCGATCGCGTTCCTGTTTCTTATCTGCTGTGGTGTGTGCACAGTCGCGGGTTGGCGACTAATTTTATGCACACACACACACACACAATCTGTCTCTGTGCTCACTCTCAATCGCTTCTCTTGCGATTGCGTTTCTTCCCTTCGTACAATTCCTGTCTGGCGTGTGTGGTAGGGCAGAGGAGCTGTTCCTCTGCACTCCACAGCTCCACCTGCCGACAGGAATTTCCCTCTGCAGGTGCATTGCACCTAGCCTGGGTGTCCTCAATAATACGCTTGTGGAGGAAATCCGCCGCGTCAGCGCACGTCTGGTGCGCTGACCACGGAGACGATTCCCCAATCGTTACACTGTTGTTGTTAAAAAGCTGACAGTATCTTGTCTACTTCAAGGAGGCGAGTCCACCACCACCTCCTGAGGAATGTTAAACTTTTTAGTACATTTCATCCTGCTGGCGCCTCTGTTCACTCTTATAGTATATAAATGATACTCTTCAGATAGGTCTAGACACCCCAGAACAGATTGTTTGGCCAATATGACAGATTTTGTCTCCAGTCCTAACTACAAACTGTGTTGCATAAGACCCTGGGAGGCCTGATTATGTGAAAGTTACAATCCACAGAAAATCAATTACTGAAAACTGGCCTTGTGAATAGTTTGTTCAGATGAGGCAGGAGGAAACAGTCAGTGGTCTGTAAAAACTCTTCTTCAAAAAGGATGAAGTCACATGACACTGTGGAGAAAGAATTTCCGCTCACAGAAAAGCTTAGTTCTGTGTTTGGAACACTCAGATCTATCTCCAGCCTCCTCTAGTTATCTCTGCTCCAGGCTCACTCTCCCAGTTTCTAGCACATTCTAGCCCCTTCCTCCTTCTCTGAGCTAAGACTTTCTCTCATTGGCTGCACATCTCCACAGCAAAACAGCTGCTCTCCTATTAATGAGAGGGATTTTCCCCGTAGATGTAGGAGGGGAATCTGTAAGTAGAGATGGCTTGAACCTCCGATTTTTGGTTCGCGAACCTCGAACGCGAACCTCCGCAAAAAGTTTGGTTCGCGCAAACTTTCACGAACCACAATAGACTTCAATGGAGATGTGAAGTTTGAAAACTAGAAACATTTATGCTTGCCCGGGGAAAAATCTGGAATTGACGCTCAGCAGCGTTTTAATGGCAGAAATCACATTGCATGCTAAATTAGAGGCCTAAAGTGCTTTAAAGAACAAGCGACACCCATGATAAGCTAGAAATAAGAAACACATATATAAGTAGATAAATACTACTTCTATTTACATAACAGATGTATTGTGCTGTGAATTTTATAAAGGAAAAGCAGAAAATCCTATTCTAGGCAGTGGCCATCTTGCCAAGCTAATGCTGACGTCATATCCTCCCTGACTCTTGCCCCCCCCTTTCTCTTGCTCATTGTGTATTCATTAGCTGCCCTCCTCCCAGAGTCTTCAGACACTCCCACTGAGGTGTATACTAACAACTGCACTGTTTTTTTTTATTTACACATCCAATCACTGAGTCACCTCAGCCTTGCTTGTAAACACAAGTAATCAGAGGGTGTTTCTGATAAGCAGCTAGGAAGGGAAATAAATGGAAGAGGAGGTATATATTATAGATAAAAAGAACTCCCAGCATTCAACTCTTTGGCACTGTTTGGCACTAGGGCCAGTGCTCCTAAAGTATGTGATATAACGACAAACCATAACAGCAATCCACCTACTTCACTTTAGAATCAACATTCCATTTTTCTAGGGGAAAAAAATAGTGAAAATCCATTTTGTTGATTTTCAGAAAATGCAATAGCCTCTATCCTCCAAAAGTAATTTTACACAGTAAGAAAGATCATCTCTTTTGCATATCTCCCAAATGCCAACACTAAGGCTACTTACACACTAAGACGTTGCGTTTTAGGGGACGTTATGGTTGCATAACGTGCCCCTAACGCAACGCCTGGTGCTCTTGGATGTGGACGTCAGAGTGAGCCGCGTTGTGCAGCTCACTCTGGCATCCGTGATGCCGTGATGCGTACTCTTGGACGCATGCGGAATCACGTGGTCCAGCCGGCCAATCACCGCACAGAGCGCCACTCCAGGAAGTAAACACTGCACGTCACACCGTCCAGTGAATATTAATTAGCCATGTGCCTGGCCGAGGAGGAGGAGGAAAGACCTCCTCCTCCAACACTACTGAGCATGTGCACACAGTCTAACGTGGCTTAGCCGCACATAATGCACAGTATGCAGCACTCTCAACGGACGTGTTGCATTACAATGTAATGCATCGTGGGCACTGTGAACAGCCCATTGAATTTTCATTACTGTGCGGTGAGCTGCGTTACAGGCTGCACTAACGTGCGCCTGTAACGTCTTAATGTGAAAGCAGCCTAAGAGTAAATTATGGCACCAGGTTTTCTTCTCCCACAGTCATCATTTTACACTTTCTGGAGTTCTTCTTTTACATAAAAAAACACAGTTTACATTTAAACAAAGAGAATTATGCTTCTAAATTAAGGAGCAGCTCAGTAGCAGACATACAGATGTCTGGGCTGGTGGAGCATATTTCACTTGCCAATTCCTGTGGATCTTTGGCATGGACCGTGAAAGCTGGGATAATAGCCTGGTGTGCGCATAACTCTATTTACAACCCTCTTCTCAATGATTTTGATGTTGTCACACCTGATTCCATTCTCAATCTTCTGCATAATAATAAAAACCAGAACGGAGAAAAATAATCACAATTAGAGCATCATTAACTGCTTCCAGGCCTTGCTTTTTGAAATCAACGGCCTGTTTAGGACCTGTTATCCCTGCCAAGGCGTAAATTTCAATTAGTCTGCTGCACGCTCCTGCCGGTATCACCAGTCGTGCTGCTTTCCCACTGCTGCAGCCCACTAGCCCTGCTGTAGCTATGACAGCGAAACTCTGTGAGCCAGGAGAGAATTTGATTGGCTCCTGGCCCCATGATCACTGTGGCTCACATTGATAATAGGGTCAGGAACCAATGAAATTGACTCCTGACCAGCTCACAAAATTCTGCTGCCATAGTGGTAGCAGAATTAGTAAGCTTCAGAGATGGGAAAGAGGCACAATCGGCGGTGGCGGCAGATCCGTGTGGTGTAACGTTGGAAGGCCCCATATTTTGTACCAGCACTCTCTGGTCCTTAAAGTGGACCTGAACTCTTTGCACAGGAAAACATAGATAAATGCACCCTTTATGTATTTAGAGAGTTTAGCCTGTTTAATTGCCCCTCATTTGTGTCTAATCACAAGTTGTAATTTGATCTCTCCCCTGTGTCACATGACTGCCATTGCAGATAAGCTCATTTGAAAGAGCAGACTGTTAACAATATGTCTGCTTCCATGAATCAGGAAGTAGCATCAATGCAGATTTATTTATGGATTTGTATTAGCTTTAACAAATAAATGTTTTTTGACTAAAGGTTATTTTGATGTCGTTTATCTTTTAGAGCAGAGAGGAAGTTCTGAGTTCAGGCCTGCTTTACGGGGCCAGAGACTGCTGGTGAAGTGGTAAAAAAGTATCTTCAGTTTCAGGTTAAAAAAAAAAATCCCCATTTGGGTAATTATACAATTTTCACACATCTTAGCTCTTCCTACAGTAACACATTCTGTGTATATGTTACGGCCAGAACCCGAAGTCTGGCCACTTCGGGTTCTGGCCGGTCAAATCTAGAAGTGGCCGGCTGATGCGGCCAATATCAGAAATAAACGTTTCCTCCGGACTTTGGCCGGCCAGAACGCGTTCTGGCTAAGTGTGGCCGGCCAAGTCCCGAACTGCCGCTCACCTCTCCCTCCCCTGATGCCGCTAGCCAGACCTCACATCAGGACGACCCGGACCGGAGAGGTAAAGAGAGGCAGAGCAGCGCCGCACACGCGACCCGCAAGACGCATACACTTCCATGCAGAGGTGACGTCATTGCTTACTTCCGCATGTGAAGTGTATGGGTCAGGGCGGGTAGTGTGCGCGCTGCTCAGCTCCTCTCCGCCGCTCTGATCTGGGGTCTGGAAATAGCGCAGGCTGCCCCCCTCCAGTCATGCAAAGCGCAAAGCAGCCTGAAAAGCCCTCACAGCCATGCAAAACTACCCCAGCAAGGCACAGTTCCCAGCAAAACGCCCAGCATTTACCCCCAGCCATGCAAAACGGCCAGCAGACCCCCCCCCCCCAGCCATGCAAAACGGCCAGCACATCCCCCCCTCCCAGTCATGCAAAACCCAGCAAATACCCCCCCCCCCCCTCAGCCATACAAAGCGCCCAGCAAATCCCTCCCCCCAGCCATGCAAAGCAGCCAGAAAAGCCCCCACGCCCCACAGCCATGCAAAACTACCCCAGCAAAGCCCCCCCTGGCCATGCAAAGGGCCCAGCATATCAAACCCCAGCCATGCAAAAACCCAGCAAATTCCCTCCCCCCCCTCCTCCACAGCCATGCAAAGCGCCCAGCAAATCCTTCCCCCCAGCCATGCAAAGCACCCAGCAAATCCCCCTCCCCCCCGCCATTCAAAGCGCCCTGCAAATCCCCTCCCCCCGCCATGCAAAGCGCCCAGCAAAGGCCCCCTCTCCCCTCAGCAAAGCCTCCCCCCTCCAGCCACGCATAGCACCCACCTGACTGCCACAGCAGAGCAGCTAATTTAAAAGCACAGGATGTTAACAATATGCCTGCTCCCAAGAAAGCAGGATGTATACACACTGCAGATTTAGTGCAGGATTTGTATCAGCTGTAACTAACAAATAGAAAGAAGTTTCCGAGTGCCATTCATGTTTCTGGACAGGACCCGGGATAATCTGCGATTTTTGCGTTTTGGACTTTGGCCGACTGACTTTGGCCAGTTCTAGAACTGGCCGGCCAATGTCAGAAATTCCCAGCATTTTGGACTTTGGCCGACGTCAAATCGGCCAGTTCTAGAAACGTCCGGCCAATTCTAGAATTGGCCGATTTCTGGTTTTGGCCGTAACATATATAACAATAGGCCATAGGGGCTGTTTGCCAGATATCTATTGATATCATAAGTTATGTGCCGATCATCACATGTATAAAAAGGTGAACACACCTGTCTACTTCTTAACCAGAGCTGAGTAAAAATAAAAGTGCTATACATACCTGAGGCTTCCTCCAGCCCCATCCGCACAGATCGCTCCCACGCCAGCGTCCTTAGCCTTCTCCTGCGCCGCCACCAGGTCCCATAACTTCTGTCAGTTGCAGTCAGTCTGCACAAGAGAAGTGTGCCCTCTACATATCTCTCATAGCTGCATAGGCACCCTATATCATAATAGTACAGACACAGGTGCACAACATCAACAATAGAACAAAACTGTGAGAGAACGCAGAAAAGCCGCCGTGTGTGCTGACAGCAAGGCGGCTAATTCCGCGTCCAGCGCTGCGGTTTGCACACAGAGGCATGCGTCTGGTACTGGGAGTGAACGCGGAAAAGCTGCCGCATGTACTGATAGCGGGACGGCTGGTTCCGCATCCAATGCGGCGGTTTGCACGCAGCAGCATGCGGCTGGTGTGGCTGGGTCTGTTAGTTCACACAGATTCAGGAATACACGCGCGCGCGCTGAGAGGCGGAACTTTTATGACGGCCAAGGGGGATCAGCTGACCAGGCTGGTCAGCTGACCTCAGAGCTAGTGGCTATTGGTCTATCACTTAGGGGTGGCGCCAGAGAGCGCTACTCTATATATAGTTACGGCTGGACACTCACAAGTTGTCTGCCGTTGCGAACACTACGTGGAAGCACTCAGACCTTAGTCAGATCCAACAGTGTGTTTGAACCAGGAGGACCTGGGAATTCACACTGAGCCAGATTACTACTGTATTATTATTGTGTTATACTTCAGACTAGTTCCAGGGTGTAGAGACCACGGACCTCACACCCAAGATTAGGGAAATTGTGTTATCATTCTGTTATACTTCAGACGAGTTCCAGGGTGTAGAGTAGTGTTGGGCGAACAGTGTTCGCCACTGTTCGGGTTCTGCAGAACATCACCCTGTTCGGGTGATGTTCGAGTTCAGCCAAACACCTCATGGTGTTCGGCCTTTTTAGTTCGGGTTTGCCCGAACAGCTCAATGCCCAGCTGAACAGGCCCGAACAGGGCCCCTGTTCGGCCAAACAGGGCCCTGTTCGGCCGAATACTGCCCCCCTATGGGGTCGCAGGCATAAGGGGGGAGCATGCCCCGGTCGTGGGGGGGGGGGGGGGGTCGGAAATTCCCCCCACCCCCTCCGCTAGCGCTCCCCCCTCTGCTCGCCTCCGTAAAGTTCAATAGTACCTTCAGTGGCTGGCTGGCACGCGTTGAGCCGGGCAGCGGGCGGTTCAGCGGTAGTACCCTTGTGGTACTTCCGCCCTTTCTCTGACCTCACGTCCTCTACGTGATGACGCATACAAGGGTACGCGTGACGCGTACCCTCGTATGCAGAGGACGTGAGGTCAGAGAAAGGGCGGAAGTACCACAAGGGTACTACCGCTGAACCGCCCGCTGCCCGGCCTCAACGCGTCCTACTCGGACTCCTCCTACTCACTCACACCACAGTGCCAGCCAGCCACTGAAGGTACTATTGAACTTTACGGAAAATTTTTGTATGGGGAAGCGGGCAGAGGGGGGAGCACTAGCGGAGGGGGTGGGGGGAATTTCCGACCCCACCCGCGACCGGGGCATGCTCCCCCTTATGCCTGCGACCCCATAGGGCCCCCAAAAGCGGGATGTTCGGGGGAGTTCGGGGTTCGGGCCGAACATGCCGAACACCTGGCCCATGTTCGGCGAACGGACCCGAACCCGAACATCCAGGTGTTCGCCCAACACTAGTGTAGAGACCACGGACCTCACACCCAAGACTAGGGAACTTGTGTGATCATTCTGTTATACTTCAGACTAGTTCAAGGGTGTAGAGACCACGGACCTCACACCCAAGACTAGGGAACTTGTGTGATCATTCTGTTATACTTCAGACTAGTTCAAGGGTGTAGAGACCACGGACCTCACACCCAAGATTAGGGAACTTGTGTTATCATTCTGTTATACATCAGGCTAGTTCCAGGGTGTAGAGGCCACGGACCTCACACCCAAGACTAGGCATTGTTTGATATCTGTTATGACCTATTGCTTTCCTGACTATCCCTCCACTCGCTGATTCGGTACCACGCATATCTGATTATCTGTTGCCAAACCCTGCCTGTCTTGGATACCGAACCAACCTTCTGTCTTTGTACTTTATTTGTCCGTGTGTTGCCGACCTGGCTTGCCCGACCTCAAGAGCTATCTCTCTTCTTTAGGAGATAGTCTCCAGATCAGTTAGTGACATCCACCTTCAGGAGTCACTCACTTTCTGGCCCTTCCTACTTCAGCCTGAGACTCCACCCCTTGGAAGATCTCAGGCTGCTGGAGGGTTCTCGTGCTTCTCTAAAGAGCAGTATTGTCCATACTGCCAAGGACCACCTGCTCATCAGGTGGATTACTCAAAGTAAATACAGTTGCACCAAACACTCACGTTATATACAGGTGTCCAGAGGTTAGTACTATATCTGTATTATTGGTGATTCTGCAGATCATCAATAATCGGGTATATATCTGTATTTTTGGTGATACTGCAGATCACCAATAATCAGATTCTCTCTGTGTGCTGACACCGATCGTTACAAAAACCTCCGTGGCTCACTCCCTGTGAGTGTTTACAGACTGTTAAATTCCCCCTTATCTGCAAGTAATCAGCAAGTGTAAATCAGGGCTGTCAACTAGCTGTGTCTGAATTGTGCAGACTGTGCTGAGATTCTGTGCTATTATGCAAACACTGAAAGTTAATCCTTTCTGTGCTCCCATTAAGTAGACCAGGAAGTAAAGACTGCAGGGTTTTTTGTATGAGTTCTATAAGTTTTAATGAAGAAATGCTTTTCTTTAACTTTTGTTGAAGAAATGTTTTTCTTTAACCACTTCAGCCTTCAGTCATTTTTCACCTTATGCATCTGAGCAATTTTCCCCTCCCATTCATTCGCCAATAATTTCATCACTACTTATCACAATTAATTGATCTATATCTTGTTTTTTCTGTCACTAATTAGGATTTTTTTGTGTGGTACATTTTGCTAAGAATTATTTTTTTCTAAGTGCATTTTAACAGGAATATTAAAAATGGCAAAAAAAAGAATTGTTTCTCAGTTTTTGGCCATCATAGCTTTAAAATAATACATGCTACCATAATTAAAACCCACTTATTTTAGTTGCCCATTTGTCTTGGTTATTACACAATTTAAATGATGTCCCTATCACAATGTATGGCGACAATATTTTATTTGGAAATAAAGGTGCATTTTTACAGTTTTGCATCCATCATTATTTGCAAGCTTATAATTTAAAAAATAATAGTGATATCCCCTCTTCACATGCATATTTAAAAAGTTCAGACACTTAGGTAACTATTTATGTTTTGTTTTTTTATTATATATATATATATATATTTTTATTAAAAAATGTATTTGTTTTTTGGGGGGAGTGTTGGGGAAGGGTAAACATTTAATTTTAAATGTAATAAACTGTATTTATTAAAAAAAATGTATGTAGATGTAGTTTTACTATTTGGTCACAAGATGGCCACAGTAAAAAAAAAAAAAATAAGTCCTGTAAGTGAGCTCTCTTGCTTACAGGAAATGAAGGGAGGACAGGAATTTTTTTTTTCTTTAGAAAGATTGAGGCTTCTGAAAGAAGCCGGTAGTCTTTCTAACAGGGACTTAGATTAATGAATGGGAACTCAGTTCCCATTTATTGATCACCGGGCTAACGAGCGGTGGCACGGGAGCAAGTGGGCGGGCGATCGCGCCCGGGAGTACACAGCCGCACACAGCAGAGCAGAAGCAGCCTTTTGGATGTAATAGCAACGTCCAAAAGGCGAAAGTAGTTAAAGACAATTATGTTGTTGCTTATCTTTTAGAACAGAGAGGAAATTCTGAGTTTAGGTCCACTTTAGCATTTAAAGAGAGTCTGAAGCGAGAATAAATCTCGCTTCAGACCTCATAGATAGCAGGGGCACGTGTGCCCCTGCTAAACCGCCGCTATCCCGTGGCTTAACAGGGGTCTCTGATCCCCCAAATCCCCTCCGTAATGCGGGGGAGCGCTTCCTGGTTGGGGCAGGTCTAACCACCGCAGCCCTGCCCCACGCGCGTCTGTCAGCACGTATCTCCGCCTCTCCCCCGCCCCTCTCAGTCTTCCTTCACTGAGAGGGGCGGGGGAGAGGCGGCGATGCGCCGCTGACAGACGCGACTGGAGGCAGGGCTGCAGCCGTTAGCCCTGCCTCCAGGAGCGACCAAGTCTGCGACCAAGTGTCGCAGTGGGGGGTTTGGGGGTGAAGGGACCCCCGTTTAGCGGCGCTATTGCGGTGGTTTAGCAGGGGCACACGTGCCCCTGCTAACTATGAGCTCTGAAGCGAGATTTATTCTCGCTTCAGAGTCTCTTTAAGCAGTACTTTATTTGCTAACATTCTTGCCTTGTTTTACAAGGAGAACATACCTTTAGCAGGCCACCATGGCCATTGTGAGGGGGACATTCGTGAACCAGCTTGACCCTCCAGATGCATTGGCTGTAGGTATTGCAGCCAAGCCCACAGAGTGTTTTATGCATTCTGGGAAGCCTCTCCTCTTAGTTCTATCCACTTCAGGAATTGTAACATCGATAATTCTATATGGCTGATTCTTCCGCCAATCATTTGCCTCTGGGATTACATCTCCAGTTCTCAGTCAGGTCCGTGAGTTTCATTATTAGTGTATTTACATTTTTGACCTGCATTGCGATTGGGAGGGGTGGCAATCGGTAGGGGTATTCAAATTGATTTTGTATGTTGTTTGATTGAGTGTACATTAGCTGGCTTGAAAACGGGCAGGTAGCCCGAAACAGCTCTGGCCACGTGTCTGTTGCTACATATATTTGACACATAATGGGTGATTGACCTTCAGGGCCATTTCTTGGGCAGTGCGGGCAGGGCGCAGACCAGCAAGTAGATGAAGGGGGGCGCAGGCAGAAGGACATTACCGCTAGGGAGCTGGTGACGTGCGGTGCAGCCAAATGGAAGAAGAAGATTACCAGCGCAATCACCTTCCTTGACTCCTCCTGGGCTGCCTGCATCAGACTTCAAGTCATCATCACGTCACCCCCGCGTGATGACACCTGGGCCCATATGCAATTCACTTTTTCACCTGAGTTTTCTCCTGGGTGATAATTTTAAACTTGCCAATAAAATTTCTTTTAAGCCACCAGCAAGCAAGAAAATACTCAAAAAGTACCAAAAAGTAGGTGAGAAAGTACTATTAAAAATATTTTACGTTGAAAAGTGCTGGAAAGTTATTTTAAATTGAAGATGAAAAATTATCTCCTAGGAGAAAACTCAGGTGAAAAAGGGAATCGCATATGGCCCCTGATGTCTTGTAGCGGTACTGCAGGCTGTGATTGCGCGGCACCCATGGAGGAGTCGGCTTTCCAGGCTCTCCTCACCTGAGTGTTTTCCTGCTTCCTCCTGGATGAGCGGCTGGTCACCAGTAAGTAGGCAGATCTACTTGTGACCTGTGGCTGTGTTTCTGTTCGTAAAGAGTAAGGGTTCCCGAATCCACGGGGTGGGGGGGAAGGGGGTGCATTTTCGACACCCTCGCCCTGGGTGCAATTTAGCCTAGAAACTGCCCTGTTGACCTTAACCTTTTGGCCTCCCTAGCTGCTGTTGCTTGCATATACATAAGTACTGGCTGGAGAAAAGGACCTTTATACTTTATATTGGGGTCAATGTCAATTGCCTATTTGCTCTATGTATTGTCACTACATACTGTATATATTTCGGACACTGGATTAAACTACATTCCAGTGGATCATCTGTCAAGAGTGCCAGTCTTTTTTACTTATTGTATGTGTCTGCCTGTGCTTGTGTGGATTAACCATGAGTACACCCGACTATTTAAGTGGGAGTTTATCCACAATTTCTCTATGATGAGACATGCCCAATCAATATTT
Organism: Hyperolius riggenbachi; assembly: GCF_040937935.1. Taxonomy (NCBI): domain Eukaryota; kingdom Metazoa; phylum Chordata; class Amphibia; order Anura; family Hyperoliidae; genus Hyperolius; species Hyperolius riggenbachi. The sequence goes on along the minus strand of NC_090656.1, from coordinate 70,382,782 downwards.
GATCAATATTTCAAATACGCCATTCATAAATCATATCGTTTTAATAGATTTTCAGTAGATTCAGAATTTATTTTGTATCTAACGTCAAAATGTTTGATTGATTGAAGACATTGGACTAGCTTAAGGCTTTTTAGTCTGTGTTGCCTTTACACATATCCAGTTGTGAATGAACCAGCAGACAAAATAAATTCTCTCCTCTCCTCCCCTAAAACGAATGTGAACACAATATTCTTTCTGCTCTTTCATTTCTCTTCCAGGGAGCCTGGATATTACCAGATGACATACAGTGTTCTGACAACAAGTCATATCGTGTTACATCTGTCATGCTGTATTAAATGCTGTAGCAAGAGATAACGAGACATGATGGATTGTGATTGATGTATTTGGAAGTGAGTGTCCTAAAAAATTATATGCCCGTTTCACAGGATGGCAAATGAATAATAGGTTTAGGAGAATCCACACAGTGCAGGCCAGGCTGGCCCTCTCAACATTAAGTTAATCTTGCAATTCTTACAAAATGGCAATGTTGGTTCATTAGTAAACAAGAGGACAAAATGAGAGGGCAAGCAGATACACTCTAATGTTTTACACATTGACCTTGAAATATTTAACTGAGCAACAGTGGTGCTCTGCTCTCACGAATGGTCGTGATCACGGGTACGCGTGATTCACGGCCATTTTTCCGCATCACGAAGGCCGTGACCCGGATGCCGCGATCGGCATGGATCACGACATCGCGTCAAATCCGGATCACGGCATGCGTACAAAAAGACGGGTCACGACCCGTAATCGTGGCCTTGATGCGGCCGTGATAGAGGGGAGGCTACATGCGGATTTTTATGTCCGCATGGCCTACTGATACGCATGCGCATGCGCAGTTAGTGAGTACGGGTACCCACTGTTACGCATTGATCAATACGACACATACATACATGCGGATTTTATATCCGCATGGCTTACTGATACATATGCGCATGCGCAGTTAGTGAGTCGCATGGACTATTGCCATGCATGCGCATGCGCAATCTCAGTTTTTTAACACGTACATTTCTACACATGGCGGCATGGCGATACGCATTAAACATTATGGGTTCCGACTGAGCACGACACGACTTTGCGCTTTTTACAATACTGATCACGGATAAAGACGGGTCGAGCCAGTTGCGGAAAAAAATACGGGACCCGATCACGGGTTAATACGGATGCGGCTCCAATAATCACGGCCGCATGCGGATCCATGATTGGGGGGTATCCGACACTGCTGAGCAATATTGCTATAGTCGCAGCTTTAAAGAGAACATGGCATGACGAGATAAACACATACACATATACTACCGCTACCAAGAAATTAGGTGAAGTCCCTTTCCATTTCCAGTACAGGGAGAGTTAAAAAACTTGAGTTGTTCTCTAAGCAGAAGAGCTTCTCCAAATTTGTGACAGCTTGTTGAAATCGGTCTCGTTTTCTGTTAAACAAATAGAAGCTGAAATAGACAAGAAACAGTGAGAGACAGCTTAAGATAAGGTTTCACTGCAGGAAAGTTCATAGTGTCATTAGCTCTGCTTTTTTTACAGCTTAAAAGGCAGTGTGGATTCTAAACTGCAACTGTGACAATAAGATACAATGATGTAAATAATGCTAAATAACTAAAAATAAACATATGAGACTGTTTTCTTCGCTACAAATGTCCTTTTTAATATCCTTGCTACACATATAGTTCATTATCTCATAATTGTATTTTTACTTCTGGTTCAATTTACTGTAAATCTTCACCTTGATCTAAATTTTTCTCCACTTGCACCCATCTCTTACATGGTCTTTATAGTCTGATAACATCATTTTACATATACACACAGCACAATATCATCTCACCTTAATGTCCCATGTTGCAGAATCTGATCCATTTCATGGGAGCTGGCATTTTGCTTTTTGCAAATTCTGGAAATTATCTTACCAGAAGAGTTGATGTTCCTGTGTGATATCTGTCAGCTGAAGACTATAGAAGAGTTATTTTTGCCTCCACTGCTCACCTGCTAGACAGTTGTTTCATTAGAGGAGGAAGAGAAGGTTCAATTTCCTAAGAAGTCACTTCACAGGGAGCCTTGATGGTTTATGATATGTGGTTTTGATTAACCACTTAACTCCAGTTTAAGCTGCAATAAATCAATCTGAACACATATATACACCCAGTATTGTTGTGGCAGGTAGGCACGCTCCCGCCACTCATTCACAATGGGATTTATGTGTTTCCGAATGGTGAAGAGGAACATGTGTTCCCCAAGCCAATTGAAGTGCCATAAATGAATAAACTTGCCTCAAATCACAAGGCATGTTCACTTATAAAAGTGAAAGTAATAAAATTAGTTATTAAATAAAACACTTCTTGGGGTCTGAGTTGTTTTTTAATATGTATGTAATGAGGGTATACTACTGTTATTTTAGGGAATAAGGGCTTGTAATTATCGATTGGGTGCAGAAAAAAAACACCTTTACTTCTAAATAATATATTGTTACCTTACATTAAACTAGGGAAATAATTTACATGTTGTAATAAACAGACTCCTTGTAAAAATAAAATGTGTATTTTTTTTTGTAAGAATAAAGTAATTAAAAGCAAGTATCAACCACAATAGCCTAATTTTTGGCAATAAAACAAGATGTATATTATTTAAACAGTGATAAAGTTATGTCAAAATGAATGGGAGGAGCATGACAGGGTAAAATGGCTCTTGGCACTGATGGTATAATATCCTGTGGGGTGAAGTGGATCCAAGCATGTACATTCAGAACCATTTCAACACCAAACAGCAGGGCGAGGCGTGTTTCACTTAGCTCTGATACTTCCTCCTTCCAAGCTGGAAGGAGGCAGTATGGTAGTTAAATGAAACACACCCCATCCTGCTGCGTAGTGCTGAAATGGTGCTAAATGCATCTGCACAGTGTTCTTAATATAATAAGCACAGAGTTCAAACATTACCTTTTTTGTGTCAAAGACAAAACACACGTCAGTTGACAAAAATTGTATTTTCAAAATATGATCATTAAACCTAAAGAAACCTACCGCAATAGAAGATCAGTTACAAAAGTTGTTTTCAGTAGGTGGTTTGGTATTGACAAGAAGACTTTCACTCCAGTCGGTGTAAGGGCAACTCTTGTAGTTTCCATCATTCAGTAAAGGGTTTTACACTTTACTTACTATTTTGTCCTATGGGCTTCCCTAACTAATCATAGCTGATGTGAGGTTTAGAACAGCAGAGATTGGAATAGTGATAGGGCAAAACATAAGCAATTTTTGCCTCGTTGTTAGAGTCAATATCTGCGGTGAGAGCCATAGTGTATCCTTAGGGGTCAATGGGGTTGATTCACTAAAGAACTTTAATCTAAATGTCTATAGATAGTGCACATTAAGATTACTTGCATTCATGCACTTTATGTAGTGACTTAAACAAATTGCATAAGGTGCTGTATACATGCACCATTTACTTTGCATGTTACTCAAGCAACATAAGTGGTACATGATATAGCACATTACGTAATTTGCGTAAGTTGCTACATAAGTTGCGTAAATATCGGTTATTTTAATGTGCAGTATATGCACACATTAAGATTAACGTTCTTTAGTGAATTAACCCCAATGGTGATTGTAATCAGCTAGTTATGATTACGAAGCATTTCACAAAAGTTTTGCAATTATGCCTATACGTAATTACAAATTGTAAATTCAATTGATTTTGTATAATCATTCGTAATTACGCATGAAACTTTAGCTCTTATTCAGGTTGATTAGGTATGAGCAGAAATTACACCTATGCATAATTATGCATCGTAATTCACATTTATTCATCATAATCGTAATGCAAAATTTTTGGGAAAAGCGTAATTTAAAAAAACAATGGCCGCAAATGCTTGTACAGCGCTGCAATCTACTGCAGCGCTGTACGGTGGACTGCTCTGTCACTGAGCAGTCCCTAGGAGAGGCTCACAACGCAATCCCTATCATAGGCTGATGTCTATGAGAGGAGATCACAATGATCGGATCGCGGGGGAAAAGGCAGAATAAATGAAGAATATAATACACATTTTTATATATTAAAAAAATACAATCAAATTAATTTAAAAAAATGCAGCAGCAATCAAAAAAGGAGGTAAGATTAATGTGTGCTAAGTTGTATGGCCGTTCAGCACACTGTTAAAGCTGCAGTGTGCTGCATTGTAAAAAGTGGCCTGGTCATGGGGTGGGGGGGGGGGTGGGGGGGTAAGCCTGTGGTCCTCAAGCATTTAAAGAGACACTGAAGCGAAAAAAAAATGATGATATTATGATTTGTATGTGTAGTACAGCTAAGAAAAAAAACATTAAGATCAGATACATCAGTCTAATTGTTTCCAGTGCAGGAAGAGTTGAGAAACTCCAGTTGTTATCTCTATGCAAAAAAGCTATTAAGCTCTCCGACCAACTTGGTTGTGGAGAGGGCTGTTATCTGACTTTTATTATCTCAACTGTAATTAAACTGTTTACTTTTCCTCTAGCAGAGGAGAGTTTATTACTTCACAGACTGCTCTGAAAGACTCATTTTGAATGCTGAGTGTTGTGTAATCTGGACATATTATAGAGTGAGGCAATGTTAGAAAAAACACTATATACCTGAAAAGAAAAATATGAGAATATTTTCTTTGCTGCTAATCTTCTAGTAATTATTCATAGTACACAACCAATTCATTATATCATATATTTTTTTTCGCTTCAGTGTCTCTTTAAGGATGATAGGAATAGCGGGTACAAGTAAAAAAAAAAATAATGGAAAATGGTTTTTAACCACTTCACCCCAAAGCAGTTTTTACCCTAACGGACAACTGTGATTTTCACCTTTCAGTTCTCATCCCGTTCGCCAATAGCGTAATCACTACTAATCACAATGAAATGATCTACATCTTGTTTTTTTCCCCACTAATTAGGCTGTTTGGGGTTGACATTTGTTTTCAGTAATTACTTTATTTTCTATGCATTTTAAAGGGAAAAACGAGGAAAAAAATGAAAAATACTCTATTTCTCCAATTTCATCCCCTATAGTTTTAATATAAACACTGCTACTGTACATAAAACCCACACATTTTATGTGCCTCTTTGTCCTGGTTCTCACAAGATTTTAATTATGTCCCTAGTTCAAAGTATGGTGACAATATATTATTTGGAAATAAAGGTGTATTTTTTCTATGTTTTTTTTCCCCTCACTATTCTCACCTGCACGGGAACGCACATGCACACGCGGGAGCACGCACGGTGGCAGCAGCACTGTTTGACTTATAAAAACATCCTGGAGCAGGACGTTTTTATAAGTCTGGTTGTCATTAAGTGGTTAAAATTGAAACAGTTTAAAAAACATTTTTCTGTGCATTTGTAAAATTGCTTTTCAAGGTGTTTTTGAAAAATGATTTTCTTTTTAACTTGTACCCACTATTCTCCTTAACATATGTAGCAATGGCATGTATGGGGGCTTTGCTATTCACCACCAAAGTCGGCACAAAATGACGCGTAAATTATGCGTAAGTTTATATGTAATTACGAATGCTTACAATTACATACAAAATTGATTATGCATTTGCATTATGATTATGATGCATAAATGTGAATTTTGATGCATAATTTCTGCTCATCATTAATCAAACTGAATAAGAGCTAAAGTTGATGGTGGAAAAATCTTATTATAATTTGCAGGAGCAATAGTATTTGGTGATGAACGATGGCATAGTGACAACTGAACAATTGAGACATTAGCAACCTAGAGATACAGGACCTTTTGGTGGTAGATACATTAGACGGATATATTTAAAGATTAAAGAAACCAATTTCTTCTGTATTGTGTTTTTGTCTTTTGATTTTTGGAACAAACATCAGTACTGTGAATGCAGATTAATCAAAGTTCTTAATTATGCTTCTAGAAAGTGGACTAACCTTGATGAAGGACATGACAGTTGCAAGCCACAATACATTTACTTAGTCAAAAACACTCAGGGTACTGATGACATACTGTATGAGGGTTAAAACCGAAACAGGTGCCTTCAGCGTACGACGCCAACCCCATAAGCACCTGACTTGGTTGCCGATATAGCACTAGTGCTACAGTGTGACCCCATGCATGGGTAATTCTGGGTTCTGGTGAGCGACAGACTCCAAATTACTTCTCCTTCCAGGTTGCTATGACTTAGAGGGGGAGTAGTATTTTATGCCAACGGGAATTTTAGTGCCAGTAGGGCGAGCCATCATTTGGCTCACCCTGCACTCAACTCACCCGCGGTGTATATATATATATTTATCTATATATATATATACAGTGGGTTGCAAAAGTATTTGGCCCCCTTAAAGTTTTCCACATTTTGTCATATTACTGCCACAAACATGAATCAATTTTATTGGAATTCCACATGAAAGACCAACACAAAGTGGTGTACACATGAGAAGTGGGACGGAAATCATACATGATTCCAAACATTTTTTACAAATAAATAACTGCAAAGTGGTGTGTGCATAATTATTCGGCCCTCTTTGATCTGAGTGCAGTCAGTTGCCTATAGACATTGCCTGATGAGTGCTAATGACTAAATAGAGTGCACCTGTGTGTAATCTAATGTCAGTACAAATACAGCTGCTCTGTGAGGGCCTCAGAGGTTGTCTAAGAGAATATTGGGAGCAACAACACCGTGAAGTCCAAAGAACACACAAGACAGGTCCAAGACAGGTCAGGGATCAAGTTATTGAGAAATTTAAAGCAGGCTTAGGCTACAAAAAGATTTCGAAAGCCTTCAACATCCCACGGAGCACTGTTCAAGCGATCATTCAGAAATGGGAGGACTATGGCACAACTGTAAACCTACCAAGACAAGGTCGTCCATCTAAACTCACAGGCCGAACAAGGAGAACGCTGATCAGAAATGCAGTCAAGAGGCCCATGGTGACTCTCGATGAGCTGCAGAGATCTACAGCTCAGGTGGGAGACTCTGTCCATAGGATAACTATTAATCATGCACTGTACAAAGTTGGCCTTTATGGAAAGCATAAGAAGTCCCATTTGCAGTTTGCCACAAGCCATGTGGGGGACACAGCAACCATGTGGAAGAAGGTGCTCTGGTCAGATGAGAACAAAATGGAACCTTTTGGCCAAAATGCAAAACGCCATGTGTGGCAGAAAACTAACACTGCACATCACTCTGAACACACCATCCCCACTGTCAAGTATGGTGGTGGCAGCATCATGCTCTGGGGGTGCATCTCTTCAGCAGGGACAGGGAAGCTGGTCAGAGTTGATGGGAAGATGGATGGAGCCAAATACAGGGCAAACTTGGAAGAAAACCTATTGGAGACTGCAAAAGACTTGAGACTGAGGTGGAGGTTCACCTTCCAGCAGGACAATGACCCTAAACATAAAGCCAGGGCAACAATGGAATGGTTTAAAACAAAACATATCTATGTGTTAGAGTGGTGCGGTTCTTAGGGAACTACTTTTCCTCCTGCTTGGTTTAGAATGGCACAGTCAAAGTCCAGATCAAAATCCAATTGAGAATCTGTGGCAAGATCTGAAAACTGCTGTTCACAAACGCTGTCCATCTAATCTGACTGAGCTGGAGCTGTTTTGCAAAGAAGAATGGGCAAAGATTTCAGTCTCTAGATGTGCAAAGCTGGTAGAGACATACCCTAAAAGACTGGCACCTGTAATTGCAGCAAAAGGTGGTTCTACAAAGTATTGACTCAGGGTGCCGAATAATTACGCACACCCCACTTTGCAGTTATTTATTTGTAAAAAATGTTTGGAATGATGTATGATTTTCGATCCACTTCTCATGTGTACACCACTTTGTATTGGTCTTTCATGTGGAATTCCAATAAAATTGATTCATGTTTGTGGCAGTAATATGACAAAATGTGGAAAACTTCAAGGGGGCCGAATACTTTTGCAACCCACTGTATATATATATATATATATATATATATATATATATATATATATATATATATATATATATATATATATATATACAGTATGTATGCAAAATAAAGTTGAACCCTGTTTTTTCTTGAAAATCTGCTTTCTAAGAACTGATCTAGTCTCCCTAGTTATTCCAAGTATTTTTACAACCTACTGTAAGTGGCATATATGTATATATATATATATATTATATATATATATATATATATATATATATATATATATATATATATATATATATATATAGCGTGTTTTTTTTTCTTGAACAAAGCTACACTTTTACAGATGCATGTGTATGTTGTCTTTTACATTTTACATTTTTTGAAATAGTGATCCTTTAACTTTGAACAACACCCAGTCATGGAGCTAAACAGGAGAAAGGTTGTTCCTGAAAAACAGAAGTAGTGAAGAAGTAGTCACTAGGCATATATCACTGCAATTTGCATACATCTGAGATTGTTTTACTATAGAAATACCTAATTTGTTGTTGTTGTTGCTTTTAAAAAGTCATGTATGATCATTAATTTTACAAAGTGTGTGATAAAGCATTTCAGAAACCAGCAATGTCCAAGTGCTACTGCAATCAAATCTACATTGCAATTGTCTGTGATCATTTTGGGTGACCATCTAGCACTTGTGCAAGTGTCCCTCACAGGGGCAGCCTCTTCTTTACTGAATCACTAGGTTTGAAAGTCCCAAGCTACCTGCTATTGTAGTTTACCACCAATGAATGCTGCAGTGGAAAACCTCCTGCTTATTTTACTCCCTACGTTCTCTGTAGAACACAATGGCCTGCTTGGCAGAAAGCATAACAAAGTATCTGAAAACTGCTTGTAAGCTGGCATATATAGTGAACATACGACTATTTATGGTGAGATTTCCCAAGCAAGTGTATAAACTGGTGGATGGAGGCAACCAAAATTATAAAATGACCATAAATAGTTAAAAAAGCAGAGGCAATTGTTGTTTCACCTCCTCTGAGAAAACATAGCAGCCATTACTCAATTTGAGGCGCTCATGACTGCTCTCTCTTAAAATGGCCACATACCATACAATTTTTTTAAATATCTTTTCAATTCAAGAATAGCAAACAATTTTTCTGACTGATTGTAACATTTCAAAAACCTGACCAATGTATCAAACACATATGTTCAATAGTTCCTCAACTATGATAAAAAATGATTGAAAACTCAGAGAAAATTGCTAGGGTTTGCGTGTATATTAAAAAATTGACAATCTACACACACTATTCAATTTTCATAAAAAATCATCAGAAAATACCCCATTTTCGATCAACTTTTATTGAATAAAAACAGGAAATCTGATTGGATTTCTTGCTCGGATTAAAAAAAAGCTTTTGCTTTTTCAGGAAATATGATCAAATTTTTTTATCAAATTGCCATAATATTGGATCATTTTAATGTATTGTGTGTGGCCACCTTTACTGCAGGGCACTTTGTTGATTATAGACCTGATGAACTGGCGGGGACACTAAAGAAATGCATTGTCATATATCAGTTTTTGATGTTTTTATTATTTTATGTGCCTCCATACATCACTTTATACTGTTACACTTGTGTTGATTTAGACACTAAAGGGTTAACAATACCTTTAATCTCTCCTTTGAGTAACATGTTTACAACAGAGGGGCTCAGCAAGGTTAAGGCGTGACTCAGTGCTGTCATTCACAGACCTTCACTGTAAGGACTTGACAAAAATAATTACCCCTTAAAAACAGTCTGAGATGTGCAAACCAAAAATATGTGTGGCATTGACTTTGTGAGGTAAATTCACTCATAGCTATTATTGGTGCAAAAGTGTTCAAAAGGTGAGGCACATGCCCGGTGAAACTTCTGCTGAAAGTGTACCCAAGGTGGTGGACGAAATTCCTATGTGTACCCCTATGTGTACCCCTATGTGTCGCTCTCAAACCCCCCCACCAAACTTTCACAGCCGATATTGCCTATATGCAGCTCCAACACTGGTGTCTAGAAGACAAGCCCTATGGGTACATAAAAAGTCGTATATACTTTATTATTATAATCAAATATGACTGTAGAACAGACGCCACTTATAGTGTATCGTCTCCTGGGAATGCCCTATATAGGGACTACAACCCTTTAATAGAAAGCTGTGGGGGGTCCTGGCTTAGTTATCCCCCTCCACTTGTATTTGTAAAGAAAGTGGGGTGTAGCTATCCCATAGGTGGGTTGAAAATTCACAGGGTGTTTGCGGGGATGGAGTTTGTTTGCTCCAACAGGCCGTAAATTACGTACTCATGGCAGACAACTCACAAATACTACCCCATAAATGTCTGAAAGCAACATGGTGGGCAAAGAAAAGGTGCTACAAAATGTGCATAGTGTATATAAACCTTAATATGACCACATTTTACCTAACAGGCTCTTCAGAAGGTGCTATACATATAAAGAAAGTACTATACATCATACACATTCCACCAATATACAAATTTACAAATTACCCCCCACAGTATAGCCCAAGTCAGGGCTTGTCTTCTAGACACCAGTCTTTGTACTTTTTTCCCTGGTAGTCCCTTTTCAGTTAGTGTTTGTCTATATGCAGCTCATCAGCAATCTAGAGGGAAAGGGGAGTCCCTTGCAGGAGAGGCATTTGGTAGCTCTGCCTCTCCCCCGCCTTTACCCCGCCACTCCCTTGCCTCCCTGCTCTGTGCACTGTGTTGAGCCACACAGAGCACAGAGCTGAAGGGTCATAAACCAGGGGTCATTGAAACCGAAAGCAGAGGATCTTGGGGTCTAATCTTGGTGGTGGGCTGCTTTCACTTCACTGCTGGGAGATTGTGAGCTCTGATTATATTATATTGCTGTTGTTTGTAAAGTGTGTGTGTTGCTGCTTTGATATCTGGGGCTTGTGCATAGCGATTCATCAGATATCTAACAGCAAGTGCTTGTTTTAAAAGTACAATTTTTTTTTCTCTGTTTGCAGCAGGCTGTCAATCAGCTAGGGGGAGGGATTAGCTGTAACACAGGTGATTAATTAACAGGAAGTGTAAGCTACAGCTCTAATCTTGGTGGTGGGCTGCTTTCACTTCACTGCTGGGAGATTGTGAGCTCTGATTATATTATATTGCTGTTGTTTGTAAAGTGTGTGTGTTGCTGCTTTGATATCTGGGGCTTGTGCATAGCGATTCATCAGATATCTAACAGCAAGTGCTTGTTTTAAAAGTACAATTTTTTTTTCTCTGTTTGCAGCAGGCTGTCAATCAGCTAGGGGGAGGGATTAGCTGTAACACGAGGTATTTGGACAGCTTCAGGTCTCAGTACTGAGCTTGCTCAGTCTGTGGCTTGCTCACTAAGTGGCTTCGACACAAGTGGCATAGGCGTTAAAAAACAGGCGTTAGAACACAGGCACAAAGAGAGAAGGGAGAGGAAACAGGTAAGGACTAAAAAAAAAAAAAAAAAAAACCTTCAACCAATATTGCGGTTTTTTTGCATTGGTTAGAATGTGCTAACACGTTGTGGTGTAGTCTTTAAGTTTTGAGGACTCCACCCCAGCTTCACTCACTCCCCCTCCCCTCCTCCCCCTCCTCCCCCCCACCCCAACTTTACTCACTCCCCCTCCTCCACCCCAACTTACTCACTCCCCCTCCTCCACCCCTCCCCCTCTTCCACCCCAGCTACACTTACTCCCGAACGTCACTCACTCTCCCGTTTCATCTTTTACCACCATAGTTTACTTTAAATAAATTTACCCCACACAATAGTCATCATGTTGGACAATGCAGTACAGTGTACATCCTGCAGCATGTATGCATGCCTTGATCAGCGGATTGAGGGTGTTTACTGTTGCCCTGGATGTGTGCGTGTTGCTCGGTTAGAGGCGGAAGTCGCAGAGCTAAATAAGCATCTCGCAACACTGAGACGCATACACAACATGGAGATGAGCTTGGATCTCACGATCCAGACACTTGATGGAACCCTTGAAGATGAGGCGGGTGGAGTAAAGCCGGAGCAAGAAGCAGAGGTAGCCGCTAGTTGGGTCACAGTTAGAAGGGGTAGGGGAAAAAGTGGCAGGGAGGCTAGTCCCGAGTTGTCCCTCACTAATAAGTATGCTTGTTTGCGTAATATTGGTGAGGACGACTCTGGAGTAGCAATGCTGCAGCAGGATGTGCTCCTTAGCAACCAAGGGGCAGACTGCTGTAACGAGAAAGGGAATAGGAGTGCAGCTAAGGCTAGACAGGTACTGGTGGTAGGGGATTCAATTATTAGGCGCACAGACAGGGTAATCTGTCGAAGAAACCGTGAATGCCGTACAGTCTGTTGCCTCCCGGGTGCTCGGGTTCGGCATATAGCGGAAAGAATTGACAGATTATTGGGTGGGGCTGGGGAAGACCCGGCTGTCATGGTACACATTGGCACCAATGACAAAGTTAGTGGGAGATGGAAGGTCCTCAAAAATGATTTTCAGGTACTTGGAGATAAACTTAAAGCAAGGACCTCCAAGGTGGTGTTCTCTGAAATACTGCCAGTGCCACGTGCTACATCTGAGAGACAGAGGGAGCTTAGGGAGTTAAATAAGTGGCTGAGAAATTGGTGTAGGAAGGAAGGGTTTGGGTTCCTGGAGAACTGGGCAGACTTTGCAGTCGGCTACAGGTTCTACAGCAGGGACGGGCTGCACCTTAATGGGGAGGGTGCAGCTGCATTGGGGGAGAAGATGGCTAAACGGTTGGAGGAGATTTTAAACTAGGATCTGGGGGGAGGCGGGAGGATAAAGTCTCAACATATAGACAAGATAAGGTAAAAAGACAGTGGGAGCCTAACATTATGGGGGGTGGAGAGGGGGGTGGGGACAGTGTAAAGATTAAGGAGGTTGGTAAAACTTCAAGTAGCCCATTTCAGGTAAACAAAATTGGTAAATGTGGTGGTAAAAATATAAAGTGCATGATAACCAATGCTCGGAGCCTTGCAAATAAAATAGATGAACTAGAGTTCATTCTGAATGACAAAGGCTATGACATTGTGGGAATAACCGAGACATGGATGGATGAAAGTCATGACTGGATAGCCAATTTAAAAGGATACAATGTGTTCAGGAGGGATAGAACAGGAAAAAAAGGTGGAGGGGTTTGTCTCTTTGTTAAGAATTCTTTTACAGCTGTCCTCAACGATGAGATGGAGGAAGATTGCGAAGATGTGGAGTCCGTTTGGGTAAATATTCATGGTGGAAATAAAAGTTGCCAATTGCTTATTGGGGTATGCTACAGACCACCTCATATTAATGAAGCTGCAGAACTGCAATTACTACAGCAAATTGAAAAAGCGGCAAGTAAAAATGAGGTCATAGTTATGGGCGACTTCAACTTTCCAGACATTGACTGGGGTATTGAGGCTACCCATTCTGGTAAAAGCAGCAGATTTCTGGCAGCACTACAGGACAATTACTTGACTCAAATGGTAACGGAACCAACTAGGGGGAATGCGTTACTGGATCTGATCATTTCGAATAGACCAGATAATGTATCAAATGTGCAGGTTCAAGAACATTTGGGAAATAGTGATCACAACATGATAACGTTTGATCTGGTGACTGATAGGCCACGGGGCAGCGGGACCACTAAAACTATGAATTTTAGAAAAGCAAAGTTCAATCAAATCAGGCAGGCACTACGTTTGGTGAACTGGGATAATATACTACAAGGGGAGGACACTGAAGGGAAATGGCAAGCTTTTAAACGTATTCTCAATCAATATTGTAGTATGTATATCCCATATGGAAACAAAATGTCTAGGAATAAAAAAAGGCCTCTATGGATGAATAGAAAGGTTAAAGATAAAATGAAGAGGAAAAAGAATGCCTATAAGGTCCTAAAACAGGAGGGGACCGAGGCTGCACTAAGCAATTATAAGGAGTGCAATAAAAATTGTAAAAAAGAAATTAGGCTGGCAAAGATCGAAGCTGAAAATCAAATCGCTAGGGATATCAAATCTAACCCAAAAAAGTTTTACAAGTACATCAACTCTAAAAAAAGAAAGGTTGACTGTATAGGACTCCTAAAGGATGAGGGTGGGAACTCAATGGTGGATGACCAAGGTAAGGCAGAGTTATTAAATGCTTTCTTTGCTTCTGTCTTTACAAAGGAAACAGCACTGTTGCAAATTACAGAGGCGGAAGAGTCTCAATCTTCTAACTGTAATATTAAATACTTAACGCAGGAAGAAGTAAAGGCAAGACTAAATAAATTAAAAATAGACAAGGCACCTGGCCCGGATGGCATGCATCCTCGGGTCCTAAGGGAATTAAGTTCAGTTATAGATAAACCCCTTTATCTTATCTTTTGTGACTCTCTTGCAACTGGCAGAGTCCCAGTGGATTGGCGTACAGCCCACGTTTTCCCATTATTTAAGAAGGGCAAAAAATCAGATCCAGGAAATTATAGACCTGTAAGCTTAACATCAGTTGTATGCAAACTATTTGAGGGGTTACTAAGAGATACTATACATGACTTCATAGTAGAAAATAATCTTATTTCTCAGCATCAACATGGGTTTACTAAAGACAGGTCCTGTTTGACTAACATGCTCAGCTTTTATGAGGTAGTGAATGCTAATATGGATATTGGGAATGCTGTAGATGTGATATACTTAGACTTTGCTAAGGCCTTCGACACTGTTCCCCACAAAAGTCTGGTGCAAAAGATGAGGATGCAAGGACTGGGGAAGAGTCTGTGTGCTTGGATAGGGAACTGGCTAATGGACAGAAAACAAAGAGTTGTGGTCAATGGATCATACTCAAAATGGGAGACTGTTAGCAGTGGGGTCCCACAGGGGTCTGTACTGGGTCCAGTGCTCTTCAATTTATTTATTAATGACCTAGTGGATACAGTAGTGAGCAATGTTGCTATTTTTGCAGATGATACAAAATTGTGCAGAATCATCAACTCTAAGGAAGATAGTGTTATATTGCAACAGGATCTGGATAGGATGGCTATATGGGCACATACATGGCAGATGAAATTCAATGTTGACAAATGTAAAGTCATGCATTTTGGTCGTACCAATGGTCTAACACCATACAAAATAAATGGGATACAGTTGGGGACATCAAACTTGGAGAAGGACTTAGGAGTACTCATCGACAACAAGTTAAATAATCGTACTCAATGCCAAGCCGCTGCAGCTAAAGCTAACAAAATTTTGGGATGCATTAAAAGGGAAATAAAAACTCGAGATGCTAGCATAATATTGCCCCTGTTTAACTCTCTAGTAAGGCCACATCTGGAATATGGAATTCAGTTCTGGGCACCACATTACAAAAAAGATATTGCAGTTTTAGAGCAGGTGCAGAGACGAGCAACAAAATTGATACGTGGGATGGAAGGTCTCACTTACCAAGAAAGGTTAGATAAACTGGGTTTATTTAGTCTAGAGAAAAGACGCCTTAGAGGAGATCTAATTAACATGTATAAATACATCAGAGGGCAATATAATAGCTTGGCGGATGAGCTTTTTGTCCCTAGGCCTTCTCAAAGGACTAGAGGACATGATCTGCGCATGGAGGAAAAACGTTTTAGCCATTTATTTAGGAAAGGGTTCTTTACAGTAAGAGTGATTAAGATGTGGAATGCATTGCCACAGGAAGTCGTTATGGCAAACTCTATACCTGCATTTAAAGGGGGCTTAGATGCTTTCCTTGCGTTGAATGACATCCATGGCTACAATTACTAGGTAATGCCAATGATGTTAATCCAGGGATTTTATGATCAACAGGGATATGTGAGGGAGCAGGCTGGAGTTGTACTTTGTACTGGTTGAACTCGATGGACGTATGTCTTTTTTCAACCAAAGTAACTATGTAACTATGATATCTGGCCACAGGAGCGGCGCAGAGGAGCAGTAATTGAGGCTGCCTGATCCGACTAGCCCATCCCCCCTCCCCCCCAAAATCAGGGGGAGCATGTTTATGTTTTGTTTGACAAAAATCCCACCTCTGGTTCTCTTTAAAATAATCTCTTAGTGACAAGGAGGGATAATCAGCAATAGAAAAACAGAGGCAAATATGTCCAGAAACTTTCCCATCCTCCAGAGACACCATCTATGGCTACTATTACTGTTCATATGCTTCTGACCTATATATCCTTTAGGAATTAAATTACCATGACTACTCATGTACCCTGACCTGTATATGAAACACTAGAGAAAAGCTAAGGTAAAACAACATAAAACTCTTTATTACCATCATTACTATCATCATCATCATCACAGGTAAATCCCATTTAAGGTAGTAAATACCTTTGAGGTTTTCACTTTCCTGCATTTTTTCATATCGATCAGAGCTTTTGGCAAATTGCAGTGTAATCGGCTGCATCAAAGCGCACTAAAATGTGGTCAGCAGTACAGAGTCTAGAGATGCAGTCCTCTGTGATAATAATTAATCCACTGACAAGGAATTCTGGCTTTCAACTCACAACAAACAACCATCCATCTTTTTATGAGCGAGAGAGAGATGCATGATCAATAACCTCCTATGTATAGTGTTTCCTTCTTTCTGCTCCTAATATGTTTATTAAACATTTAACAAAGACAATGATTATTAGCAAAATATCCTGCTGCTGCCTGGAGGATTCATTTGCTGCTGTTTGTGGGATGAAATTGCTTTGATAGAGTTACTAAATTCACCGAAGACAATTTCATTAAGAGGAAAGTTTTACAAGTGCTCTCCCGGAGCTGAATGCATCGTAAGCACCAATACTAAACTAGTTCACTTAAAGGGTACCTGAACATGTACATCTACTAAAGGCTCATGGTAAAAAGAGCGCAAGAAAAATGCAGACAGTAGAATAGCAATAATTTTACTGATATTCTACTAAACCTATCTTCTATCTGCAACCTAATTCACACACCAACCCTCCACCAAGCCTAACACCAACACTAATCCAATAACATGGCACCACTAAAATACCCCCCCCACACACACACACACACCTACTCACATAACAACCCACCTCTGTAATCATAGCCCAGTGCCACTAAACTAATCCTCCCCCATCTACTCCTCCTAACACTAACCTCCCCTATGTACATACATAATACTAACCTGATAACCTGACACTACTAAAATAACCCCCCTTGTCTACTCCTAACATAAACCACTCCCCCTGTATATGCCTAATACTGACCCGATAACCCAGCACTGATAAACTAGCCCCCTTATGTACTTCTAACACTAACTAGGGATGATCAGAATGACTGAATTTCAAAGTGGTCAGAATTCTGAATTCCGCTGGTAAATACCGAATTTCGCTTTCTGATTTTCCTGTTCTGAATGTATTTTTCAATGAAGTCAATGGTGCTGACTTTTGTGGCTAATAGCAAAGCCCCTGTATATGCTATCATCACCAAATTTGCCATGTCCTGTATTTTTTGCACTGGAAGACGCACTCCCCCCCCCCCCAAAAAAAAAAAAAGTGGTGGGAAATGTTAGTGAGTCTTATTGTGTGAATAGTGCCACATTCCCTCCATCCCCCATGATTTCCCTAGCAGTATGGGCTCCTGTCCTTCCCTCCCTGCTTACAAATAATGTGTCTCCACACTTTCCTCTCTGCTATGCAGTGTAATGTACCCTAGCGGTGGACACAGGAGTCCCACGGCTGCTACAGGGAGAGTGAGACATGTACACTTACACTTTCTGCCAGTCACTCTCTACATCGCAGGGAGGGAAGGAGGGTAGCAGGTACATTACACCGAATAGGAAGGAGGAAAGCCTGGGGATGCATTATTGCAAGGGGGAGGAAAGCCAGGGGACATAATGCTGCAAGGGGGTGGAGAGCCTGGGGACCAGTAGACCGCTAGGGATATTTGAGGTATCTCTCTGCCGCATATTGCTAACTGTTCTCAGAAGCTAACAGCCTAATCTCTGCCTCATGTTACTAACATGTCATACATTTACATTTTACCCACTTAAGCCCACAGGGTTGAGATTTTTTTGCATCTCAGCAACTTTCACCTCCCATTCATTTGCCAATAACTTTATCACTACTCATCACAATGAATTGATCTATATCTTGTTTTTTTCCTCCACCAATTAGGCTTTCTTTGGGTGATACCTTTTGCTAAGAATTAATTTATTCTAAATCCATTTTAACAGGAATATTAAGAAAGAAATGGAAAAAAAATAATTATTTCTCAGCTCTTGGCCGTTATAGTTTAAAATTAATACATGCTACCATAATTAAAACCCATGTACTTTATTTGCCCATTTGTCCCGCTTATTACACCATTTAAATTATGTCCCTATCACAATGTATGGCGCCGATATTTTATTTGGAAATAAAGGTGCATTTTTTCAATTTGCATCCATCACTATTTAAAAGCCCATCATTTTATAAATTATATTGTTATACTCCTTTGACATGCATATTTAAAAAAGTTCAGACCCTTAGGTAACTATTTATGTTTTTTTATTATTATTATTGTAATTTTTTTTATATATTAAACATATTATTTGGGTATTTTTTAATGTGGGAGGTAAACAGCTAATTTTAAATGTTAAAAAATGTATTCATTTAATAGAAAGTGGTTGTGGGTGTAGTTTTACTGTTTGGCCACAAGATGGCCACAGTCAAAAAGTCCTGGGAGCGATCGATCTCGCTCCCAGGAAGAAGAATGAAGACCAGGAACTTTTTGAACTCAGAAAAACCACAGCGTCTGATGAGACGCTGTCGGCTTTTCTCCGGGGGGCTTCGATCAGTGAAAGCATACCTCCCAACATTTTAAAGCTAGGAATCGGGACACTTAGGCCACACCTCTAACCATGCCCCCCCCCCTTCCCCAATGAGAGTGGGGAGGAGGGTGCCAATGCAAGAAAAAAATGATTGAGGCGCCAGCCGCGAGGAAGTGGAATGTGGGATGCCTGTCCTTGCATTCTATCTCCCTCCTCCCTTGGAATCTGCCCCCCTGTGTCTCCCCCCTGCTTGCAGAGTGCGCAGCTAAGCAAAGCGGGCTGTCAGCTTACTGGTATCCATGGACGCGTACCAGCATCTGGCTTCCTGTGATGTCACAGGAAGCATATTGAAGCTGGACATCGGTACGCATGGACGCGGTACAAGGCCATGTCTTGCTACATGTTGGTAAGCAGTGGCTGCATGGTGTAATGGTGAATGGCTCTGCCTCTGACACAGGAGACCAGAGTTTGAATCTCGTCTCTGTCTGTTCAGTAAGCCAGCACCTATTCAGTAGGAGACCTTAGGCAAGTCTTCCTAACACTGCTATCTTGTCTAATTTTTCGCGTGACAACTGTTGAACACAAAATACAAGGCCATGTCTTGCTACATGGCAGTAAGCAGTGGCTGCATGGTGTAATGGTGAATGGCTCTGCCTCTGACACAGGAGACCAGAGTTCGAATCTCGTCTCTGTCTGTTCAGTAAGCCAGCACCTATTCAGTAGGAGACCTTAGGCAAGTCTTCCTAACACTGCTATCTTGTCTAATTTTTCTCGTGACAACTGTTTAACACAAAATACAAGGCCATGTCTTGCTACATATCTGTGCTACTGCCTATAGAGTGTGCCCTAGTGGCTGCAGCTCTGGTGCTTTGAGTCTGCCAGGAGAAAAGTGTGATATAAATGGTATTTGTCTTGTCTAATTTTTATCTTGCATTAAGCATAAATGCTAGGCTACTTTCAGCTACGTTCAGCTACGTTCAGCTACGTTCAGCTACGTTCAGCTACGTTCAGCTACTTTCAGCTAGTAGTGTTGGTGGTACAATGGATATGTTAGTTGCCTACCATACACTGAGGCCTGGGTTCAAATCCCTATCATGGTATATAAGCTGGTTTTTGAAATACTGGAATTCCCTGGCAGATGAGACCCTCCTCCCTCCGGTGGGAGGTGGGAGGAACCCACAAACAGGCTAATTAAAATCTCCCTAGCAGAGTGTGTAGCAGCTTTTCCTTAATAACTAATTAGTGTAGGCAGTATAAGGACCTTACTTGGAGGAGGGAGGGCCTCCAGCATTGAGAGCAGTGTGAAAGGCAATAATGTGTCAGCTGGCTGTAATATAAAGAGTCAAAGTTTTGCTCAATGGAGCTTTATGGGGCGAATCAAACTTCCGCAAAAGTTCGCGTTTGGTAGGCGAACGCGAACCCCCGAAGTTCGCCTGCAACCGTTCGCCGGCGAACAGTTCACGACATCTCTAATTGTAATCTGTGTGCAGTCTATGTAAGGGGCAAATGTTTATTAGCTCCCAAGGTTTGGTCATCATTATAAAGGTGTCCATTAAAGAGAATCTGTACTGTGAAAATCTTACATAAATAAAGGTACCAGCCTGTTTGTTGTCTTCTCCTAGCCCCCTCTGTGACATTTTCGCCTCACTCCGCTGCTTTCCTGGTGATACAATCTCTGTTTTATTTTTTGTTTTTTGTAAACAATGAATATGGCTGCCAAACAGGAAATACATCATCAGAGCAAGTGCCCGTTTGCAGAGGCTCATCTCAAATGTGACTTGATTGCTGGAATGTTACTCCCACGTGTTGCCTTAGCTGCTTGTCTGAGCTCTGCACTGATCTCTCTACATTCAAAGCTGTTTGAAATGTCTCAGCTCCAGGAGCCTTGCAGAGAAGCTGGCTGTGAGCAGAGACATTGTCTGTGACTCATACACACACAGGAGAGCCTGCAGGGAGCATGCAGGGGTCGTGCATAACTTCTCCCTATCACAGCAGCGACAGTGCATTCCTCTTTTGCTCGACAAGGCTTGACAAAGAAAAACAAGATTACATATATTACAGAGACAGTGCAACTAGAAAAGGCTGCAGTAAGCCAGAGCACATTAGAACAGGTATAGGAACTTATAGGATAGAAGAAATAAGGCTGAATATTTTGTTACAGAGTCTCTTTAATGCAAACATAAAGCAAAAATGAATTTATAAGATAATGAATTGTATCAGTGGTATAACTACAAATCATGGGGGCCCACTGAAAACCTTTAATGGGGTCCCCCAAATGTTTCCATCCTTTTCCTTGGTGCCCCTCACAGCCTGGGGGCCCATCTTGCATGGATCATAGAACAAGTGTGGACATCATAATTTTCACATCCATAACAACTGTGGCCACAAAAACACCTGATCTGAAGAATTAACTGCAGGTAGTGAAGTAGTAGTTGGGGCCCCCTTTCAGCTCTGGACCCCCCTGGGGCTGCATCCCTTATTGCTACGCCATTGAATTGTATGTGTAGTACAGCTAAGAAATAGAACATTAGTAGCAGAAAAAAAAGAGTCTCATAATGTTTTCCAGTACAGGAAGAATTTAAAAAAATGCAGTTATTATCTATGCAAAAGAGCTTTTCTGAGCAAATTGACCCAACTTGGGTCAAATACAGTCCTGTTTTCTGAAGCACTTAAAGAGGCGAGAGGCCTCTTGAGTTTTATGCTGGGAATACACGGCTCGATTTTGCCATTCGATTCTCCCGCTCGATCACATCCCCACTTGATTCTGCAGGTGATCCTCTTATCTTCCGCTCGTTTTTCTTATCTTTTTCCATTGTGGTCAATGCGGAGTCGATCGGCGAAACGATCGGGCCCGAGATCGGACATGTCGGAAATTATCTATCGAGCCTTCTAAATGTCTCAAAAACGAACCGTGTATTCTCAGCATTACTGCAGGAAAGTTCAAAGCGTCACTATTTCTGCTTTACTTTATAGCTTAACCTATTTTGGTTCCTGGACGTAGAAACTACGTCCAGGAACCATGCGCGCTACCGCGCGTGCCCGCGGCCGATCGCGCGTGTGCACGCGCACTCCCCGCCGCGGATTCGGTAGCCAGGGAATCAATGTATCGGGCTATGGTGCCCGATCACTGATTCCTCTCCCCCGCTGAAAAAGCGACAGCTTCTCTCGGAAGCTGCGCCTTTTCTGGCCGTTCCCTCCCCGATGAGTCACTCTAAGCGTGTGTTATGCTTAGAGTGACATCATGTAAACAAACTTATGGCTGCCATCTTGTGGACAAAAAGTAAAACTACAACTAAAATAAAAAAAAAATTAAACATAACACACAATTACATTATAAAACTATACTTTACATCCCACCCTCCCAAAAATACCCAAATAAAATGTTTAATATAAAAAAAAAAACATTACAATAAAAAAAAAACATGTAAATATTTACCTAAGGGTCTAAACTTTTTAAATATCAATGTAAAGATGAAATATTTCTATATATTTTTTTATTTTAAACTTGTAAATAGTGATAGATGCAAAATGGAAAAAATGTACCTTTATTTCCAAATAAAATATTGTCGCCATACATTGTGATAGGGACATAATTTTAACGGTGTAATAACCGGGACATATGGGCAAATACAATACGTGAGTTTTAATTATGGAGGCATGTATTATTTTAAAACTATAATGGCTGAAAACTGAGAAATAATGATTTTTTCCGTTTTTTTCTTATTCTTCCTGTTAAAATGCATTTACAGTAAAGTGGCTCTTAGCAAAATGTACCCCCCAAAGAAAGCCTAATTGGTGGCGGAAAAAACAAGATATAGATCAGTTCATTGTGATAAGTAGTGATAAAGTTATAGGCTAATGAATGGGAGGTGAACATTTCTCAAGTGAAAACTACGGAACCTGAATGGGTTAAAAGACAGAGTGTGGTTTTAAAACTGCAAACGTGACAGAATGATACAATGTTATAAAAAAAAGCTACACATATTATTATAGCATATGTTTTTTTTTTAACTTCAGATTTGCTTTAGTGGTACAATATTTGCCTCACATGCAACCCTATCTATCTATACTTTTCACATGCTGTGTTTATAATACAGTTTTATCATCCATTTTAGAATATTTTACACATGGTCAGTAAAGAAAGACAGACATTAATCTTAAAAAAAAAGACATTGCAAACCTAAATATAATAGACAACCAATAAGACTGTTAGCTGAAAGCCCCATTCCATTGCGGCTGTGAATTCGGATTGTCATAAGCCGCCTCTGTTGTCTCCTGGCTGCACATGACAAGAACTAATCCATCTGGGAATCCCCACTGATACCTATTATGTATTTCCTTTCCTTAATAAAATAAAAGCATCTAAGTGAGACTCTTAGACTTTGAATTGTGCTCTATGGACAGATAGGCTTTCACCATGGAGACAATGAAATGCCATTCAGTACTCTGGAATGTATCTGTGAACAAAGAAATATGTTTGAAAGAAAAGGCAGGAAAGGTTTGTAAACTATTAAACTGATAATATTAGTCTTTAAGGTGAACCTGTATAAAAAAAGTGAGCTTAATGGTTCATACACATGGCTGCAACAATGGACATTCACATTGACAATTCCCTTCTATCGGGATTAGTCCCAGCATTTAAAAGCTTTTTACCCAGATGTTAGAAACAGAACCTGGAATACTGCTGAACAAATTGTATACCAATTGTGCCCCACACGGAGTACTTACCTCGACAGAAGGAAGCCTCTGGATCCAAAAGAGGCTTCTCCTGTCCTCCTCTGTTGCTCCATTCCAGTGCTGGGATCTCTGAAAAAGAGCTTGTCGACACGTCGGCAGCTTGTGCAGCTGCAGTAGCTCTATCCAACTTGGCTATCTTTGCAAAAAGCCAGGCTGGAATTGTGTCTGCGCCGGGGTGAAAGCGTAAGCTGTCTGCACCTGCACAGTAGCACAAACCTCACATGCGCAAAGCAGATGCTTTTCGGGATCTAAGTGTAGGATCAAGAGAATGGAAAAGGACGGGGGAAGGATCTTTAGGATCTATTCTAGAGGCTTACCCCTCCATTTTTTTTTCTTTTTTCTTTCTTTTTTTTAACAGGTTAACTTTAAAGTAACTTTTCAGCATTCTGTAACGAAACAAATACAAAAATAGGGGAGAAAGTACAGTCAAAATAATTCTGAGTATTTTCTTGCTTGCTGGTTTCTTAAAAGACATTTAATTGATAAAGTGTGAAACTATCACCTAGGAGAAAACTGTTTGAAGGTGTTTGGATCCCCATAAATGCTACTTGCAGAACTTCATCACTACTCCATAAACCTGACTACAAATGAATACTGCTACTGAACACGTGACAGAACTGCACTTGTTTGTTTTGTTGAGTACTCTAGGAAAAGAAGCGCAGAGATGATTGCCTTAAAGGGACTCCAAGCAGTAACGAAAATCAAAATCTGAAGTTACCTGGGGCTTTTTCCAGCCCACCGTAGTTCGGGTGGTCCCTCAACGTCCATCTGGCTCTTCTCCCAGGGCCTGGTCAGAAATGGCTCCCCGGCGGCTCCCGGCGACACTAGGCCCAAACGTCGGGCTCCTTCTTCCTGAAAGATGACGTCTGTCATCACCACGCCGGCCACCTTGTGTCATCACGGCGGCCAGCGTGACAGTACTGCACATGCGTGATTAAACCGCGCATGCGCAGTACTGTCACGCTGGCTGCCATGATGACGCGAGGCTTACGGCGTGATGACGACAGACGTCATCTTTCTGGAAGAAGGAGCCCGACACTCGGGCCTAGTGTCGCCGGGAGCCGCCGGTAAGCCATTTCTGACCAGGCCCTGGGAGAAGAGCCAGATGGACGTCGAGGGACCTCCCGACCTACTGTGGGCTGGAAAAAGCCCCAGGTAAGTTCAGATTTTGATTTTCGTTACTGCCTGGAGTCTCTTTAACCAGTTCACCCCCAAGGCTTTTTACCTTAATGAAACAGAGCAATTTTCACCTGTCAGCGCTCCTCCCTTTTATTCCCTAATAATTTTATTATTACTTATCACAACAAAATGATCTATACCTCGTTTTTTCGCCACCAATTAGGCTTTCTGTGGGTAGTATATTTTGCTAAGAAATGTTTTATTCTATATGCATTTTAACAGGAAAAATAAGAGAATAATGGAAAAAATTCATTATTTCTCAGTTTTCGGCCATTATAGTTTTAAAATTAAATGTTATCCTGTGGATAAAACTGACACATTTTATTTGCCCGGATATTAAACAGTTTAAATTGCGTCCCTATCACAATGTATGGCGACAATATATTATTTGGAAATATAGGTGTTATTTTTCTGTTTTGTTTTTTTTTGTCCGGTCCATAATTACAAGCCACTATGTAATAAAGTAAAAGTAATTTTCCCTCATAAAATATCGATTAAAAAAGCCCCTAAGAGAACTATTTACGGTATGTATTTAAAAAAAAAAACAGCGGGGGGCTTTGGAAGTATAAGTTATTTCTTTTATTAAAGGGGCACTATTGCTAATCTGCTTATTTTAAGACTCTTTAACATAAATATGTGTTAGTAAAGCAATGTTACTGACAAGTATGAACACTGACCAAAAGGTATTTCCACACTACCAATACCCACTGATAGCCAGGTAGTCACGACGGCAGATTTACCTTTCTGACGCCGACTGGGCTAATACATTATGTAGTAGGGGGATCCAGCTGTAACTGCTTCTTGAGCTGCCGTTGGTTTTCATCTATCAGCTCAGCTATGCTCTTTCAAACTTCTAACTGCATTATCGTGCAGTTACTGTGCTCAGCGCAGCCACGTACAGCGCAGGACAGCGCCGTATTGCTCTATGTTTATGCGCTGCCCAGAAAGGACCCCTTATGGGCCTTACGGCGCTGTACATGGCTGTGCTGAGCACAGTAACTGCACGATAGTGCAGTTAGAAGTTTGAAAGAGCATAGCTGAGCTGATAGATGAAAACCAACGGCAGCTCAAGCAGCAGTTACAGCTGGATCCCCCTACTACATAATGTATTAGCCCAGTCGGCGTCAGAAAGGTAAATCTGCCGTCGTGACTACCTGGCTATCAGTGGGTATTGGTAGAGTGGAAATACCTTTTGGTCAGTGTTCATACTTGTCAGTAACATTGCTTTACTAACACATATTTATGTTAAAGAGTCTTAAAATAAGCAGATTAGCAATAGTGCCCCTTTAATATTGTGTATGTATGTATGTGCCTGTATGCTTAATTTTACTTTTTGGCCACAAGATGGTGCTAATGAACACTCTCCCATTTTATATGAAGTGTTTACTTGCAACTGTGACGGCTTCCGGTTTTATGAATGGACGTGGCTGCTGATCGCGGTCATATCCATTCATTCCAGGCATTGTGATTGGGTAGAGGACCGCTCTTCCCCAATCACTTAACATGTAGTCCCGATGGAAATGGTGGCGGGAGCGCTGCGCACACATGCCGAGTGGTGGCGGGAGCAAGCGACTTATTTAAACGACCTGCTGCCGTTAACAGGCTCAAACAGGACACTTTAATAAGTCAGAATGCCGGCAACTAGTTATTGTATACCTGATTTGAGGACAAGCTACCTAAGGTAAGTACAGAGGTATACAACAGAGAGAAATGACAGCACCTCTTAGGCCCCGTTCACATCACAAACGCGGATGGCCACGCATGCGGAACGCAATGCGTGCAAACGCACGCCATCCGCGTTTGTGTGCGTTGCGTGGCTGATCCCATTACTGAAAAGTGAATGGGACAGCCATGCGTTTTTACAGAAAATGCGTGCAGCATGCGTTCCCGGACCACACAGGTCCGGAACGCATGCAGTGTGAACATCAGATGCAATGTCTGATCTTTCCAAAACGCGGCTGGAAACGCGTGCAGTGTGAACGGGGCCTTAGATCAGGCTGCATCTGAATGACTATCATCAGCATATGGGTACCTCTTACTGGCAAACTGCACCCATTGCATCCAAAATAAAACAAATGCTAGCATATGCACTAAATACCCTAACCTCTAATTAAAAGGAACTGATATGCAAACAAGAGTATAACCTGGAAGCAGCTAGCCATAAAGTAGGACATTTTGTACAGAGCAGGGAGAAATGGCAGCACATCATAAAATTAGGTCGCAGCTGAATTACTACTAGCCCAGGTGTGCAGAGCTTTTTATAGGCATACTGCACACCTTGCATTCAAAACAGATGCTACAAATTTAGACTAATGGAGGATGCTAACTTCCAAAATAGTTTGCACCTAAAGTATTCCATACTAAACCCTTCCACTGGCAGTGAGGTCATCCTATTGGAAGGGACACTAACCTCTAATTGAAAAAACAACCAAGCATATGTATTTTAGCTTTAGGATGCACTGCCATTTCTCCCTGCTCTGCACAAAATACAAGTTCAATTTTATGGCTAGCTGATCCCGGTTATACTCTTGCTTGCATGTAATTTCCAATTAATTAGAGGTTAGGGTTATTATTGCATATTCTAGCATTTGTTTTGGATGCAATGGGTGCAGTTTGCCTATAACTGTTCTGCACACATATACTGCTAGTCATTTAGATGCAGCCTGATCTAAGATGCATTGCCATTTCTCTCGGTTGTCTACAAAACATAAGTTTACTTCAAGGCTAGCTGCTCTCAGGTTATACATATACTTGCTTGTTATTTCTATTAGAGATTAGGGTCCCTTCCAATAGGATGACCCCACTGCGGTGGAAGGGTCTAGTGCGGAATGCTTTGCATACAAACTCTTTTGGAAGCTAACATCCTCCATTAGTCTAAATTTGTAGCATATGTTTTGAAAGCAAGGTGTGAAGTTTTCCTCCTCTTCCCCCATTCCCTATACCAGTAAATTTGAAGGCAAAGCCACAGGGTTATTTGGATGCACTATGAAAGGACTAGAAATAGGAACTGACATTAACCTTAGGTAGTATTGCCTTGGGGCAGGTAAACTTTAAAGGTGGCCATACATTCGTCAGATTAGCAGCAGATACATCATCAGATAGATTTCTTATCTATCTGATGTGTTTAGGAACATTTTTCACTAGAATTAGAATTCCAATAGATTACAGTTTGAAATCTATTGAAAATCGATCTGATGGCATTTTTTTGCCATCAGATTTCCATTAGGGACAATGCAAAATGATAAGCAATCTCAACAGATCGACCTGGATTTTCCACCCTGCCAGATCGATTGAAATCAATCGAAATCAATCAAAATCATTCGATTTGCAATCGATCGATCGATTTTGATCGATCGGCCAGAAAATCGGCTCAGTGTATGGACCCCTTAAGAAAACCTAAATAAGTTACACGTGGGTGCACACATTTGGAGTGATAGTAAGGATTAGGGATGGACAATTGGTCCATTTTTAAGCTTCATAAATTTGCATACAAAAATCATCCAGCATCTAATTTACCATCCCTAATAAGGTTTTGTCTTTTTTTGTCTGTGATGTTGTTTACTAATACCTGTTTATATTTTTCATAACAGAATGTGAGTGCAATACATCTCTTTCCTCCATTGCACTTCCTATGCATAAATAATAATGTCTACTGGAAAATAGAACTCGGAAATTGGATTTCTGCGGAAATACTGAATTACTGCAGCTCGGTAATTGGAGCCCAATCACAGAACTCAGAAGCATTGGACCAATCAGAGAAAGCAGAATCAACTCGGAGGTATTTGGCCAATCAGAGAATGCAAAAAAATGACAAAAAGTACTACTTGTAAATCAGAACTCGAAATTGTAAAACGATTATAAATCCACAGAATCGGTAAACAGCACTGGTGGAAATCAGACTGTCTGCGGAATTAAAAATCGGCATTTCAGGCCACCCCTAAAACAAAACTCTCAAGACTCAAAGCCTGCAGCTCTGGAAATCTATTCTTCAGCGAACAGCTGGAGAAAAAAAGTTAAAACTGATTTATTTGAATGAGCTGATCGCAGAACTTGGACAGGAAACAATCTCTTCAAACTGAATGCCTGCTTAGGACTCGCTCGGAGATGGCCTTTAGGAACTATCGAAACAGGAAACACATTGATTTCTGCAGCTGCATTGCGGTGCTCTCCCTAGGCAGACACAACCCTGACAAATAACACCTTCCACTTCCCAGCCATAGAGATCTCTGCCACATGCAAGACGTAAGTAATTGGGTTTATGATGGAAAACAGCTATAAACATAGCAACAATAATGAAGCCTATACTGTCAGCTGACCTTTGTCAGCAGTGCCAGGGGCTCCGCTTGCATGCCGGATCCAGTTGTCATTTTTAACAATGGCTGTGAATTTCTCCTTGTCACAGTAATCAAACGGCGGAGAGAGCTTTCTCGGAGATTTCTAAGGAGAAGGTCGCCACATCGTGCCCCGGACAAGCATCTTCAATTTTGTTCGCACATAATAAAGGTTGAGAAGAGTGGTGGAGGGCTGACGGAATGCTGAGCATTAGACAAATGCAACACTTAGTAAATAATTGTTATCCAAACAAGCAAACATGCAGAAATATATCAGATGCCATTTCCGAGGATCTGCTCTCTGGGGCGCACATAATGCTTTCATTAGGGCCAATGCTCACATCAGTCAAAGCTTTCATAGTACACATGCGAAGACAACTGCAATCTCTTACTGAAGAAGATAGTGTAAATATTGGTCCATATAGACTAGAAAACTTGCAATGTAAAGTACCTATAGCTTTAATTGTTTCTAATTTGTGGTATCTATCTATCTATTTCTCTCTCTCTCGCTCTCTCTCTCTCTCTCTCTCTCTCTCTATCTATCTATCTTTCCACTTGTCGGTCTAGCTTTTTAACATATTATTATTATTCTTCAGTATTAATATAATGTTGAAAGCTTCTGCGACACTTTACAGAGTATATAGAGACGTACATTTGAAAATGCAGCACATTAATGTGGGCGTGGCTTAAACTGAAAAAAAAGAGAATTGGTTGAGGGCGCATAAAATAGCATTAGTAGAATAATGGATAATTCCCAAATATTCTACTACTAAATTGATATAGTGAAATATCAATAATATTTGCCGATATTTCATTATGACCTAACCTCTCCTTACTCTCACACAGAACCCACCCCTGATGGGAAACTAATAACCCCACCCAGCAGGCAACTAATAACTCCCCCCGGATCACTAGTAACCCCACCCGGACAACTTATAACCCCTTCTGGCAGACAACTAATAACTCCCCCTTGGTGGTGCCTAAGCTTAACCCCCCCCCCACAACAAAAATATATAGATAGTAGCGCCCACTATAAATAGTAGCAAATAGTAATCTCATTTCACGTTGTGGGCAGCCCCATTGCTTGATATTTTGCAGGCTCTCATTTTTGTTGCGCTTTTATTAGCCGCTTCACCCTCAGAATCTAATCTATACCATAGTCATATGTCCATCATAGTTCAGAGTCAATTTTTTGGGGGAGGAGACACTTAACTTATGAATATAGATCCATTTCATGTACAATTATGTATCTAATCAGTTTGATATTAGAGTGTTTTTAGCTTGCTTGTAGAACAGTCAGCCACACATCTGGGCAGGAAAGACTGACTGTATGAAACTGAGAATATTGAAATTTCTGCACTGGGCATTTTCCCCAACGTGTCCCCAAGGTGGATACCTATATTGTCATAAATAACATGTTTTTCCTTGATCAGTGAACTGTGTTATTTCTTGTAAATCATGTGATTTATCTGCGATACCGTGCAAGCGCAAGCTCTGTATTTTTGGATATATAAGTATGTTAGGAAGTCATAGTGGCAGCATAAAACTTACCATCTCTTATGCTCACGTCTTGTGTGTGTGTATTTTGTTAACCCTTTATGTCCTGGTGCCAGGAACCTAAGACATCTGAAACCTGACTAGGCCGTAGCCTGGCTATAGTAGTGACAACTTCCTTTCAGGAGGAAACCAGAGTGACCAGGGGAAACCGGTGGCTATTGTTACACCCCTGGCAAGAGTGCTATACACTATGCCCTTGTTCTGATATCTTTCTATCCATCTATAAAGCTCTGGGGGAAAAAAAAAACTAGATAACTGTAAAAATGATCCGTTTCTAAGGTTTTTTTTTGGTTTTTTTTTCGATAAATAAAACAATATTGTTCTTTAGAGTGTATAGCAATTTTAAAAGAATAAAAAATACAAAACAAATATTGATGCAATGTTTCCAGAACTTGGAAAATCTCATGTTAGCTCTTACACAATATGACAATAATGTTTTGACTAAAGAATGTTCAGAAGTCACCTCAGTATTTATTGGAAAAACTTGATTAGGTCCTCCTCCTCTTCCATCCAACCCTTGATTCCTGCTGGCTGTGTGGCATGGAGGATTGTCTTGTTGGAAATACCAATTCTCTGAGTTGGGGAACATAGTCTGTGCAGAGGCCAATGTTTTCCTAAGAAAGCCTTGTATGTGACTTGATTCATACATCCTTCACAAAGACAGATTAGGTTGTTCCATCCTTGCTGAAGTGCCCTGAGATCATCACTGGCCAGCCTCCATATTTTACATTTGATGTGAGACACTGTAAGCTTTTTCGGGTCTCACATTATATGGCTAGATGTTGGTCAAAGCTGAAAATTGGACACGTCAAGGAAGACAACTTTACTCCAATACTTTAGAGTCTCATTCTTGGAGTCGTTATCAAACCTCAGCCTGACTCTTCATTGCTTCTCACTGGTGTAGTTTTAGTGTGGCTCTGAATGACTACAGCCCTGCCTATAGGAGCTGGTTTAGAACTATTCTTGCCATGCACATAACCCCAGTTTCAGTTTGCACTGGATTTGTAGATCATTTCATATCAACCTATGGTTCTTCGGTGATATTTGAAGGGACTCTTATTATTGATTTGTTTTTTACCCTCAGCCAGGTTGTAACTTTGTTATCCTCAATACCTGTTACTTGACTTTGTTCTTGTGAACTGCCATCTTTGAAATGTTAAGAATTGAGAAAGAGCAACAGAACCCAAGGCAACGGAGACTCACCAAGGGGAGCTAAGTGTCTACATAAGGAGGTGGACTAGTTTACAGGAAGTCGGTGGTAAGCAATTGTAAGACTTTAGTCTGTTAACTGGAATATGAAAATGCACCAAATGTCTTACAAAGGTGCTTAGCTGCAAGCAACAAAAACTAACCCTTGGTTCAGAGAAGTCTTAATCCCCTGGCTGAAAACCAACAACATGTTTACAATATGCAGAACTTGTGGACTTGGGTAAGGGCATGGTTGATATATTAACAGGGGCAATACATCATTTTTTAAATTACATTTTAAGGTCAATAATGTTTTGCAGGTATCCCTTGGCAGTGTTAAAGTCAGACAATGTAAGAAAAAAATATATACATAGCACATCATATTAAACAACACAAAAAAAGAAATCCAGGGTCTCTGCTTATATTATGTAACTATTCATTATGTCTCCTATATGACTGGGTCACAAGCAATGTTCACTGTGGTGCAGCTGCATGGTACACTGGGTCCCTGTGCAGCTGCACAGACTGAAAGGGCCTATGTCTGTCCCTGATTTACTGCATGTGTTCCATCGCACAGCAACTTTTCTCCTCTATTGCAATTCTGTTTTTACAGGGCACACAATGGCCTCAATTCTAGTAGGGCTATCAAACAAATTACCTCATGTGAGGTAATTTACCTCATAAGGTAATGACATTTAGCAATTGTGGTAGGGTTTAGTCATGTTTTACCTCATGAGGTAAATTATGAGGTAATTCATGAGGTAATTTACCGAAAATAGCTATTCTCATGGAAATTAGGGGGCATGTTAGCACATAATTTACCGATCAGTTTAAGACCTGCCTGTACCTGGAATAGTGATGGGCAAACATCTGGATGTTCGGGTTCGGTGTGGTTCGGCCGAACATGCCCCTGATGTTCGGCATGTTCGAGCCGAACCCCGAACCCAACCCGAACCTGTCCCTTTGGGGCCCCTATAGGGTCCCAGCATAAAGGGAGAGCATGCCCCGAGCGCAGGGGGGGGGGGGGCGGAAATGCCCCCCACCCCTCCCCGCTAAGATCTCCCTTCTGTCGGTACCCTATAATTAAATTTAAGTGCCCAAAAGTACCTGAGGAGGAGGAGGGCAGGAAGAGGGAAGCCGGAGTTCTTGGGCACTAGTACCATCTGGTGCTTCCGCCCTCTCTTGACGCACTTCCTGTTTACATTTGAAGTCGCGTCAAGAGGGCGCAGAAGTACCGCGATGACGCGAACGAGGGTACGCGTCATCTACATGATGACACGTACCCTCGTACGCATCATCGCGGTACTTCTGCGCCCTCTTGACGCGACTTCAAATGTAAAAAGGAAGTGCGTCAAGAGAGGGCGGAAGTACCAGATGGTACTAGCGCCCAAGAACTCCGGCTTCCCTCTTCCTGCCCTCCTCCTCCTCAGGTACTTTTGGGCACTTAAATTTAATTATAGGGTACCGGCAGAAGGGAGAGCTTAGCGGGGAGGGGTGGAGGGCATTTCCGACCCCCCCCTCCGCGCTCGGGGCATGCTCTCCCTTTATGCTGGGACCCTATAGGGGGCTATGTTCGGCCGGACACGGCTGTGTTCGGCCAAACAAAGAAGGCCTGTTCGGGTTCGGGCAGCGTGCCCGAGCACCCTCCCGAACACCATGAGGTGTTCGGGGGGTGCCGAACCGAACCCGAACAGGCCAAAATCCGGGCGAACCCGAACAGTGGCGAACACTGTTCGCCCATCACTAACCTGGAATTAAAGTCAATTTGTGTGCATTTTGCAGTTTTTAGTTGAGTTCCTATTGCTGTTTTAGTGGAGTTCCTATTCAGGGTGTGTAATACAAAATAATAGTAGAAATAAAACTCCAAATATTTACTGGATTTTTTTTAATAAGGGATGCCTATAAATTTACTTTTCATAGGTTGCTACATAATAAAATACACCTTCCCCCCACAAAAAAAAAAAAACTCCCAAAGGCTATCCTAAGACAATTAAAGACAACTATTTATTTACTGCTGTTTTCCCTTATGTTCAGAAATGAAGAAAAGTCTTTCAGAATTGCTAAAAAAAAGTATTTACCTCACATAGCTACCAGAATTGAGGCCTATGTCCCATTGGTAGCCTAGCCTCTTTACAAAAACCATAGAGGACAAAAAACATAAAGCTGAATTTCACATCCCATCTATAAAGGATGCCAGATGTGAATTTAAAAATTGTTCTTTTACTTACCTGGCATTCTGAAGGCTTCTGTTCGGCCATTTGCAGTAGCTAAGTCATACGAGTTATGCAGCACTGTGTGTGCACTGGCCCGGCAGCGCACTTTGTTTATCACGCTCCCATGGCCAGGAGCATTCTGTGCATGAACACTACGTCACTGCTAGCAGCCATGCACAGTATTGCATGACTCAGGGAACTTAGGTACGGCAAATGGCTTAAAAGCTGAGTAAGGAGGACGACCCAGAGGATGGAGAGGGACATACAAGCCGACAGGAGCTGGAAAAAGCCCCAGGTAAGTAAAATAACATTTTTAAAATTCACCCTTGGTTTAAGAGACCCTGAACATTGACTGAACAAATCTAAACATACATGGGGCTTCCTCCAGCCCCCATACCCCGTGAGGTCCCTTAGTGTCCTCTGGGTCCACTTCATTCTCCCCCTAGCGGCTCTGGTAGCACACAAATTCCCCAGGAGTTGTGTGCAACTGCGTCCACATGCCCGGCTCGATCACATGCCCATTGCCGTAAGCACTCTGCACAAGCACGGTTCATTCTTTCAAGAGCCACACATGTGCAGAACGCACATGGTGATGGGTGGATGGACGGGCCACACATGCGCAGTTGCACACAACTTCCGGGGAAGTCTTCAAATAGTAGGCTGTACCATGATACTAGCCTGTCCAGCATGAACAAAATACAGTTATTGGGTCTATTTTAACAGAATTACATAAAAACTAATAAGTATTATGTTGTTGATGATAAGTGTTGTTTTTACTATTGTGATTATTATTAGAAATTTTACATCTAGTTACATCTACAAAATTATTTATAAACAATTTGTTCGGTTAAATGGCTTCAGCTGCAGAGGAATGTATTCTAGATTATTATTTTTCCATTCGGCATGTGCAGAGCTGCCGATCTGCATCACAGCGGGGCTGTCAGTCAGTCTCTTCATTGTATCTGACTGCGATAGTCTGAAACCGGATTATATATCAGTTAATAGCTCAGATCACAAATAACTTTCTGGCTCATTTTAAAACCTGGTTCAATTCTGAAGCATACCAGTTACCAGGCGGATAATAACAGGCTCCCGGCACCACTTACGGGCCTTAAGTTAAGACAATGAACACTATTATCATGAAGTAGAAATATGCAGCAGGTTTTAAAATAGATCATCTTATCATCTGATGTGCTTCGGTTTGAAACGGCTGGGCTCACTTCGCAGGAAATTATTATTATTTCCATTTTTTTCAGTTTCAAAGAAATGCAAGCATGTTGCCAGAGCTCCCTCTAATGGCCATTTTATGAATTGACAACTGGCTTAAAAGTCCAATTTCAAAAGCTGAAGCTTTTCCTCCAATGATCTTAACTCGTAGGGCCTGATTCACAAAGCGGTGCTAACAGTTAGCACGCTGGTGAAAAGCCCTTTATCATGCCTAAACTCAGTTTAGGCATGATAAGTTTAGGTGTGGTAAGTTTAGGTGTGATAAGTTTAGGCATGATAAGTTTAGGTGTGATAAGTTTAGGCATGATAAGTTTAAGCACGAACTGGGTTAGCACCGCTGTGCACAGCTGATCAAAAGTTTTGCGCTAGCAAAGTCTGGTGCACTTCATATAAAGTTTAATGGCGCTGCTTTGCGTGCAGGACTTTGCAAGCGATCTAAACTTATCTAAACTTATCACGCCTAAACTTATCACACCTAAACTTATCATGCCTAAACTTATCACACCTAAACTGGCTTTTCACCAGCGTGGTGCAATGGTTATCACGCCTAAAGTCTCTAACTGGGTTAGCACTGTTTTGTGAATCGAGCCCGTTGTGTTCTACATACCTATAGTATATTACTACACTAGTTCATACTGACATCTCTTTTCGCTGGACACAGCTGTAGAATCCAATATCTTTATTTCAGGTTCCTGTCCTGCTTTCTTAAAAGTCTGAAAATGACTTTGGGGATTACTTTAAAAAAAATAATAAAAAAAAAAAATATGGGTAACCAGAAAGATCCTTTGGATCACTTAGGGCCCATTTCCATTAAACGTAGGCGAATCTGCATAGAAAAAAATGCTTGCAAATTTGCATGCATGTGCAAAACCATGTGCGTTTGCGGCTGTTTTTTTATGCAAAATTGCATGCATGAGCAAATTTTTTTTTTCCCCTTTGTCATTCATCACTATTGACCAACGACGTGAAAACAAATACGCAAAAACTTGTAAACCGCACGGAAAATTGTTACAGAGGTGGATGTTTTTTTTTTTCGCCTGTAGGGGAAAGTGAATTCTGCCTG
Organism: Hyperolius riggenbachi; assembly: GCF_040937935.1. Lineage (NCBI taxonomy): Eukaryota > Metazoa > Chordata > Amphibia > Anura > Hyperoliidae > Hyperolius > Hyperolius riggenbachi. The sequence goes on along the minus strand of NC_090656.1, from coordinate 70,346,612 downwards.
TAATGGAAACAGGTATGTTGAAATACTGTACATCGTGTATGCGAATTCACATGTGGCTAATGCACGCAAATTCGCCACAGTAGAAATGGCCCTTAGGCTAAGAGCACACTAAGCAGAATTGCCAGCGTTGCCGAATACACATTCATTTTTGCCCATAATGAAAGTCCATGGGCTGCATAAAAAACACTACTGTATCTGGACTTTTACAATGTGCATTTTTCTAAACACCAAACTTGCTGCATATGTCTCTAAAACATGTAAAGCGCACATAATGTATTTTGATGGAGGACATTTTTTTATGTTGTTATATGCATGTTTATGAAATAAATTTGATATTGTATTTGACTTCACAGAAAAAAAGGGAAAGCATAGAAAAAAATAAAATGTACCAAAAATGCATTAAAAAAACACACATGCAAAATGCAATCGCAAAGAGATACAAAAATGCACCAAAAAAATGCAGAAATGCATTCCTGGCTACTCTCTAACACTATATCAAATAGTAGGTGTCATTTCTTACTCATGTGGTAGTGAAATTTACAAATACCATTCTACTTTGCAGTGTTTTTGTCTTATTTTTTCAGTGGGTGGACTTTTCAGTGCACAAAAGAAAAAAAAAATCCTTTTGGTTCTGATTCTCTGTAGTACTGACTAATTGGACTCACCAAGTCTATCATACATAATCAAGTTTATTCACTTGAAAAATATAATCATTCAAAACAATAAGATCATTAAAGGACCACTGTCGTGAAACAACTGTAAAATGTAAATACGTGTAAACACTTACAAATAAGAAGCATGTTTCTTCCAAAGTAAAATGAGCTATGAATTACTTTTCTCCTTAGTAAGGGGGCTTTTAGGACCATTGTAGTCCCTTACACACTCCAATGAGTTCTGGGTCACCATGAGCTTGCTGGTTAGTCTGTACCTCTAGGATTCACAAGCCCTTCTCCATAGAGCCAAATTAATCCATGCCATGCACTGATGAGGATCAGACAATCCGAAACAGTCTGTATGCATGTTGGATTATTATGGCTCTGTACAAATTAACAAAATGACACATCATTGCATTCCAGCGGTTCTGGAGGTGTGTTTAGCTTCTAAGGGTACAATGGTTAATTTGCATATATTCAGCAGTGTTGCTCTGGGAGACATCTCAAGCTCACTCCAACCTGAATTATCACAAATTCTTTCTGTTTTAGGAAAGCAAACTTTTGTTTTTCTTAACATCTTAGTAAGGGGGCTTTTAGGACCATTGTAGTCCCTTACACACTCCAATGAGTTCTGGGTCACCATGGCCTTGCTGGTTAGTCTGTGCCTCTCGGATTCACAAGCCCTTCTCCATAGAGCCAAATTAATCCATGCCATGCACTGATGAGGATCAAACAATCCGAAACAGTCTATATGCATGTTGGATTATTATGGCTCTGTACAAATTAACAAGCTGACACATCATTGCATTCCAGCGGTTCTGGAGGTGTGTTTAGCTTCTAAGGGCACAATGGTTAATTTGCATATATTCAGCAGTGTTGCTCTGGGAGACATCTCAAGCTCACTCCAACCTGAATTATCGCAAATTCTTTCTGTTTTAGGAAAGCAAACTTTTGTTTTTCTTAACATCTTAGTAAGGGGGCTTTTAGAACCATTGTAGTCCCTTACACACTCCAATGAGTTCTGGGTCACCATGAGCTTGCTGGTTAGTCTGTGCCTCTCGGATTCACAAGCCCTTCTCCATAGAGCCAAATTAATCCATGCCATGCACTGATGAGGATCAAACAATCCGAAACAGTCTGTGGCTTCTAAGATTTTTGGCAAGGATCAGCTGGAGTTACTTTACTTGGTCTTGCACGGAAGGTATTCTGAGGGTCCTCCTTGTGGGGGCCCTCCATAAACGAGGAGAGGATGGCGGCTGCATCAAGTGGAGGAGGTATGCCAAAGCTGCGTAATTCAATACGCTTCATCGTGAAGGCGGAATGGAGGAGTAAGGGACCGAAGGCGTTTATTGACAAGGTACTGGTGGAGGGGTTGAAGATGACAAAGAATAATTTGTTTGCGATTCAGGATTTTCCTGCACAAGGAGCATATGATGTCACAATGTATAGTGAGGAAGAGGCTTTAAGGGTGCTGGCAGACTATAGAGAGAGCAGGGAGGATTTTGTTAAGTGGCTGGAGTCAGTTACACCGCTGTTTAATGAAAAAGCAAGACAAGTGTACGTTCACATGTATAACCCGTTTGTGGAGCCTGATGTTGTGAGATTGTTTCTGCAGAGATACTTCAGAGATGTGAGTTGGGCAGAGAAGATCTATAATCACATCGGTGTTTATAGGAGCAAGATGAGATTTAATGTGGAGTTCAAGAGGCAGGAAGGGAGCTGGCATGATGTGGTTCACCCACCCCCTGTCTTTTCCATTGCCGGTGAGAGAGGCTATATCACCTACACTGGGCAGCCGCTCTACTGCCGGAAGTGTTATAGTTTTGGGCACGGTGCTGGCAGCTGCAGCTCTGAGGAGAGGTGCAGGCACTGTAAGGAGCCGGTTCACCCAGGCTCCAAGTGTAAAAAGGTGAAGGTGTGTGACTTGTGTGGTCTAGCGGGCCACTTGGCCAAAGAATGTGAAAAGCGGGGGAACACCCGCATATATACCTATGCTGCTGCTGCTGGCTCCTATGGCAGGGGCAGGAGGTGGTCACTGGCTCCCCGTGTGGAGCCCCGGGACGCTGAGGCTGACGCTGAAGCTCCCCTTTCTGAGGTAGCTGGAGAGGGCACCAGTGCTGCTCAAACGGGTCCAACTGCTACTGTGACCCCCCCTGTCCCCTCTGCTGAAGAGGTCACTGACTCCCAGATGCTGCAGGCTGAGATGCCAAAGCTGCAGCGTGTCAAGAAAAGGAAACTGGCTGAGCATGTGGATGAGGATGATGATGATGAAGCTGTGGGGAGTGGGGGTGAAGAGGATGCCGTGCCTCCTTCTGCAGTGTCCCTCCCTGCTGAGCAGAACGCTGGTGCTCCTGCCTGTAAGAAGGCTGCTGCTGACGTGGCAGGGAGCAAGGCTGGAGAGGCTGATGTATGTGTACCTGGTGTTGTCCCGTGTCCCCCCGCTGTGGTGAGAGAGGCTGGGGCTGAAGGAAGTGATATTGTGGCTGAAACCCCCCCAGAGAGGCTCCCCAAAGCAGTGCCCGGCTCTCCAGCTGATCGGGATTCCCCTGACGCCGGTGACGTCACTTGCTCAGTTTCTGCTGAGTGGGGCCCGCAGCGCGACAGTGGAGAGCGTTCTGAGGCTTCCCTGACCCCTGCCACCAGTACAGAAGCCGCGCCCTTGGTCCCAGAAAGCCAGGCAGATGTGCCTGAACCCTGCAGAGACTCCCAGCGGCCCGCCATGGACGCTAGTAGCCGCAGGTCCGCTGGGAGCAGTAGTGCCACAGCTGCTGATGCCGGCTTAGCCGGCGAGAATAACAGGAATGCAGGTGGCGAAACAGCTGTGCAGTCAGCTGACCCGCCGGAGATTCCTAAGCCCGCCCCTTCTTCTGCTCTCTCGCAGAAGAAACTTAAAAGTTTGCCAGCAAACCCCAGCCCTGCATCCAGTAAAAGCCCAAAAGCTGACACTGCGGTGAGGAGATCCCAGCAAGGGACTGCCTCATCTCCCTCCAAAAATAACGACTCCCCAAGTTCAAAAAAAGGAGGGAAATCAGCCAGCATGTCAGTCATGACCTCAGAGGAGGGGGGTGGAGTTAATGCAAATGAGGAGGAGGAGTTTGAAATGGACCTGACAGACCCTGGGAAGGTGGAAGGTGAAAAAGAGGTGGAGATAGAGGAGAATGATAGTGATTATCTACCACCTTATCAAGAGAGGAAAGAAGCTGTGACTGAGTCTGAAAGTGATGACACCCGTGTAACAAAAATGAGGATCGTCAGTGACACTTCTGAGGGTGAATTAAAGGTGGATATGACCCAGTCTCCTGTGCCTACTGGCTGGAAAAACACTAGGCCAGCTAGGAGAGTTAACCCGGAGGCACCGGGACTGAGTACTGCTGGGGATTCTGGTCCGGAGGACTGGAACACAGCAGAATCAAAAAAACAAAGAAAGAAGAGGAATAGAAAGACAAAGCAGGAGCCCACTACTGTGGGTGTACGGAAGAGTCCCAGAGCGCCTAAGAAATGAAGATGGCTGAGTGTAGGTTGCTTTTCACGTGGTGTCTTTTGGTGATGGTGCTGTCCCTGCTGTCTGTAAATGTGAGGGGGATCGGCTCCTCATACCGCCGGGCTGCAGTCCTGCAGGACCTCGCAAATTTTAGGGCGGATATTTTTTGTCTGCAGGAGTGTATATTGAAGACGGTACCTGGCTCTGGGGAATGGGCAGGGGGCAATGCCATCTGGTCCCCTGCCTGCCAGAGTAGGAATGAGGGCATTGGCGTGCTGTTTAATAATCCTAGCATTAAGGTTTTGTCACATGACGTCATCATTCCTGGGAGATTGATGGTTGTGAATTTTGATTTTTGTGGCTCCCAGTACCGTCTTTTTAACTGTTACGCTCCTGCAGACAAAAAAGAGAGGGCGGAGTTCTTGGAGGTGCTTAAGTTCAATCTGCCAGGCCGCATTAAGACCATTGTGGCCGGCGATCTGAACTGTATAAGATCGGTTGGGGATCGAGTGGGGTCAGGAGAGACCAAGCTGGACTCCACCAGTAGGATCCTCAACCAGATTGTGACAGATTTTGGACTGCAGGATGCAGCTTTGGCGGCAGGCAGTAGGGACAGGGAATATACTTACTTTTCGGATGCGGGCACGGTTAAGTCACGCATAGATTACTTTTTACTTTCTAGGTATGTGTTGGTTTCTGCTGTCTCTTATCACCAGGTCACTTTTTCTGATCACAAAGCCATTCTTTGTTCCCTGGAAGTGTCGGAGAGAGTGGTGTTTGGGAAGGGAGTCTGGAAGTTGAATGTGGAGTTGTTGGAGGATGTGGATGTACTTGAAAGATTTAGGGTGGAATATGCAGGATGGGTGCGCAGGAAGAGAGGTTTTGTGGATTTGTTGGAATGGTGGGATTGGGTGAAGGGGAGGATTTCTGGCTTTTTCAGGAATCTAGCGTATGAGAAGAGGTGTTTGCAGAAAGAGGAGGAAGAAAGTTGGAAAGTAAGGTTGCAGTATTTGGTGAAGATGAAGGAATGGGGGTATGAGGTGGAGGAAGAGTTGGAGGAGGCAAGACAGCGAATGAAGAAAATGTTGACAGAGCGTGGGAAGAGGATTGTGTTTCAGGCGAAAGTGAGAGATTTGGAAGAGGGGGAGTCTTGCTCCCGTTTCTTCTTTAAGAAGGTGGTGTCCAGTAGAGATGTGTTAGAGTCAGTGGTGGTGGATGAAAGGGAAATGGTTGGTTCCGAGGTGATGGAAGAGGTGCGGAGGTTTTATGTGGATTTGTATGGAGGAGGGAATGCTGTGTCACAGGTGGAGATGAAAGAGTATTGTGATGAGGTGTTGGAGGAGTGTTTGGATCCGTTGGAGGTACAGCAGTTGAAAGAGTCGGTGGCCACGGAGGAGGTATGGGCGGCAGTTGGTGCCATGCAAACAGGCAAGACTCCAGGGAAGGACGGGCTCCCAGTGGAGTTTTTTAGGTGGGCCTGGCCTATCATTGGTGGGGAAGTGGTGGAGGTGGTCCAGGAAGTTTTTTCTTCTGGGCGGTTGTCCCCATCAATGCGGGAGGGAGTCATCACCCTGATTCATAAGAAAGGAGACAAAAAATTGATAAAAAACTGGAGGCCGATTTCGCTGTTGAATGTGGACTACAAGATAGTGGCGAAATTGGTCGCAAACAGGTTAAGGAGTGTGATAGCATCTATGATTGGAGAGGGGCAGACCTGTGCGGTCCCCGGTCGAAGAAGCGCCGATAACCTGGTTTTATTAAGGGACATGATTAATTTTTCACAGGAAAATAAAGTGCCGATGGTCATTGAGGGTATCGATTTGGAAAAGGCATTTGATAGAGTATCACACTCCTTCCTGTTCAGGGTGATGGCAAAATTAGGGGTCCCTGATTGTCTCCTGAAAGTTATTAGATGTTTTTACACTGGAATTTCGAGCCATGTCTTGGTAAATGGGGTTTTGTCCAGGTCATTTCATTTCTTTTATTTGTGTGGTGGAGCCTTTGCTGAGGTATGTCCAGCGGGATAAAGTGGTGAAAGGGTTTGTTGTGCCAGGTGGTGGTGGAGAGCAGGTGAAGTATTTGGCTTATATGGATGATGTGTCGTTTGTGGGTGGGTCGCAGGCTGATATTGACAGGGTGAATTTGCATGTGAAAGTGTTTTGTGGAATGTCTGGAATGGCTGTGAATTGGGAGAAGTCCCAACTGGTTTCCTTTGGGAGGCCTGTACCTTTGAATGTGGAGAAAGTGCCGGTGAGTCAGGAGATCAAGGTGTTGGGTGTGGTGTTTGATGCAGAGATGAAAGGTAGAAAGACTTTGGATGAAGTGAAAGGGAAAGTGGTAAGAAAGTTGAACTTGTGGAGGTTGCGGAAGTTGTCTTTTTCAGGGAAAGTGTTGGTGGTGAAAGCTGTGATATTGCCGTTGTTGTTGTATTTTTGTTTGGTCTTGCCTCCTGGCAAAAGATGGATGCAAGAGGTGCAGAGAATGTTGTTTGTTTTCTTATGGGGTTCAAAGATGGAGAGGGTGGCACGGGTGACGGTTCACAAGGGTGTGTCTCTGGGTGGTTGGGACTTCCCTGATGTTGCTTCTTTTCTGTCTCTGCACTATCTGGTGTCTGTCCGTAGAGTGTTGGAGTCAGAGGGGAGGGTGAAGGATTTTGTGAGGTACTTGGGAGGATGGTTGTGGAACAGGTTGGGATGGGTCGCTAAGGATTTGAGCAAGCCTGTTGCATTCACTACTACATCATGCTACCAAAAAGTTAAAGAAATTCTGGACAATTTCAATATGGCAGGAGCAGCCTTAACAAACATAAACAAGCAGAATATTAAAAAATGGATCACAAGAAATGATATAATATGTTATATAAAAGGAATGACAAGTGCACAAGCGGAGGCAGTATGGAAAAGAATGAGTATTAAAGGAATAACAAACAGGCAGAAAGATGTTGTCTGGATGGCTCTGGTGTCAGCGCTCCCTACTAGGGTTTTTTGCAAATTGAGGGGTATGACTCCCTCAGGAAGGTGCCCAAGAGAAGGGTGTGGAGGGGAAGAGGATGTGGACCACGTGTTTTGGGATTGTGATTTTGCAAAGGGTTTTCGGAGGAAGTTGAGGAAATTTTTAGAGGTGGTGGTGGAGGTTAGGGTCACATCTCTTTCAATGGTGATGGGTGGAGTGTCACTGGGTGCAAAGGAGAAGGATAGGAAGGGGTGGATTGTGTTCTCTGTACTTAAGGAAGTTTTGTGGGATGCAAGAAACTTAATAGTATTCCAGAAGGAGGAGTTGTCACTGGAAGCAGTGTGCAATCATTTCTTAGCAAGATTGTATGTGGTGTACCTGGCGGAAAAAAAAGGTGTTGGAGAGGAGAAGGCGCAAGAATTGTGGAAGCAAAAGGAGTGGAGCTCATTGCTCTAAAATGTTTTGTTTTCTTTTTATTGATAAAGAACAGACTTAATAAAAGCCAGCATGATGATTGAACAGTGAAGGAAGGGCAAGATCGCTGCCAACCTGATGGAGAGATCCGCGTGAGGGCTGGTTTTTAAGTGATTTTAATCTGAAAGGCTAAAAAAAAAAAAAAAAAAAAAAAATCCGAAACAGTCTGTATGCATGTTGGATTATTATGGCTCTGTACAAATTAACAAGCTGACACATCATTGCATTCCAGCGGTTCTGGAGGTGTGTTTAGCTTCTAAGGGCACAATGGTTAATTTGCATATATTCAGCAGTGTTGCTCTGGGAGACATCTCAAGCTCACTCCAACCTGAATTATCGCAAATTCTTTCTGTTTTAGGAAAGCAAACTTTTGTTTTTCTTAACATCTTAGTAAGGGGGCTTTTAGAACCATTGTAGTCCCTTACACACTCCAATGAGTTCTGGGTCACCATGAGCTTGCTGGTTAGTCTGTGCCTCTCGGATTCACAAGCCCTTCTCCATAGAGCCAAATTAATCCATGCCATGCACTGATGAGGATCAAACAATCCGAAACAGTCTGTATGCATGTTGGATTATTATGGCTCTGTACAAATTAACAAGCTGACACATCATTGCATTCCAGCGGTTCTGGAGGTGTGTTTAGCTTCTAAGGGTACAATGGTTAATTTGCATATATTCAGCAGTGTTGCTCTGGGAGACATCTCAAGCTCACTCCAACCTGAATTATCGCAAATTCTTTTTGTTTTAGGAAAGCAAACTTTTGTTTTACTTTTCTCCTATGTCACTGTCATTTACAGTAGTTAGCAGAAATCTGACAGAACAGACAGATTTTTGACTAGTCCATATCTATGGGGGATTCTCAGTATTTTATTTATTTTGTATAAAACCACTCCCTGAAAAGGATCTACTGTAAAGAAAGATTCAGCTTATGAATAGGATTCTAATCATGCAACTAGACACTTTACTGGGGAAAATTGTTTCCCACTTTGCACTGTACCTGGTTGTTGCACCTCTCCTTGTTGGCTGTTTTCTGTTTTTTTGTTTGTTTTTTTCCATATTTTGGTATGATATGTAATTGATTACCTACTAATAATGTGCTACGAATAGTTTGCACTTTTGATTTTAAGTGTCAAAATAATGTTACGTGGACAATGTGACTGAATATATATCTATACTGTATATATACTGTTTACTATCTGTTGGATACCTTGCCCATATGGGAACTATTTAATCCAGTGGGTGATATTCTCTGGGTCCCAATTCCTTTTTACTTGGACAATGCAACAGTTCTAATCATGTAGGTAATGAATCATACGGAAGCAGGAAATTTGGGCGCATGAGGCAGGTGGACAAAAAGGGCGCCGCCATTTACTCCCATAATAAATATCGTTTAATGGGCGCCCAACAGGAAAAAAGGGCGCCGGAGAAAAATAACGTTTTCAAAGCGGCGCCCGGAGACTTTTAATGTTTTATAACTGCTTCTCATGATTACACATTATTTAATGATTTATAATTTTTTACACATTATTTTTAAACTAAAAACAGTACAATATTTTTTAAAACATTATTTTTAAACGAAAAATTGTAAAATTTTTCTTTTTTAAAACATTATTTTTAAACGAAAAACCGCACAATATTTTTTAAAACGTTATTAATGCTTATCACAGGGGTCTTAGGTTTAGGCACCACCAGGGGGGTCTTAGGTTTAGGCACCACCAGGGGGTCTAGGGGTTAGGGATAGGTACAGGGAGGGGTCTGTGTGAGAGTAGGGTTAGGTATAGCTTTAGTAACATTCTTATTAATGTTTTATAAAACGTTATTATAAATTTCACTTTTTAAACAGGGAAGATTAACGTTTTTACAATTGCCGATTTCATACACATTATTTAATGATTTATAACTTTATAAAACATTTTTAAACGAAATATAGCACAATTTTTTTTAAACGTTATTCATGCTTATCGTTTAAAACCGTGCGCCCTTTTTTCCCGACGCCCTTTTTTAACGTACGCGAATTATACCATCTCTGATTATCACGTTTTTGGGGTATTTACGGCAGTCGGCAGTATGTTTATTGTGATACTTATAAGGATTGTGTGGTTATTTTTGTACACCTCCTTTGCTTGCTCCACTGGGGAGTACTACTTTTAAAATTTTAAATTAAAGATACATTTTACACGATGGAAAGCTCTTTTAGCTATTAGGGCTGCATAAGGAGTATGAAGCTGCATACTGTGATTTACGAAGAGTGACCCTTTCTGCTGTAGAAGTGTCTGGCATTAGGCTGGGAGAGCCAACAAGCGCTATTGCTGTCTTATCATTTGGGCAGCAAGGCAAAAAGGTGAGAGGCCACGAGTGGTGGTGAAACGTGTATGGGCACTGGAGTGTGGGATGCACCATAGAAACACATAGTGCTTTTGTGCTGTCTGTTGGGTGGCAGCTACCACACATGGTGAGGACCTGTGAGACCTGGTGATTTTATACTGGAAGTGATTTGAGTGTACCCATGTGGTTTTTCGTGCTGATCTAACAGCTATAGTTCATGGTGTGGACTTAACCTATGATCACAACACAAAAGTTATATGACACTGGGTGATTGATTTTTTACACATATGCTGATACAGTATCACGCTGTGGTTTGTTTTTTTCTTTATTTTTTATGTTTAGTGATATCACTGCAGGAAGACTGATTTGACACATGGGAGCGCAGTATTGCTGGAGGACATTGACTTTTACACTATATGCTTGGTGATTGATACTGCGACCCATGGACACGTAAACAATTGATGGACTTTTTCTCTTTTTTTCTTATCATTTTTTCTTATCATTATTTTTATTTGTACTTGTGTTACACTTAGAACATAGAGGGTAATTGTAAGCGCACAGATACATAGAAGGTTTTGATTCCTCCAGTATTAGACTGGCAGCCCCCTCCCCAAGATAGATAGCCAGATGTGCCCCGGTATTAGACTGACAGCCTCCTCCGGAGGATAGATAGCCAGATGTGCCCCCTCTATTCGGCAGGCCCCACCCCTCTCCAGGATAGATAGTCAGATGTGCCCCAGTATTAGACAGGCAGCCACCTCCCCAGGATAGATAGCCAGGTGTGCCCCCTCTATTCGGAAGGCACCACACCTCCCCGGGATATAGTCAGATGTGCCCCAGTATTAGACTGGCAGCCCCCTCCCCAGAATAGATAGCCAGCATGGCCGGATTTGTGGGCAGGCCAAGTAGGCTGGGGCCTAGGGCGGGGCTTGAGCTAGGGCGGCCTGCAGCTGACAGCCAATCAGCTGCTTCATATCTGCCCTGTGTGCAGTGTGCAATGCTTTGATTGCGTCCTCTCCTCAGTACCGCAGCTGGTCTGTCTGCCCGCCCGCCCGCATGATCACTCAGAGTGATTCATATCTACTCGCCCTCCTTCACAGCTCCCCGCTCACTGCACTGGATGCAGAAAGCTGCAGGTCATCAACAGCGAGGCTCACAGTGATAAGAGAGAGCGGTGCCCTGTAACAAACGGCAGCTGTATAATTCAGGAAGTAATTACTCACTGCCTCTCTCATCATCATGGTGAGCCACCACGCTGCTAGCGATCTGCAAGCTCTGTGTAAGCAGTGAAATAAGTGAGGGGAACATTGTAATGGAGATGCAAGCAGGGCTATCACTGACCTTGTACAGAAGTGCCAGTGGTCAGGAAGCACTATGAAAACATAAGCTTCGTGCACACCCAGGAGTCATTAGAAAACAGATCAAAGTAAAGAGGTCAGCACTTCTAAGTAAACAAGCATGCCTGATTTATTGCCCATTTTCAGTCACTCCACTGTGACGGGTAAAAGGTCTGTTTTCCTGTTCCAGCCTTTTACTTACCTTCAGATCACACTTTCCCTCTCTTGTCCTCTCCCATGATTCTCTATTTCTGTCTTTTTCCCCATCCCCTCATCCCCATCTTGTTCCCTCTCTCTTTTCCTATTCCATCTTATGCTGTCTCTCCCTTGCTTTTCCCTCCTTCCCATCTCTATTATTTTCCCTTCTCTCTTTTGACTTTCACCTGTCCGCACAGGAACTCACAATCTAATCCCTACCATAGTCTGTTTATCATATTATAATCCTTGCAATATAATCCTACCATAGTCTAATGTCCTACCATATTATTATTATTATCATTATTATGTATTTAAATAGCACCGACATGTTCTGCAGCACTTTACGGAGTACATAATCATGTCATTGTTCTCAGAGGAGCTCACAATCTAATACATACCATAATCATAGTCTAATGTCCTACCATATTATTATGTATGTATATATTGCTGACATCTTCTGAAGCACTATAGAATGTATAGTCATGTCACTGACTGCATGACTATGATTAAGGGCAGATTTTGAGCCCGATACGCGTCAGTCATTTCCTGCTCCTATGTGTGTCATTTTTTGTGGCGTTTCTCAATAAAGAATACCAGCTTTTACTACTTCGCTGTGACTGCGGATCCTCCTTTGTTGATTCCACTTCTGGCGTGGCCTGCCTGATCCTGCACCGGTGGAGTGGTTTTGTTTTGGGGGTTCCAGAGCGTTTGGCTTTTCTACTTCTGTGTCACTGACTGGGGCGGTTGTTGACTGTTGGCCTAGGGCGGTAAAAAGTACAAATCCGGCCCTGATAGCCACTGCCAGATGTGCCCCTTCTATTCGGAAGGCACCACACCTCCCCAGGATAGATAGTCAGATGTGCCCTTAGTATTAGGCAGGCAGCACCCCTCCCTAGGATAGATAGCCATATGTGCCCCCAGTATAAGACTGGCAGCCCCCTCCCCAGGATAGATAGCTCAGATGTGCCCCCAGTATTAGACTGACAGCCCCTTCCCTAGGATAGATAACGAGATGTGCTCTCAAGATTAGGTAACCCTCCTCCCCAGGATAGCCAGATATGCCCCTAGTATTAGGCAGGCAGTCCTGCTCCCCAGGTTAGATAGCTAGATATTCCTCCAGTATTAGACTGGCAGCCCCCTCCCCAGGATAGATAACCAGGTGTGCCTCAGTATTAGACAGGCAGCCCCCTCCCAAGGATAGCCAGATATGTCTCTAGTAATAGACAGGCAGTCCTGCTTCCCAGGTTAGATAGCTAGATATTCCTCCAGTATTAGACTGGCAGCCCCCTCCCCAGGATAGATAGCCAGATGTGCCCCCAGTATTAGACTGACAGCCCCTTCCCTAGGATAGATAACGAGATGTGCTCTCAAGATTAGGTAACCCTCCTCCCCAGGATAGCCAGATATGCCCCTAGTATTAGGCAGGCAGTCCTGCTCCCCAGGTTAGATAGCTAGATATTCCTCCAGTATTAGACTGGCAGCCCCCTCCCCAGGATAGATAACCAGGTGTGCCTCAGTATTAGACAGGCAGCCCCCTCCCAAGGATAGCCAGATATGTCTCTAGTAATAGACAGGCAGTCCTGCTTCCCAGGTTAGATAGCTAGATATTCCTCCAGTATTAGACTGGCAGCCCCCTCCCCAGGATAGATGGCCAGATGTGCCCCCCAGCATTAGGCAGGCAGCCCCTCTCTGCAGAATAGATAGCCAGATGTGCCCTCAATATTAGGTAAGGGTGTTTAGGGTGATCGGAGAGCACCCTGCGGAGAAAGAGCACAGATAGATAGCCAGATGTTCCCACAGCATTAGATAGCCCCTCTCCCCATGCAGAGTCGTGATGAGTGGAGTGCTTGGATCTGCAGCACGTCACAGGCTGCAGCATCTCCGGTGATGCACGTAATGAGAGACGCCAGTAGAGGGCAACATGAACAGCAGTGATGGGTGAAAACGCAGATATTATTTTTGTATTTATTTTTGAAAAAAATAATGTAAGATTTGACTTTTGAGAAAAAAATGCCTTCAAACATAATTTTTGTATTAAGTTTTTTTTTTTTTTCGTGTTAAAAGGAGTGATTTTGTTTTTCACTTTTTACGAGTTTTCACATTGCAAACCAATTATTTTCCTTTAACCATATTACAAAAATACAATATATTTTCACAAATATATTTTCAGAATCTAAAATAGCATTTTTGTTGCCAAACTGCCTTCGAAAATTCACAAGCAACACTGAAAAACAGCAGATGCTGCAGCCTGCAACATGCTGAAGATCCTGGTGCTGAGAGGAGAGGTGTGTTACTTCTACAGCTCTGCTTGCAACTCTGCAATGGCTGAGCAAGAGGATACACATGGGAGAAGGGTGGATCTCCAAGCTCCCCAGCCTCTGCCTTGGCCCAGCCCTGGTCATGACCGATTGCTAAATGACATTATAAGTCATCTGTACATTTGCATATTTAGTAGGTGTGCATTGTGGGTAACCACAAATGTTCATTTATAACTGAATTATTGCAAATTTCCTTCTGTTTTAAGAAGGCAATTACACCAAGCTTTGCTTTTTTAGTAGGAGGGCTTTTTGGTTCCTTTCATCCCCCTATACATTCCTAGTAGTTTGGGTCACCCTAAGCTGCTTGGTTACTCTGTTGTACTCGACCAAGCCCTATTTCATACAGCCTTATCAATCCCTGCCATGTACTGATGAGGACCAAAAGTCCGAAACAGACTGTCTACATGTGGGTTTGATATGGCTGTGTAAAACTTAAAGCTATAGGCTTGCTATAAACCAGCGGTTCTGGATGCTTGCTTGGCTTAACAAGGGCGGAAAGGGATAATTTGCATATTTAGTAGGTGTGCATTGTGGGTAACCACAAATGTTCATTTATAACTGAATTATTGCAAATTTCCTTCTGTTTTAAGAAGGCAATTACACCAAGCTTTGCTTTTTTAGTAGGAGGGCTTTTTGGTTCCTTTCATCCCCCTATACATTCCTAGTAGTTTGGGTCACCCTAAGCTGCTTGGTTACTCTGTTGTACTCGACCAAGCCCTATTTCATACAGCCTTATCAATCCCTGCCATGTACTGATGAGGACCAAAAGTCCGAAACAGACTGTCTACATGTGGGTTTGATATGGCTGTGTAAAACTTAAAGCTATAGGCTTGCTATAAACCAGCGGTTCTGGATGCTTGCTTGGCTTAACAAGGGCGGAAAGGGATAATTTGCATATTTAGTAGGTGTGCATTGTGGGTAACCACAAATGTTCATTTATAACTGAATTATTGCAAATTTCCTTCTGTTTTAAGAAGGCAATTACACCAAGCTTTGCTTTTTTAGTAGGAGGGCTTTTTGGTTCCTTTCATCCCCCTATACATTCCTAGTAGTTTGGGTCACCCTAAGCTGCTTGGTTACTCTGTTGTACTCGACCAAGCCCTATTTCATACAGCCTTATCAATCCCTGCCATGTACTGATGAGGACCAAAAGTCCGAAACAGACTGTCTACATGTGGGTTTGATATGGCTGTGTAAAACTTAAAGCTATAGGCTTGCTATAAACCAGCGGTTCTGGATGCTTGCTTGGCTTAACAAGGGCGGAAAGGGATAATTTGCATATTTAGTAGGTGTGCATTGTGGGTAACCACAAATGTTCATTTATAACTGAATTATTGCAAATTTCCTTCTGTTTTAAGAAGGCAATTACACCAAGCTTTGCTTTTTTAGTAGGAGGGCTTTTTGGTTCCTTTCATCCCCCTATACATTCCTAGTAGTTTGGGTCACCCTAAGCTGCTTGGTTACTCTGTCATCTGTACATGTAAGCTATGACTAAGGAGCGATTGCAGCTCCGATATGTGGGAGCTTTCATGTCTCTGTCCGCAACTACCGTATATACTCGGGTATAAGTCGCAAAATTTAGGACTGATTCAAAGTAAAAAAGTGGGGGGGTCGACTTATAGTCGCATAGTCCTAAATTTTGCGACTTACAGCCTGAGTGGGGTGAGGGTGTGTGTTATGGATGTGGGGTGTGTGTGTGTGGAGGGGTTACTCACCATCCATCGCTGGGCGCAGTGTCCTCTTTTCCTCTCTTCTCCCTCACTCGCGCGTCTGCCCCCTTAAGAGAGATGGTCCGGCTCCCGATGTCACATGACGTCGGGACCGGAAGTTACCGCGCGAGTGGAGGAGAAGCGAGCAGAAGAGAGGAGACTGCGCCCAGCGGTGGATGGTGAGAGGAGACTGCTGCAGCGGCGGGGAAAGCGGGCATGGAGGCAAACATCCCACCTTCCACAGCCTCTATCCTCCATCTACTTCCTCTCCCACGCATCCCCTTGTGCTGATACCAGCGTCTCCTGTGATGATGTCATCACAGGAAACGCTGGTATCAACGCATGGGATGCCTGGGAGAGGAAGTAGATGGAGGATAGAAGGTGAGATGTTTGCCTCCATGCCCACTCTCCCCACCGCTGCAGCCTATACATGGGGGCAACTGTACTGGCTACCTACCTATGCTGCTGGCAACTATACTGGCTACCTACCTATACTACAGGCAACTATACTGGCTACCTACCTATGCTACTGGCAACTATACTGGCTACCTACCTATACTAATGGCAACTATACTGGCTACCTACCTATGCTACTGGCAACTATACTGGCTACCTACCTATACTAATGGCAACTATACTGGCTACCTACCTATGCTACTGGCAACTATACTGGCTACCTACCTATGCTACTGGCAACTATACTGGCTACCTACCTATACTGGGGACAACTATACCTGGCTGCCTACCTATGCTGGCTACCTATACTGGAGGCAGATACCTGGCTGGCTTACCTATAGACTCTATAGACTTACCTATAGACTTATACTTGAATAATTGGAAAAATCCACCTTGTGAGGGTCAAATTTTGGGGGTCGACTTATACACGGGGTCGACTTGTATCCGAGTATATACGGTATGATGAAATAATGATTAGACTCCTAACTCTCCTGATGGATTTTGCAAATTCCCTTGCATTTAAAACATATATGAGTATCTCTAATGACATATTAATGATGAGAACATATCATCTATATCCAGCTTAACACCTTGAACCTCCCTTCAGTGTGTAAAACCCACTTCCTAATCCTAACTCATAACCTTAACCAGCACTTAACATTAAATTATTCCTGCCTGATAGTCATCTAAGCCTATCAACTCAATCTTACCTCTCAATATTCTTTCCCCCAAAATTAACCTTCCCAAACTAAGCCTGACCCCAACCGATAACATACACCAATATCTTTTGTAGTGCATTTTGGCTTCAATAACCAGCAGCCAATCCTTTCTCCTCTTCAACCAAAATATCTTTGCCTTAAAGCCTCGTACACATGTATGGGAAATACCAAACAGAAGGGTTGGTGACTTGATCCCATGGGTGACAGAGCAGAGTCGAACAGGCAGGGCAAGAGGGGAGAGCAATGCCCTTTGCCAGAGCTCGGCTGACTTGGTTCACCAGATGGATCACTTGCCAACCACCTGTGGGATCAGGAGCCACCAGGGTCAGTGTAAGCCATGTGGGGACCCTGGGGCAAAATTAGCTTGGGGTCCTTGAGGTAAAAGTAGTTTTGGGGCCCCCTACCTCCACCCTAAGCAAGTAAAGAGCCCCTGGGGCCCCCCCTACACCGGATAAATCCCAGGTGGTCTCCAGCTGACTCACCGCTCCCCTGACCCCCGACCCTGCATGTTCCGTAGTTGCCTGAGCTGCTTTGCAACAACTTACCTGTCCAGTCAGTTGCTCCTTTCTGATCTCCGTCTTGAGCCATACTGATTTAAACATGACATGTGTTGGGCATACAGAAGACGCAGGCAGTGTGGCTGAAGACGGAGAACAGAAAGGAGCCACCACTGGGACAAGTGAGTTATTACAAGGCAGCTCAAACAGCTACGGAACATGCGATGCTGGAGGCCATGGGAGCAGTGAGTCAGCAGAAGATCACCTTGGGGTTCCAGTCACACAGGAATCCCTGGAGTGATTGGGGCCCTGGGGAAATTGTCCACTTTGCCACTATGCACATGCTAGAGGGACGGCAGAGTCGGTCATTATCAGCTCCCTCATCTAGCATGCAAATATAGCTTCAGAGTTGGGCCTCCAAATCTTCCTGTTCCTGGCTGCAGATGCGGCTTGGCCAACAGTTGCCACCATCTTAGCACACCAAATCCATTTTCTTTGGTTATCAATTTTGAAGGAGAAGCATCGGAGTCATGTGAAATGTGCAGTGAAATGCAATTGAGTGAACTCCCCCAGCTTTGTCCACTTGTTCTGTTCAATAGTGTTGAACAGTTGGTAATAGGGAGTATTGAGTGTTCCGAATTTCCTATGCCGAATTTGAACAATAACACTAATCAGGATATACTGAAAATAAACAGTAATACGATTAAGGCCATTGGATTTCAGTCCTATCAATGGAAAAACAGCAGTGTCTTCCTTCTGTAACTAAAAATAGACTTTAATTTATTTGATACCAAATTTTGAGTTTGACCTTTAGTTCTAACTTTAGCAAAAAGTATCAGCTTGTGGTCTCATTGTTCTCATATCCAATCGCACTCCTTACTAGGAAAAAGCAATAAAAGAAAAGTGAAAATGATAACTTATATATAACCAGGCACAGGGATAGTAAAAATCAGGTAGAAGCCCAAGGTTTATTGACCAAATTATATTTTTCAGAAATGCAAACTCGGTGAAACACATATCTTCTCTTGCTTGTTGGATATTATCTGATTTATTTTTCATCAGCGTTGCTGTACAAATATTGGTTTGCCGTTGTGTTATTTGCTTACACAGGGAGCAGATTCGATAGAGGGGTGAGCAAATATGGTCTGTTACGACGGCATTGTATTGAAAATGAGATGAATTTTGACAGCAGGGGATCCAATGGGTATTGAAGATGGAGAAAAAAATAAATAAAAAAATGTGGTAGACGAAACATAAGAATCGAGGATACTCAAAGGGAATAGTGACCATAGTAGTTTTAAACAATACAATTACAGTATACCGTGTCTTAGACATTTTCTGCAGCAATTCACTGCCTTTGAAACATTAACACTACTTGCTCTCCCGCAAAAAGTACTCCCAATCATCGTCCAACATCTCTGTAGCATCCCTGTACCACTCTACAGCCTCAACATGTTTTAGGGGTTGACGGAGAAAATCCACACAAACACATTTGTGGGGGGGGGGGGGGGCTATTTATAACAGCGTTAACAAGAAATTTCTTTTTTTTTAAGAAAGAAAAATATTTTGAATGTCCAAATGTCAAAGTTCTAGTGGATGCAAAATGGACATCAACTGAAGATCACTCAGATCTGAGCACTGCTTAATTTTTGGAATTGAGTATTATGTATGTCACCACATTATTAAAAGCTGAATACAGATGTTTCCTGTAAAATAACGAATGTCTTTATTTTGTTACTACCATTTATAATGCACTATTCTTGAATTGATAGCAATGACTTCATCAATGTAGGACATCCATTGTGGACACTCTACCTTTTCATTCACTCTCATTATCATTCTCCATTTTTAGGTCTTTCTTTGCTTCCTTCCTCATCTATTCCTACTCTCTCCTGTCCGTCTCCTTTTCCTCATGCTTTCTCTGCCTATGTAACCCCATCTTACATCCAATCACTATGTTTCATACTGACATTTTCAGTTTCTTAATCTATATGGTTTCTTTATTGTTACTGCACATAAACCTGCCCTTAAAGGGAAGGTTCACGCTGCACATAAAAAAAATTGCACTCACCTGGGGCTTCTTCCAGCTCCTGGCAGTCGATCGGTGCCCTCGTAGCAGCTCCTCTCCCTTCCGGTGTCCAGCGGTGAAGAAGCCGACCTCGCCAGGTCAGCTTCCAGGTCGGCTTCTGTGCGCTCCATGGCGGGGGGGTCACGTGGTGTACAGACGTCATCGGGTCTCTACTGCGCAGGCACGGAACTTCTGCACATGCGCAGTAGAGACCCAATGACGTCACGTACACCACGTGACCCGCGCCATGGAACGCACATGACGCCGACCCGGAAGCCGACCTGGCGAGGTCGGCTTCTTCACCGCTGGACGCCGGGAGGGAGAGGAGCTGCTACGAGGGCACCGATCGACTGCCAGGAGCTGGAAGAAGCCCCAGGTGAGTGCAGTTTTTTTTTCATGAGCAGTGCGGATCTTCCCTTTAAAGAGGAACTGTCACAAAAATCTTAAGTTTTAAAATACAAACAAAGAAGAAGTTTGTTTCTTCCAGAGTAAAATGAGCCACACATTAATTTTCTCCTATGTTGCTGTCACTTATAGTAAGTATTAGAAATCTGACATTACCAACAGATTTTGGGCTAGTCCATCTCCCCTTAGGGGATTCTTAGCATGGCCTTTATTCTTTATAAAGACTCTCCCTGAAAAAGATTTATACAACGATGCTGACCAGGCTTCCTGCTCGCTGCACACTTTTTTGGCAGTTGGACGGAGAAACTGCCATTCACTAAGTGCTTTTAAAAATAGTAATACTATGCATAAGAAAGTGAACGGTGAGGACCTAAAGGACCTATTTAGAACTTATTTTTACATTTTAAATTAACCCCTGACCTCCCACACTACCCAATAGTTACCCCAAAATATAAATATACATGAATAGTTACCTTAATGACTGAACTTTTTTAATATGTATGTCAAGAGGGTATATTACTATTACTTTATAAATTATGGGCTTGTAATTAGGGATGGATGCAAAACTGAAAAAATGCACCTTAATTTCCAAATAAATTAAGGTGTCAGGTGTTACCCGGACCTTTTACTGTTGTATGCTCCTATGCTATATTGCCTGAGGAAGCAGGTTTACACCTGTGAAACGCGTTGCGACCCCCTTGGAGTATGCCAATAAAATTTATTTAGATTTGAGCTGACAGTTTATAGTGTCTGCTTACAGGAGGTAAGTCCACCGCTGCCTCCAAAACACTTTTAAACGTTTTATTACCTTATTTTATCCTGCTGGCGTCTCTGTTCTTTCTACATAATATTAATTATCCACCCTTGGTGGAGGGGGATACCCCTTTTTTCCTGTCTACAGAGAGCGACTTCTTATTCCTGAATGGGGACAGGATAATCTCCTCACCTGCCTATACAGTGGTTGCCTGGAGGTAACCCTGTCTTGTGAGTATATACTGTATATTGTACTCTTTACATATATCCATTTTTGCAGTACTTACTACACTATATTGGGCTCTCGGTTTCCCTCTTCTGTATTGGCGCCATACATTGTCCCAGGGAAAAATTGTAACCGTTGCAATAATCATAATACATGGGCAAATTAAATGTGTGGGTTTTAATTATGTTAGCATGTATTATTTTAAAACTATATTGGCCAAAAACTGAGAAATAATGCATTTTTTCCATTTTTTTCTTATTTTTCCTGTTAAAACAGTTTTAGAATAAAATAATTCTTAGCAAAAAATACCCTCCAAAGAAAGCCTAATTGCTGGCGAAAAAATCAAGATATAGATTGTTTTGTTGTGATAAGTAGTAATAAAGTTTTAGGCAAATTAATGGAAGAAGTGCTGACAGGTGAAAATTGCTCTGGTTTTTTATTAAGGGGAAAAAACTCTAGGAGATAAAGTGGTTTATATTTCCCGGTTTTCCCTATCTCTTCATGAGTAGCATTTCGTCCGAGGTCTTTTATAGCATCCATTTTTAAGCTGAATACCTGGCACTTACTACTTTTCAGCTCCCTGTCTACTATGCATATCATTATGTAAGTTATTGCACTTTCTTCAGCTAAAGAGGAACTGTCGCAAACATCTTAAAATTTAAAATGCATACAAATAAGAAGTTCATTTCTCCCAGAGTAAAATGAGTCATAAATAACTTTTCTCCTATGTTGCGGTCACTTACAGTAAGTAGTAGAAATCTGACATTACTGAAAGATTTTGGACTAGCCCATCTTCTCATAGGGGGTTCTCAAGGTTTTCTTTATTTTTAAAAGCACTTAGTGAATGACAGTTGCTCCGTCCAACTGCCAAAAAAGTGTGCAGCGAGCAGGGAGGCTGGCTAGCATCTTTGTATTAATCATTTTCAGGGAATGTCTTTATAAAAAATAAAGGCCATGCTGAGAATCCCCCATGAAGAGATGGACTAACCCAAAACCTGTCGGTACTGTCAGATTTCTACTACCTACTGTAAGTGACAGCAACATAGGAGAAAAGTTATGTATGGCTCATTTTACTCTGGGAGAAATGTACTTCTTATTTGTATGTGTTTTAACTTTTAAGATTTTGGTGACAGCTCCTCTTTAAGCTTCCTTTTTTAGCATTTCTTTAGTATAGTTTCATATTTGTTTATTTCTATATTTTTAGCAAATTGCACATACATATTTTTTAATATCTCTTGACATTGTTCTGTGTCATTCTTTTCACATGTGATGACTTCTCCTGTGTGAAATGGCTGATAGCTGCTTTGGTATTCAAATAAGTCCAAATACAGCTACTGAGTTCTGGACTGAACATGTGACAACAGCAAGGGGGAGTCAGTGACCATATAGTTGTTTTATTGAAAGGAAGAGAATCAGCTCTATTGCAACTTCCTTTTACCTGGCCATAATAGGGAAGTTTGGTGAGAGGAACTGGCAAGTGAAGAGCAAGCATATGGAGGAATATGTTTTTTTTAGCCTCAGCAGCAAAGGGAAGATGAGCTGTAGAGTCTGTGAAGGACATTGTGTGCTTGCAAAAGACACATATAGCTGACTTGTATGCTTTTCATTTGGTTTGCAATGGTAAATTTTGTCTTCTTAAATGTTTACTGTTATTATTATTATTTCTATTATTGTTGTTGTTATTATTATTTTTGCAAAAAGTGTACTTGTCCTTAATATTCACAGTAAATACAAATAATATTTTTCCTTAAAGGGACTCCGAGCAGTGCAGAAACTATGGAAAGATGCATATCATTTTAAAGCGCTCTTTCTCCTCTTTCCAATGATTTATAAACCGCCGCCCTACGCCTTTTACTTTTCGCTATTTTCACAATTTAAAATGATATCCATCTTTCCATAGTTACATTGTATTACACAGGGCGACTTTTTCTGCTGAATGGAGCTGCTGACTTTAGGAAAAAGTCGCCCTGTGTAATACAATGTAACTATGGAAAGATTGATATCATTTGAAAGCTCTCTTTCTCCTCTTTCTGGCGACACCTAAATCGTCGCCTTACGCCTTTTAGTTTTCTATATTTTCGCGATTGAAATTGTGGCCGAGGCAATTTCAATTGTGAAAATAGCGAAAAGTAAAAGGCGTAGGGCAGCGGTTTATATATCATTGGAAAGAGGAGAAAGAGAGCTTTAAAATGATATGCATCTTTCCATAGTTTCTGCACTGCTCGGAGTCCCTTTAAAGCACAACATATAAAATGCTCTGAAAGCAAAACATTTACATTTGCTTATTTTTATATGTCCATATCAAAGCACTGTCTTTCTATTAAAATCCTTTTTCATTGATTTCAAAAATTGTATTCATCATCAGCACAAACTTTTTCACGTTCTTGAATAGTACCTGCAAAATGAAACTGCATATAATATTCATTCAAGTTTAATGCAATTAGTGTTTATTGTTCTGATTACTGAGCACATTCATTTATCCACTTCACTTCATTCTTGTCCTCTCCTGGGAGGCGGCACTGATGGATTTTTTTTGCCAAGCTTATACCTTTGCCTCTATTGCCTTCTGGTTTTCACCAAATGCAGTGAAGTCTATGGCAAACACATTTTCAAGAAAATCTATTATATTTTTTCAAAATGACGAATCATTGCAAAAATTACAAATCAGGGTTGCAAATTTTACTGTGCAATTACTACTATGCAAAATGTAAGCTTACCACTGGTATTCAAGTCTTTTCACAGTAAGAAAGGAGTAGCAAAAGAGTAAGCAAGCCCTGCTACTGCAGAGGCCCAGAGTTGTAAGAGGCCCCAATTAGTGTTGGGCGAACATCTAGATGTTCGGGTTCGGGCCGAACAGGCCGAACATGGCCGCGATGTTCGGGTGTTTGACCCGAACTCCGAACATAATGGAAGTCAATGGGGACCCGAACTTTTGTGCTTTGTAAAGCCTCCTTACATGCTACATACCCCAAATTTACAGGGTAT
Source organism: Hyperolius riggenbachi (assembly GCF_040937935.1). Taxonomy (NCBI): domain Eukaryota; kingdom Metazoa; phylum Chordata; class Amphibia; order Anura; family Hyperoliidae; genus Hyperolius; species Hyperolius riggenbachi. The sequence goes on along the minus strand of NC_090656.1, from coordinate 70,323,056 downwards.
GTGCACCTTGGGAGTGGGTACAAGAGGGAAAAAAAATTAGCAAAAAGAGCTTATAGTTTTTGAGAAAATCGATTTTAAAGTTTCAAAGGGAAAACTGTCTTTTAAATGCGGGAAATGTCTGTTTTCTTTGCACAGGTAACATGCTTTTTTCCAGACTACTCACGGTTTTGGGCCTGTAAAATGCCAGGGCGGTATAGGAACCCCACAAGTGACCCCATTTTAGAAAAAAAGACACCCCAAGGTATTCTGTTAGGTGTATGACGAGTTCATAGAAGATTTTATTTTTTGTCAAAAGTTAGCGGAAATTGATTTTTATTGGTTTTTTTTCACAAAGTGTCATTTTTCACTAACTTGTGACAAAAAAAATAAAATCTTCTATGAACTCGCCATACACCTAACGGAATACCTTGGGGTGTCTTCTTTCTAAAATGGGGTCACTTGTGGGGTTCCTATACTGCCCTTGCATTTTAGGGGCCCTAAACCGGGAGGAGTAGTCTAGAAAACAAATGCCTCAAAATGACCTGTGAATAGGACGTTGGGCCCCTTAGCGCACCTAGGCTGCAAAAAAGTGTCACACATGTGGTACCGCCGTACTCAGGAAAAGTAGTATAATGTGTTTTGGGGTGTATTTTTACACATACCCATGCTGGGTGGGAGAAATTTCTATGTAAATGGACAATTGTGTGTAAAAAAATCAAACAATTGAAAACAATTGAAAACAATTGTTTTCCCTTTGAAACTTTAAAATCGATTTTCTCAAAAACTATAAGCTCTTTTTGCTAATTTTTTTTCCCTCTTGTACCCACTCCCAAGGTGCACATACCCTGTAAATTTGGGGTATGTAGCATATAAGGAGGCTTTACAAAGCACGAAAGTTCGGGTCCCCATTGACTTCCATTATGTTCGGAGTTCGGCCATGTTCGGTCCGAACCCGAACATCTAGATGTTCGCCCAACACTACACGTGACCCGTTCGGCCAATCACAGCGCTAGCCGAACGTTCAGGTAACGTTCGGCCATGCGCTCTTAGTTCGGCCATATGGCCGAACAGTTTGGCCGAACACCATCAGGTGTTCGGCCGAACCCGAACATCACCCGAACAGGGTGATGTTCTGCAGAACCCGAACAGTGGCGAACACTGTTCGCCCAACACTAGCCCCAATGTCTTATCTTCGCTCCTTCCAAGATATTGCGGCCTAATTGGAGTGATGTCAGCCACACTGTTGTGAGGGATAATACATGTTATAAGATTCTAAGACTGTTGAGTCAGACTATGGCCTCAATTCACTAAGATCATGCTGGAGATAATAAGGCAAGAGAAAACTTACCTCCACATAAGAGAGAGTTATCTTATCTCTTCATTCCTTAAGTTACCTCCTCTGTAGTTAAGTTACCTCCTCTGTAGTTATTTTACCTCCTCTGTAGTTAATTTACTTCCTCTGTAGTTATTTTCACATGCAGTTAATAAACAGCCTGTCTTTAACTCTGCAGTTATTTTAAGGATTGAAGAGTTAACTTAAAGACAGAAGAGTTAACTTTAGGTTTGCCTGAGGTAAAATGTTTCCTGAATACTACATGCCTTATCACCATGGTAACAACTCCAGAAGAGTTATTAAAGACAGGAGATAAGCTTAGTGAATTGAGGCCTATGTATCTTAAAGTCTGCTATACACTGGCATACTACGTCCAGCATTACTTTCAAACCATTTCCAATAATTTTCCTTAAATTGTGTGTCACTATTTGTGGTAAGTGCTTCTTACCTTTTAATAGTTTTTAATTTGTAATTTATATTTTTTGGGGAGCCTACTTCCTTCCCTAATATATTTGTGACCCCCTATGGGTTGTTTCATTGTTTAGACAGTTGTTGGCCCCTCTTAAGGAGACCCTTCTGGTCCATACTATACTTTTTTATGGAGAACTATCCAAGGATCCATATAGTCCATTGAGTGGCTGGACCCACCATATGCAAGTTATTCACTGTGGTTGCTGTTCTGCAACCTGGGTTTGTAAGTACCTGTTTATCATCTTTCATCGCTATTTATCACTAACATACTACCCTAGAAAGGGCTCCAAGCTCTCTCCTGTGTTTTCTCTCTTTCCTGTAAGATCTGCTGGTACACACTGACAAACTTCTTCCCAATGTGCCCAAAAGATAGGTCTCTTTCTGTTTGACATCTGATCAGAGAGAAATCAATTATTGCTGCTCCCCCTGGCGTTTAACTTGCTAACGGAGGCACCAGGCTTTTTCACTGGACAAACAAACGCTCCACAACATTGCCTGAGGAAACGGGTATGCCTGCGAAATGAGTTGCTTGTGCAGTTATTGTTGTGGCTTTTTTCGTAAATAAAGAAATGCTGTTTGAAATTACACATGTGGTGTATTGGGTGTTGGAGGTAAGTTCACCACTATCTGCATTTTAAACGGATTTTAGATGCTATTATTCTGATTGGCGCCTTTGTACCATCAATCTCCATTTCCTATATTGTCCACCCTTGGTGGAGGGGTGTATCCCAATTTTACTATTTGAGTGGGGACAGAATTGTGATCCCCATCTGTGATTCTAGCAGGGGTGCAGCTAAGGTTTTGGTGGCCCCTAGCAGTCCATAGGTTGAGGCCCCCCATCCATGAAAGAAAGGGGGGAAAAAAGGTTGCCACACCTCCAAACAAAGTGCAGCTGTGAAAAATGGGCATGGCCAAAACATGATGTGGGTGGAACCAAATACTAGCAGTTTCTAGGCTAAATTGCACCTAGGGCAAGGGCGTAAAATGCGCCCTCAACATGGTGACAGGTATAGGTGCCCGCAACATAGGTAGCCAGCTATAGGTACCCCTCAGTATAGATTAGATAGGTATATGCCCCCAGTATAGGTCAGATAGCTAGGTACCCCTCAGTATAGGTTAGATAGGTATATCCCCCCAGTATAGATTAGATAGGTATATGCCCCCAGTATAGATTAGATAGGTAGGTGCCCACAGTATAGGTCAGATAGGTAGGTACCCCTCAGTATAGATTACATAGGTTTATGCCCCCAGTATAGGTTAGATAGTTATATGCCCCCAGTATAGGTTAGATAGGCATATGCCCCCAGTATAGGTTAGATAGGTATATGCCCTCAGTATAGATTAGATAGATATATAGGTTAGATAGGTATATGCCCCCAGTATAGGTTAGATAGGTATATGCCGCCAGTATAGGTTAGATTGGTTGATGCCCCCAGTATAGGTTGGATACAGTGCAGTTTCTAGGATACATTTTTTCCCAGGGCGAGTGTCAAAAATCCCCCCTCCCAACGATCACGGTACTTTGCATGAGAGTGAGAGTCATGGGGGATCTTAAATATCCGATCCGTTGTGATCTGTTTAAAGATCTGTTTAAAGCAGCAAAGAAAAGCACTGGTTAAAAACATAAAGAGAACCTGTCATATTTTAATTAGAATGGGCAGAAAAAAGAACATGGAGGATGGCCAGGTCAAAATTTGTTGGCTGCCCATCTAAACTATATAAGGTCACATTGATTATGCAAAGTGAAGTATTTAACCACTTGAGGACTGCAGTGTTAAACCCCCCTACCGACCAGGCTCTTTTTTGTTGCACTGCGCTGTGCAGGCTTTTCAGCTTCCTGCACAGCTCAGCTATGGAGCCCAGCTGGTTAAGGAGGACTTACCTCCTTGTGTTGTCCCTAAGGGGACATGCCGCCTGAGGTGTCCGATCGCTGTGGCAGTAGTTTTTTTTTTTTTCTTTTAATCCGATCCGTTGTGGTCTTTATGACTGCACATTGCCAAATGTCATTTGTGTAAATCATGCACTTGTACCCACATCTCGAGACAGGGGAAACGCTCGTCGTTCAAAAAAAAATTGATGGTTGTCGTAAAAATTACTGTAACAAATGCGTATTGGGTATGGGCCTTTACAGTTTTTAACTGGCGATACCACCTACACCCGGGGGGGGTGGTGGGGTCAGCCAAAACAGAGGTAGAGTTCAGAAATAAAGAAAGCACTACCTCAGCCTACACAGGAGATCACATAGCAGGGCGTAGATTTCAATCACTGTCCGCAGTGCGCATTCGCCGTTTCCATCGATCCCCACCGATCGTTTCTCCCTGCAGCTCACAGGCTCTGCCTGTCTCTATGACGGCAGAGCCATGTGAGCCGTTCAGGAGCAGATTTCATTGGCTCCTGACCATGTCTATCAATGTAAGCCGCTCCCATTGGATTAAATTGACAGACACGGTCAGGAGCCAATGAAAGCAGCTCCTGACCGGCTCACATGACTCTGCCATCATAGAGACAGCAGAGTCTATGTCCTGAGGATCCCGGCGTGCGGCAATGATGGCAGTAGCAGGGGTATGTGCGGCGATTTGTCGGGATTCCGTTGTTCTTGTACCAGCAGTCTCTGGTCCTTAAAGATAACCTGAACTGAAAATAAAAAGTCAAAATAAACATGCACATGTCATACTTACCTCCCATGTAGTCTGCTCATCAATCTCTTTCTCCTTTCCTGTGTCCTGTTTGTCCACTGCGACCAATGGAATTCTCTGTCCTCCATTTTGAAAATGGTCACTATCCCTGGTCAGCACACTGTTAAACTGTTACATTCTAGGCTGGCTTCAGCATGTAGCGTTGGTGGTATAGTGGTGAGCATAGCTACCTTCCAAGCAGTTGACCTGGGTTCGATCCCTGGCCAATGTATGTGAGCTTGCTTTTGACATCTTAGAAATCCCTAAGAAAGCTAATTTTTCTCTTGGGTATATCGCAATGGTACATGCTAGGCTGGCTTCAGCATGTAGCGTTGGTGGTGTAGTGGTGAGCATAGCTGCCTTCCAAGCAGTTGACCTGGGTTTGCAAATGCAAATTATGCCCACATTTACTGCTTTGGGATCTTCTTTGACCGTCAAAGACATTACTAGATATGATCATGCATAAGCATCTTATTGACCATCCATAAGCCTTGTACACACATTCAGTTTTGATTGGCCAATTTCACCACTTCCCTGTAGTACGAGAGCTTACCTGCACAATTTGTTCATAGTATTCAAATTCTGTTGAACTACATGGAGATAAATTTGGGCAGTCATTGGCCAATTAAAATTGGATGTGTGTACCAAGCTTTTGTCACTCATGGCAAGTTTTGTTGGTCATTGGCAGCGAAGGGTTAAACTCTGACCCTCAATTCTGCATTGTATGGGCCAATCAAAACTCTATGCATCATTGACCCAATGTCAAGCTGCATGTAATTTGCATGCAAGCGCATATTATTAGCATCTTATTAGCTATAGTCTGTATTCTGCAGCATGCCTTTCAGCTTGACATAAGAAGATCTGAGCAAGCCAGCAGCCTAATATCATTGAGAAAGGGAAATCCTATGTTTTATCTGCAAACATTGAAATATGTGATTTATATTAAAGCAACGGAAGCTCCTTTCCATATGTCACTCAGAGTTACGCTAGCCCATTTTATAAAATATTGCAGTAAATCTATCTGATAATACAGTGCTTTGTAGCCTGCCTGTCTTATGCCAGCAAAAAATACAATATATAGATTTACCATGTAAAAGCTTTGAACAAGCTGAGCTTTGTGACTTGGGCATAGTAATATTTTTTCTCTACGGATCTTTGGGAAAAAATAGAAATGATTATACGCAAAGATCTGTTTAAAGCAGCGAAGAAAAGCACTGGTTAAAAACATAAAGAGAACCTGTCATATTTTAATTAGAATGGGCAGAAAAAAGAACACGGAGGATGGCCAGGTCAAAATTTGTTGGCTGTCCATCTAAGGTCACATTGATTATGCAAAGTGAAGTATTTAACCACTTGAGGACCGCAGTGTTAAACCCCCCTACTGACCAGGCTCTTTTTTGTTGCACTGGGCTGTGCAGGCTTTTCAGCCTGCTGCACAGCCCAGCTGTGGAGCCCAACTGGTTAAGGAGGACTCACCTCCTTTTGTTGTCCCTAAGGGGACATGCCGCCTGAGGTGTCCGATCGCTGTGTCAGTAGTTTTTTTTTTTTATCTGTATCAGGCAGTTTCGCCTTCCCTCCTCCCCTCCATTCACTGCATTGAACAGGTCAGCAATCCTTCCTGCTCCATCTCTCATAGGCATCTGCCTATGAGAGGATGGCGATCCCCGGCCAATCAGAGCCCGGGGATCACCGATCTCGTAAAGCACTGCCGGAGACCGCAGCACTGTACAGATGTAAACAAAGGGGATTTCTTTCCCCGTTCATCTACAAACAGCCTGCTAGCTGAGATCGGCGGCTAGCAGGCTAATCATGGAGCTCCGCTCCGTGAACGGGCAGGGAACGATCGCACATGCGCGCGGCCATTCCCTGGGAAACTGCAGCTCCAGGACTTGACGCTAATCAGCGTTAGGCGGTCCTGGGGTTGCCGCCGCATTCACGCCCATTGGTGTGACGCAGTTGTTAGGTAGTTAAAGGGCCTTGTTTATGAAAGATGCCATGAGAGTTAATTAACTTTAAGAAATATTAATCAGGGGAATTGAACTGTGGGTACGCCAGGCAATCTAATATACCACAATTGGTACATGGCACCAAGGAGATTAGTTGGGTGGCTGATTCGATGTCCAGTCGGCTATCAGCTGCTGATTGACTAGTAGTTATGGTTAAGAGTTTCTGGTACTATTAGCAGACAACTAAACAGTGACCAACATATTATGTTCAGCTGTAAGCAGCCAATTTGGTACTATATTCAGTGGTTCGGGGCGCAAGAGATCGGTATAGTAAAATACCTATGCCCAATTCAACAGTAGAGTTTAAACACACACACTAAATGTGGCCATACACTCATCGATTTCTCCCATCAATATATGGTCGATTCGATTACTCTGATCCAATCGGTGAGAAATAGGTGCAGCATTTGGCCTGACTGGTTGATTAATTTCCAGGCAACATTGGTTGATTAGGTTGATTGGTCCAGACGGAAAAATTCAGTAGATCGATGGCAGATTGGGAGTGCATGGTAGTGATGTTAGATTCGATGACCACCTGTACACCACACGTTCCCAGTCTCTGCTTCTACCAGGCAGCTGCTCTGTCTTCTTCCCTTCTGTGTCCATAGGTGCCTATTCAGAGGCTAAATACTAGAGACCTCTAGTGGTCACAGTGCCCCTAGTGTCTGTCCCCAGCATCACATCACACAGGGGCCCAGGGACATGGAAGTGGCAAAGACGGAGCAGGCAGCAGGGTTAGTCAGAGAATGGAACCACACAGCAGACAGGTGAAAATCACACAGTCTTTGGGGGGACTGAGCACACACAAATTTTCAAGGATTTCATGCTGAAATTGATTGAAAATATGTGTATAGTGTGTGAAAGGAATCAAGAAGATAGATCTCTGTCTGATCAGATAATGATCAGAGAGGGATCTATCTGCTGGCTATATCTACCAGTGTATCAGCCAGTGTATGTCCACCTTAAGACACATAATTAGAGATAGCCCGAACGGTTCGCCGGAGAACTTGTTCGCGTGAACTTAGCTGGTTCGAGTTTGCGGCGAACCGCAAACATTTCGACCCCCCATACTACATAATTGGGCTAAACTTTGACCCTCTACATCACAGTCAGCAGACACATGGCAGCCAATCAGGCTGCACTCCCTCCTGGAGCCCCCCCCCCCCCCCCCTATAAAAGGCAGCAGCGTCGGCCAAGTTCTCACTCTGTGTGCTGCTGTATTAGTGAGAGAAGGGAGAGACATTGGAGAGATAGGGAAATCAATAGTTAGGAGCTCTGTCAGCTTGCTCCTTGCTGATATTTGTTGATGAAAAGCACCACCAAAACAGCTCTTTTGAGAGCTAATGTTCTTCTGATGTGTTTGTGTGTGTGTGTGTGTGTGTGTGTGTGTGTGTGTGTGTGTGTGTGTGTGTGTGTGTGTGTGTGTGTGTGCCACTGACACTGCATATACAGCCCTGTCTGTCATAGCTGGCCCTTGCTAATTGCTGTACTGTGCCAGGCCCAGCACATTCAGTGCATACATTTCACTTCCTCTGTGTGACAGCACTTTGTATTATACAATACCACCACCAGTGCAGTGCATACCTTTTCCCTGCACCTATGTGACTGCACAATTGTGTTATAGCAGCAGTCAGTGCATACCTTTTCCCTGCACCTGTATGACTGTACAATTGTATTATAGCAGCAGTCAATGCATACCTTTTCCCTTCACCTGTGTGACTGCACAATTGTGTTATAGCAGCAGTCACTGCATACCTTTTCCCTGCACCTGTGTGACTGCACAATTTTATTATAGCAGCAGCCAGTGCATACCTTTTCACTGCACCTGTGTGACTGCACATTGTATACCAGCAGTCAGTGCATACCTTTTCACTGAACCTGTGTGACTGCACTTTGTATTATACCACCAGCAGTCAGGTAAAAAAAGTGTTCAGTACCTCACCTTTATCAAAATGAATGAGGCATGGATCCCGGAGTGCTACTGCCTGCCCGAAGACAAAGTCAGTCCTCACACACAGCATCTCTGCCTGCTGGCCGCTGCTGCCTCCCCGAAGGCTAAGTCAGTCTCCACACAGCATCTCTGCCTGCAGGCTGCTTGACTGCCTCCTCCGCCACCTACAGCAGGATCCAGGACTCCAGGTGGATCCCTGAATTTTTATGGCCCCTGCTGCTAGCAGCGGCTGCTACCAAACATAAGAATTATTTTTCTGGTGCGTGTACATGCCTAATTTCTCTGGCTCCACTGCGGCTCCAACAACAATACAAAAGGCATGTACATGTGTTAATACCCCTTCATGATCGTTATCTTGCCGCGGTGAAGGGGCCTACGTATCACAATGAAGCAATGACCTATATGAGTGTGTTGGGGGGGGGGGGGTCACACCCAAGATATTAAGGTCGTTGCTTCATTGTAGACAGACCAAATTCGATCAGCTGGACAGTCACTGTTGATCTGTCATTGAGCTACCTCAGCCTGACCATATGGGCTTGAAAACCGCCATTGCCTGCACTCTCGCCATGGTGCGCACCAGTCCAGCACGGCCATCACTACACAAACAGCTGTTTGCGGTGCGTTACACAGTGAGTTTGGTCTGTCAGTGTGAAGCAGTACACTACTTACACTAACTGCTGATCCATGTATACACATGCAAGATGTTTTCATGCACTTTAGGCCTCCAATTTAGCAATGCAATGTGATTTCTGCCTTTTAGGGATTATAACCCTGCTGTGCATCAAATCTGTAATTTTCCCCGGGATTTTTGCCATGTATCCCACTCCACCATACCCCCCTCCAGGGTGTTAGACCCCTTGAAACATCTTTTCCATCACTTTTGTGGCCAGAAACAGTGTTTGTAGTTTTTCAAGTTCGCCTGCCCATTGAAGTCTATTGCGGTTCGAAAAGTTTGCAGGATGGCAAACTTTTTCGGAAGTTCAAGTTCCAGGTTTGCAAACTGAAAATCGGAGGTTCGAGCCATCTTTACACATAATACACCCACATGCACGCACACTCATTTGAGATTTCATCCAACCTCCAATCCAGTGCTCAACCATGTTGGCAGATGGTCAGTGTGAGAAAGACCAGTGAGCTTGGCCACTTCCCCCTCCCTCCCTATTTTAAATTTCCAAGCCAAGAAGCCTGTGTGTCTCTAGTCAGTGATCAATGTCAAAGAATAAATGGCTCCTATCCTCTATCCTCTAAAAGTGTATCTTCCAGGGCTTCTCATGCATCGGAAATGGCAAAGCATCAAGGAAAATGGAAATACATTTTTACTTGATGCCAGGAGTCCAGCATCTTCTTCATTTCAAGATAAAACCTAGATCATACTATTGACCTAATCTACTATGAACATTTTTGACTCATCCTTATCTTTCGTTCTTAAACACAAGAAAAACTGAAAACCCCTGTTTATCGCTGTTAGGCTGCTGGTGCTGATGCCTGTTTAATTATCCACCATCTTGTATCCATGTTCTTCACTGAAGGGCAATTAACATTCATGCCACAGTTCCATGTCACCTATGGCCCTAGCTATCCAAAAGTCACATCTTCAGATATCCCAGCATGTCCGAAGTAATCTACTCTACAGTATGTAGTGTCAAGAGAAACGAGGCTGCGATCTGCAGTACAAAAGATTATGTCAGAAAATAGTGTGAGAGCTCAATAGCTACTGTATATAATAACAATTATTGCAGGGCTCAATGTTTTCCCGTCCAACCTTAAACTATCAGCTTTGCCGGGAGGTGGAGGTAGGCCAAAAGGCCAAAATATAAATGACAAGGTCAGCCATAGATTGCTTAACCAGAGTTTTCATTAGATTTGTCTTCTACCTCATTAAACAAGTTATGTTGCTGCAATAATTCAAACAATACAAAAAGACAGGAATGATGGCTGCAATTACACAGCCAGCAAATATTACATATAAGAATCAGTGCACCCAACTGAGGAGATTCTAGCTGCAAACAAAGCGGCTGCCAGAAATCAATAGTATGTGAGAGTTTCCCTCAGAAGGTTTCTTTCATATTCAGCTGCCCGGCAAATTCTGTGTCTACCTGAGAGCCCACTCGGGGCCTCCATTCAACTGCTGCATCAGCTGTTCACTGATGCTATACTGGTAATAGTTACCGCTATATGTGCTATGATTAAGTGATATTTTTATTTGATAACTGTTCCAAGGGAAAGGGGCTCAGAGTAAAATTTGCATTAGTGTCAGTGGCTTTGCAGAAATTACACTGTGTATAGTTGAAAACAGTGGCATAGCTAGGGCCTTTGATCTGGGGCACCGGCCTGGACCCTGTTGCCATGGTGCCCCGGATTGATTGAGAGGCAGGAGGGGGCACTGGGCGGAGCGGTGGGGGGGAGCGGGCAGTTAAAAACCCACCTTCCTTTAGATCGACACAGGCACAACTTCCATGTGCTTCTGACTTCCTCCATCGGCTTCCGTCGCCTTGGTTACAGTGCACCCTGTGTGCACCCTGTGATGACATCACAGGCGCTACCAATGCGAGGGACGCCGAAGGACGAAGTTAGAAGCACATAGAAGCTGTGCCTGCTTCGATCTGAAGGAAGATGAGTTTTTAACTGCCCGCCTCCCCCGCCACTCCACCCAGTGCCCCCTCCTACACTAGAGGAAGCTACCTATCCAACCTACGCTGGGGGAAGCTGCCTATCTAATCTACACTGGGGGAAGCTGCCTATCTAATCTATACTGGGGGAAGCTACCTATCTAATCTACACTGGGGGAAGCTACCTATCTAATCCATACTGGGGGAAGCTGCCTATCTAATCTATACTGGGGGAAGCTGCCTATCGGGGGAAGCTGCCTATCTAATCTATACTGGGGGAAGCTACCTATCTAATCTATACTGGGGGGAGCTGCCTATCTAATGCCTAGTACACACTATACAATTTGCTGTAAGATTTTCTGTAAGATTTACCTGCCTATCTAATCTATACTGTCGGAAGCTGCCTAACTAATCTATACTGGGGGAAGCTGCCTATCTAACTTATACTGGGGAAGCTTCCTATCTAACCTATACTGGGGGAACATACCTATCTAACCTATACTGGAGGCACCTACGTATCTGACTACAATAAAGCAAAGCCCCAGGGCCCTAGCCCAGCAAAGCAGAGCCTTCAGCAAAGCAAACCCCCCAGCCTAGCTGAGCCTCCTGGTCCCACTCCCAGTTCAGCAAAGCATACAGCCAAGCAAAGCCTAGTAAAGCCCACAGCCCAGCAAAGCCCCAGCAAGTCACCTAGCAAAGCCAGGCCGGCTCAACATCACCGCGGCATGGCCACACCCATTTTTAGGCGTGGCGTGCTATGTATGCCGCACACTCGTTCCCTCTTGGTGCCCAGGGGTGCCCTGGATCTCCCAGGAACCTAGAAACCCCCCTGGTTGAAAACACAAGCAGCTCGAGGTGACTCAAAACCAGTAGGAAAGTATAGGGGACTTAAAGAGACCGAACAGCACTCTTACTAAAAAGCAATGCTTAGTGTGATTTGCCTACTTAAAGAGAGCCAGAGGTGGGCTCATAAAAAAATGTAGGCTGCCTGATCTGGGGGGCTGAGCGGATCAGGGAGCCGCAAAAAAACGCCGCTCCTGTTGGGCACACTGGTCCAATTTACCTTTTGTGACCTCTGGGTCACAACGCTGGAATGAGAGACTGTCTCTTCCACAGCGTGCAGGGGGACCGGCAGGGGGTGCAGCCAAGTAGATAGAGCTGCCAAATGGTAGCTCTGGAAAATCCTGCAGGAACGCCCCTGGAGGGAGTTTTAAAGAGAACCCGAGGCGGGGTTCTTACATCGCAATCCATATACAGAGGCTGAGTCTGTCTATAGAGCCCAGCCTCTGTTGCTAGTTAGTTTCTTTCAAAGCCCCCCTGCGCGCTGTCAGACCCCATAAAACACAACCGCGCTGGCGACACGCAGCGTGTCGCAGCCGGCTGTGTTTAGCTCACTACTGTCAGTCTCGCCGCTCCCCCGCCTCCAGAATCGCTCCGGTCCCCGCCCACGTCCCTTCCCTCGCCGCTGATTGAAGGGAAGGGACGCGGGTGGGGACTGGAGCGATTCAGCAGGCGGGGGAGCAGCCGAGACTGACAGTAGTGAGGTAAACACAGCCGCGTAGCGTGGCTGTGTTTTATGGGGTCTGACAGCTCGCAGGGGGGGCTTTGGGGGAAGCTAAATAGCAACAGAGGCTGGGCTCTATAGACAGACCCAGCCTCTGTATATGGATTGCGATGTAAGAACCCCGCCTCGGGTTCTCTTTAAACAGGGAATCCCTTTCCCCTATGTTTACCTCTGAGATAGCGACAAATATTGTCACTAATCTTGGGAGGCCATAGCACAGCGGTGGTAGGGCAGAGAGCGGCGGATGGGGGGGGGCACAGAGGCATATCATGAGGTTGAGAACATGTCTCTGTGTCCCATCTGCCCCCCATGGAACCGCCTCAGGATCTCTTTTAAACAGAAGGCATTTGCTATAATTCAGCCTGGCTTCAGGGGCATTAAGCGATCATTTGCAAATTCAGTAGCGGTGCATTGTGGGTAACCTCAGATGTTCACAGATGTTATCGCAAATACCTTCTGTTTTAAGAAATCACACTGTGTATAGTTGAAGGAGATGTACACATGATGTACATGTAGTTGTAACGACACTTGAAGTCAACATACAGCAAAGGCAAGCTGCCTCACTGCTGATTATTTATGATCTTCTCTTGTGTATGTGAAATAAAGGCGCTATGAAATTTGGGTGCCCAGAAATAATTGATAGTAGAATATCAGTAACTTTTACAGATATTCTGCTATTTTAGTGGTAATTTTGATAGTAAGATATTGGTAAATGTTATAGATTTGTTTGATACTGTGAGATTTGACCCAATACTCAAATTTCACAGTATTGCTGATAATTGTATGGGCACCTGTGGCCGTGCCCAAACTTCTGCGGCTTTCCGGTGCCTAATTTTCATGCTACTCTTCTCTCACCCTATGTGACTAAGTAGAGTTTTTCTTTAAAAGGTAAATCCACTGATAGGTAAACAAAATGTGACTCAAGCTGTGCCTAATCAATAATGAAATTGCCATGGCCTTAAGCAGGGGCATAATTACAGATTATGGGAGCTCCCAGCAAAGCTGTGATGCATGGGCATAACGTAACAATAGCCCAATTGACCCTCCCATTTTCAAAGGGCACCAGGGTTGAGGGCCCCGACCTTGTGGTGCAGAGTAGCATCGAAGGAGTAGCATCAGAGCTATCTTCTTCACCACCTCTAGTATAGCCAACATGCAGTCAATCACCTAGCAGCTCGCAGTTTTAGGAGATGCTAGGTGATTGGCTCAGTCCTCCCTAATGCCCACACCCTCTCCATCCCTTGTGTTTACTCTACAGTCCTCTACCAGGGTCACTTAACACTGCAGTCTCCCCTGACTTATAACAAGTGTGGACACAACAAGTGTGAAGGAGGGGGGGGGGGGATAAAGAGCCTACACAGCTTCAGATCCACCTGTGTCTAGTCTGGTCCCCATATTGTTACAACTCAGTCCTGAAGATGTTTGAGATTCCACTGAGATCCCCCAAATAACACAATTAGGCAGCATGTCCCCTTAACCTTCCTGGCGTTCTGGACGAGCTGAGAGACGTCAGAGGTCACCGCTGGGCCAATTTGAATATTTTTTCTTTAAACATGCAGCAAGCACTTTGCTTGCTGTGTGTCCTACCAGATCGCCGCCACTCGCCGCCAATCCGCTGCTACCCGCCGCAATACAGGGGCGCTCCCCCCCCCCCCCTGAGACCCCGTGCGCTGCCTGACCAATCAGTGCCAGGCAGCGCTGAGGGTTAGATCGGGACTCCCTGTGACGTCACGACGTCGATGTCATCAATGACACACGACGTTCATCGCCATGGCGACGGGGGAAGCCCTGAAGGAAATCCCGTTCAGAACGGTATTTCCGGATGGGTCTTTGTGCCGGCGGCGATTGGAGGGATGGGAGGGAGGAAGCAGGGAGGGGGGAATCATGTAGCTGGCGCTAGGCTAGCTACATGATAAAAAAAAAAATGTGCAAAAAACGTTCCCGCGGCCCTACAGAACGCCATCCAGGTTTTTAAATAACTCATCTTACAAAATGCCAGTTGAAGCAACACTTTCTTGCAAGTGCTTAATCAGACTAACTGTTTTCACACTGCAATGGCCTGGCATATATATACCGACAACAGACAAGGTAATAGAACACTGTTATGTTTGCTGAAATAATTTCAATATACAGTATATAGCTGACCTGGAGGTATTTTTTTTCCAGATAAGATTAGATTTCATAAAAAAAAAGATTTAAAAAACACAGATCTTTAGACACATGTTAGTACTTTATTGGTAAATAATATAATTCTAGATTATAAAAATTATACACTAAATCACAGTTCATATGATGAGCAATAGCTAAGCCTAAATGAAATAACCTGCAAGACAAAGACAGAGGTTGGGTATATTGTGGCAAAAAGCCATGATCTTAATTAAAATGCAAATGGCTCTGATGAATGCCAAGGAACATTTGGTTCATTGTAAGAAAACTGAACCTGGGAATTTCACCTCTTTTGTCTCACAGACTCCACAATGAAATCTAATAGGGGTGCTTTGTGTATAATTAGGGATCGATCAGGCATATTTCCAGGTTCATTAGCAGTGTAAAAATTAGAGTAACTTTTGCTGAAGTTAAAAAGCCACCTTAGTAGATTTTTTTCTAAAACAAACAGATTCTCATTAACTTACTGA
Source organism: Hyperolius riggenbachi (assembly GCF_040937935.1). NCBI lineage: Eukaryota > Metazoa > Chordata > Amphibia > Anura > Hyperoliidae > Hyperolius > Hyperolius riggenbachi. The sequence continues at coordinate 70,307,832 of NC_090656.1, read as the reverse complement.
CTTCCACAGCCAAAAACAACCCATACATCCTAATATTGTGATTTTAGCTTTGACTGAGGAGGGACTACATAACATGGAACACATAGCAAGTTTTAAAGGGACCTCAACTCAAAATTCACATGAAGCCTGTGGGTACACATTACAATGTGAAATTTCAGAGATTGTTGGTTTTGTATACCCACAGCCATGTGGCCATACCCCTTATCCATGACAAGGCCAATCTTATTGAGGGCCTGAGGGGTCCCTATGCTAGAAATAGACACGATTAGCATATCAGGGGTTTCAACTTAATTTCTGATTAGTCACAGACAAATAGGCCTAAACAATATGGACTCCAAGGGAGTCATCGGCAGACTTTTAGTGGAGGCAGTGTGTGGAGCTAAATTACTTGCCAGGGCACCATTTTTAAGCTAGATTAACTGCCTAACGACTGCTCCACGCCGATTGGCGTGAGCAGCGCGGAGGCCCCATAAACACTCCACGCCAACCGGTGTGACTGGCTGGGTGCGGAGATTGCAAGGGATGCACGCGCATCCCTGCTTGAATGATGGAGCTCTCCCTCATCAGCCTTCCAGCAGTGATCGCTGCTAGGAGACTGTTAGACTGTGAAACCGCCGTCTAATAACACTGTACAGCGATGCAGTCTAAGGCAGCGCTGTACTGGGGACAGCCATGTGACACGGCTGTCCTCCTGGGGGAGACAGGAGCGATCTGCTGTCATAGGCTGAAGCCTATGACAGGTCATCACTGTTGTAGGTAGGCAGAGGGCGGGAGGGACTTGTAAAAAAAACAATCAAAAAATGTGTATTATTTAATGAAAAAATAAATATTTATAAGAAAATAAATAAACATCCTGGGAGCAATGATAGCCCACCAACAGAAAGCTCCATTGGTGGGCTGAAAAGGGAGGGGGAATCAGTTGTGTGCTGAGTTGTACAGCCCTGCAGCGAGCCCTTAAAGCTGCAGTTGCCTATTTTGTAAACAAATGGCCTGGTCACTAAGGGGGGGGGGGGGGAGCCGGTCCTCAAGAGGTTAATTATTGCACCAGGCAGTTTCACACCCATCAGACATGTTCTGTTAGCAACCTCTTCCAAGTGTTGAAAGCTATATTGATGTTTGTCAAATCTCTTTATGTAGATAGCGCTCCACAATATTGATGATTAGAAGATAGATAAAAGCCCCCTTTGGGACCGCACTCACCCTCTTAGGTGGACCACTATTAGATTGGTCATAAGCGTCTCAGCAATCATCCAGGTGGAATTGATGAAGCCCTCTGTTCGTTTGTCTGGATAGGGGTGTTGGGGTCCCCACTGTAGTTTAATGTCTCCACTCCTGGTTAGACCTCCGCCCTCATCATAGAGGATGCCAAACCTCAAGATACCTCACAGAGGAATAAAGTGGACCATAGCGTGATTCCGTATAAAATATGACAATTTATTTTTAAAATCGTACTCACAAACGTGACTTGGGTACAGGCGTTTAGAGTTAGTAACGGGCTCTCCCCCGTGCCTCCCCATGCCTGTGGAGCCACAGGACAACCAGGAAGAACATCCCAGAGCGGGATCAACAGACGGATACCGAGTGGAGCGGACCACCTCTATAGGCCTTACCCGGGAGGCATGGGGGAGAGCCCGTTACTAACTCTAAACGCCTGTACCCAAGTCACGTTTGTGAGTACGATTTTAAAAATAAATTGTCATATTTTATACGGAATCACGCTATGGTCCACTTTATTCCTCTGTGAGGTATCTTGAGGTTTGGCATCCTCTATGATGAGGGCGGAGGTCTAACCAGGAGTGGAGACATTAAACTACAGTGGGGACCCCAACACCCCTATCCAGACAATGAACAGAGGGCTTCATCAATTCCACCTGGATGATTGCTGAGACGCTTATGACCAATCTAATAGTGGTCCACCTAAGAGGGTGAGTGCGGTCCCAAAGGGGGCTTTTATCTATCTTCTAATCATCAATATTGTGGAGCGCTATCTACATAAAGAGATTTTCATAAAGGGAATTGCTACACCCCATAGAAAAAGCGCACACCCAGAGACTATCCATCAGGATTGCACCATATACTAGGATTGAACTGGTCGGACTATTGGTGTAATTTTGAACTGTATATACTTGACAATTGCAGCGCTGTTTTGATAAATTGATAATGTTTGTCAAATACTTGTATTTTATATAACTGAAGATCTAACATTTATGTAAGCAAAGTTATTTTAAGGTTTTCCCAGTCATACAGTCAGGAACCAGTGGTAGGACTCTGTGCTAAATGAACACAGGGTATCCAATGCGGCACAAAAAGTGTGCTGCAACAAAGCAGTTACATACTGTAGGCACTGTATAAATGGGTCATACTTGTTTTACCCATTAATTCTGGCTCATATATGATGAGAAAAAAAAACTAAAAACTAAAAACAAGCAGACAAAAATGACAGGCATACACGTGTGTGAATTTCCCCCTGAGCAGTTATAAGGTCTACGTCATTCAGGGTCCAAGGATAGGAGTGGATTCAACTGTATCCTACACATACTTAGCTAACCTTGTTAACCTCTACCTCTTAAAGTCCAAGTTCAGGATTTATTTTTGCTTTGCTTCAGCCCATTACATCCTTGTCACCCAATGCACATGTAGAAGAACCTCACTCTACCCAAACTTCTCCTCACACTAAAATAAGTGGTCCTCAAAATAAGTGGGGAAGGAACCCCCTTTCCAGGGTAAAAACATTGCTCCTTCCTACAGCCATGTTAAGATGCCCCCTTATTCCCTGGGCCATGCCTCCATAGTTCCACACTAGATGCAACTTTCATTGATGCATCTCACAATACCCTTTGCCATATACCTAGAGGCCACACTCTGTCTCTTCCCCCCCCCCCCCCCATGCTTTTTCAGCTAGCCCTGGAGACCAAGAGAGGGATTAAAGAGTCCCACTCCCGTGATTCAAGGTTTCAGTGGGGCATGTATCATCCCTTCCTCTCAGAAATTACTGCAGGAGGCCTGGAAACTACAGTGGAACAGGGACCTGCCTACAGAACTGGATCGGTTTCATATGGTTCTGATACATTTTACATATTATGCCAGCAGAAGAAACTTAACATTTCAAAAACTTGGTATTACCTAAACGATAAAGCACATTTGGGAAATGAAAGGTGCACTCTGAAGCCCCTCCCCCACCAACAAGCAGTGAACAGATGCCCCTCCCTCCTCACAGTCATGCAGCTAGGCAGCTAGGCACTGGCAGTCAGAACAAGAGCTGACTCACAAGAGCCTGCAAAGAGTGAATCACAGGACAATGTAGTCTATCTGAACTGTAGTGAGGATCTGAGCCAACCATGGGAGGTGGTGACAAAGAAGGTGGTTTTGGCGCAAGGAGCTCACTGCCGTGCCCCCAAACCACCAGTGGCATAGAAATAGGGGGTGCAGAGGTTGCAAGTTGCAACCACATTGGGGCCCTTGGGCCAGGGGGGGCCCGAGGGGCCCACCCTCAACCACAGTATTAGTTCTTTTTTGGTCCTGTGCTGATAACATTCAGTTCTAGATATGCTTTGAATAATGGTGATTATCAGCAAACTGTTCCCCATCCCCTTCTTGCACCTCTGACACTGCGGCTGTCCTTGATTGGTTTTGGTGTGCCATATCAATTATTATGTATACAGTGCTTGGGGGGGCCCCAATGTAAAATTTGCACTGGGGCCCACAGCTTCTTAGCTACGCCACTGGAAACCACGTGTTCCATAGCAGCAATGTCATGCTGCGTGGAGCGTGGAAGGGTAATTTGGGACTCCGGCGGCTGCCAGACCCCGAATTACATCTCCCTCCGAGTTGCAACAACAAGCGGTAGAATAGAATTTAACGTGGCCAGGGAGTTTTACAGCAACCGGGAGAGCTGACATTCAGCTCTCCCAGCGCCCAATTCACTGGTGGCCGAATAATACATACGCAGTGGTGAATGCTGCAACAACAGCGACAGTACATATTGGATGTAATAAATGTCAGTACCACAGTCCTTTGAAGTTAACCACTGTAAGATACAGCAAAGATGGCAAAAATGTTAAGCCTTTAACTAAATCAGCAGTATTAGTAAGAGATGTAGGACTTTGCATATGGATATTTGTGCCTTAGAAAGTGGTGTTCCTTGAGACTCACATACGGGGTACAACTGAGCCCTGAGATGTGCTTGAACCAGGGATGAGCAGAAACTACGCCAGTGCGAATTTACGCATCGTAGTTCGCATCTACGCATCGTAGTTCGTAGGCGAAGTTTCAAAACTACGCTTACGATTTTACTCGTAGAAAAGTATTGTTATGCGTAGTTTACACCCCCTACGCGTAGTTCATGTGTGTATTATTCGCGTCTATTTTTCGCGTCTATTTTTCCGCGTACGATTGTATGCTTACAAAATTAGGCGTTAGAAAGGGGAATGTACGCATAGAAGAGTTTCTGGTACAAGCAATTGCAGAGGAATTAATGCATACTTTTTTCCGCATAATGGCATAAGCGTCCGCATACATTATGCTTCGTACTATGCGTAATTGCGTATTTTAACGCGTATTCTATGAAATGCATACAAAGCGAATATTTGTTTTTGAAGCCGTAGTTTGGCGAAACGTAATTGCGTAAAACTACGCGTAGTTCTAGCGAAGAAAAGTTGCCTGACTACGTCCATCCCTGCTTGAATTATTAAGGTTGCAAACTATGCAAGTGGGGGAGCAAGATGTTAGTACTAACACAGGCCAATCCTAAAAATGTGTTTCTCTGTAAGCTTGTGTATGAAGGGTGGTGGGACTTTTTAGGGTATGTTAGGGGAAGTGGTGGTGGGTTTATTTTTTTAAGCAGTTTGGAGCCAGAATAAGCTATGCCACTTATAGCTATTGAGTGATTCTGATTTTTTTTTTTTTTATATTGTATTACCTAAATTGTCATCTTTTGGTTTGACTAGTAGGATATATGAATCATTCAGTAACACATGTTTACCACACTATGGCCCATATGCAATTCACTTTTTCACCTGAGTTTTCTCCTAAGTGATAATTTTAAACTTGTCAATAAAATACTTTTTAAGCCACCAGAAAGCAAGAAAATACTCAAAACAATTTTGATAGTACTTTTTCACCTACTGTCTGGTACTTTTTTAGTTGAAAATTGCTGAAAAGTTATTTTAAATTGAAGATAAAAATTATCTCCTAGGAGAAAACTCAGGTGAAAAAAGTGAATTGCATATGGCCCCATATCCTTCTTTCCTATACCTGATTTCTTTGGTATGATTTGTGCTTGCAATGAAGTTGTCATTTTGCTGGTAATGTTAACTTTATAAGCAGAAAAAGGAAAAAATTCACAGCACTTTTAGCAAACCAGTGATGACTGAAAATGTCGATATTCTTTTTGCTTTCATTGTCATGAAAATAAGGTTAAATTCAACTTTAGAGCAAAAATGCCATGGTAAATCATTTTGTATTAAGCTTATTTTTCAAATTTTTTTATTTTTAACTTTTTTTTTTGCAAAAATAGACAATTTATTTTACATTTTTGCAGTAAAAATAAAGATTTTTTTTTTGTTTTGTTGTTTTTTCAGGAATTTTTGCCATGTTGTAAAAATACAATGTACAGTATATTGGCAAAAAAAATCTCAAAGTTGAAAATGCCATTTTCGATGCAAAAATGACTGGCAAAAGTTTTCAAGCAACACTGTAGCAAACCTAGAAATAATCCTAAATGGAACATTCCTGTATTCCCCCATTCTTATTTTTATTTTAAGGTTGAAAACTTAGGTTAGAGATTTCAGCCAGATATCATATTATGTCGCATTGACATGGCTGCTGTTCATTTCACTCTGTATCCAATAGATAAAAGGCTGAGGCCTTTTTCTATAAGAGGCAGAGCTATGTGCTGGAATCCAGCTCAAACAGGGCCCAGTAAGGCTTATTATTTTCTCGATTTGGAGGGGCATTCTTGCTTGAATTCAGTAGCATACCTAACTTTTTTATTATTATTATTTTGTGATATAAGTTATGGTATTTACAGTGAATTAACAAAAGGAGACTAGAACTACGGTTTTTAGTAAACTTGTGTGGGAAAAGAAGTGGTTAAAGCGGATCCGAGATGAAAAACTAACTATACCAAGTAACTTGTCTATATATCTTATCTAAAGTTTAGATAGTTTACACAGCAAATCTAGCTGCAAACAGCTTTAATAGAATATGATTGATTATTCCTGTGATACAATGACAGCATCCATGTTGTTTGTAAACATTACACACAGGCAAGCTTATCTGCATCTTCAGCACTCAGCCTAATCCCCCCTCCTCCTCCCTCCTCCCCTCTGCCTCTGAAATCTCTGGCTAGTAATACTTCCCCCTCCTCCTGCCCAGACTGAGCTCCCATGAGCCCTTGCTACTGTCGAAATGTGCCTTGGCTCGCTGAAAACCTGTGGGCGTGGCTGGTTTAGTTTATAAAGAATTAGAGTATTAAGACAAAAACAAAAAAGTATTTAGCTTGAGGAATGCCATATAAACAATAGGAAAGGAACACAATTATACAATGAGTAAAAGTTTATCTCGGATCTACTTCAAGTCACCAGCCTTGTATATTTTATCAAGGAGTAAAGCATTGATGGTCATGTCTAGGAGAACTCATGGAGAAACATTTGATTTGTTTGATCAGCTGATAGATTTGCAAAGTTCTGATTTGCTGTGATCACATCCTGCTTTAGCACATGATCATGACTAGCAAATCAGAGACTTACATATCTATCGCCTGACCAAACTGATCACATGCTTCTCCATGATTTCACCTAGACATGGCCATCACTAGAGTTCAAATGACACAATTCCAAACTGCATAATGGTATATACTGTATTTTTGTATGCGCATTTACATGTTTTCATACCCAGTGATGACTTCCACCTCTAGATCCAGTCTGCTTTTCACTCTTTGTGAGAGAAGATGTTCCCCGGAACTTTGAAGAGTTCCAGGAATCACTGAGGAACAGAACAAAAAACATGACCCTCTCTAGGTGCTCACTCCTGCTGGCCCAACTATCAGGCACTAGTTAACCACTTCCCGACCGCCCAACGCACAGAGGCGGCCGGAAAGTGGATCCCACAAGGACCAGCTCATGCCCAGAGGCGGCGGTCCTTTTAGGGGCATGGGCGGCTCAATCGCGTAATTCGTGATGCGATCGGCTGCCGGCGACTGGCTCCGCCTCCCTCGCGCTGTAACCCGCCGGCCGTTCGGAAGCGCCGGCGGGTTACCCAGATCGCTGCATACAAAGTGTATAATGCACTTTGTAATGAATACAAAGTGTATTATACAGGCTGCCTCCTGCCCTGGTGGTCCCAGTGTCCGAGGGACCACCAGGGCAGGCTGCAGCCAATCTAGTCTGCACCCAAGCACACTGATTTCCCCCCCCCCCTGCCCCCAGATCACCCACAGCACCCCTCAGACCCCCTCCCTGCCCACCCACCAGACCACTGTTTGCACCCAATCACCCCCCTAATCACCCATCAATCAACGCTATTTTTTTTAAGCCCTAAACTGCCCCATGCCCCCTCCTGATCACCCCCCCACCCCTCAGATTCTCCCCAGACCCCCCCAGACCCCCCCCCCCCCCCCCGTCTACTGTATGCATCTATCCCCTGATCACCTGCATATCTCGATACTTTTATTTCTAACTATTTCAAAATTACATCTGCATTTATCTAAAAATCATTACCCATAGGAGTGTGTATCTGTCTAATTAACTACTTGAGAATAAATAAATAATTTAAAGAAGTAATCTCCTTATAAGAAAGAAGAAAAGCTATTTTATGAGGCAGATATACCCAAAGTTTCAACACATACTTTCACAGGTGCCCAGTGACGTAACTAAGGAGCTGCGGGCCCTGGTGTAGGTTTTACATTAGGGCCCCCCCCAAGAACTCTATACATAGCAATTGATACAGCACATTAAAACTTCCAAAGGACAAACACAGTGTCAGGGGTACGTTAGGCCCCTAGGCTGCAAAAAAGTGTCACACATGTGGTATCGCCGTACTCATGAGAATATACCCCAAAACACATTATACTACTTCTCCTGAGTACGTCGGTACCACATGTGTGGCACTTTTTTACACCCTAAGTACGCTAAGGGGCCCAAAGTCCAATGAGTACCTTTAGGATTTCACAGGTCATTTTGCGTCAAGACTACTCCTCACGGTTTAGGGCCCCTAAAATGACAGGGCAGTATAGGAACCCCACAAATGACCCCATTCTAGAAAGAAGACACCCAAAGGTATTCCGTTAGGAGTATGGTGAGTTCATAGAAGATTTTATTTTTTGTCACAAATTAGTTGAAAATGACACTTTGTGAAAAAAAACAATTAAAATCAATTTCCGCTAACTTGCGACAAAAAATAAAATCTTCTATGAACTCGCCATACTCCTAACGGAATACCTTGGGGTGTCTTCTTTCTAAAATGGGGTCATTAGTGGGGTTCCTATACTGGCCTGGCATTTTAGGGGCCCTAAACCATGAGGAGTAGTCTTGAAACAAAAATGACCTGTTAAATCCTAAAGGTACTCATTGGACTTTGGGCCCCTTAGCGCAGTTAGGGTGCAAAAAAGTGCCACAAATGTGGTATCGCCGTACTCAGGAGAAGTAGTATAATGTGTTTTGGGGTGTATTTTTACACATACCCATGCTGAGTGGGAGAAATATCTCTGTAAAAGGACAATTGTGTGTAAAAAAAATCAAAACAATTGTCATTTACAGAGATATTTCTCCCACCCAGCATGGGTATGTGTAAAAATACACCTCAAAACACATTATACTACTGCACTTGAGTACGGCAATACCACATGTGTGGCACTTTTTTGCACCCCAACTGCGCTAAGGGGTCCAAAGTCCAATGAGCACCTTTAGGCTTTACAGGGGTGCTTACAATTTAGCACCCCCCAAAATGTCAGGACAGTAAACACACCCCACAAATGACCACATTTTGGAAAGTAGAGAATTCAAGGTATTCAGAGAGGGGCATGGTGAGTCCGTGGCAGATCTCATTTTTTTTTGTCGCAAGTTAGAAGAAATGGAAACTTTTTTTTTTTGGTCACAAAGTGTCATTTTCTGCTTACTTGTGACAAAAAATAACATCTTCTATGAACTCACTATGCCTCTCAGTGAATACTTTGGGATGTCTTCTTTCCGAAATGGGGTCATTTGGGGGGTATTTATACTATCCTGGAATTCTAGCCCCTCATGAAACATGTCAGGTGGTCAGAAAAGTCAGAGATGCTGGAAAATGGGAAAATTCACTTTTGGCACCACAGTTTGTAAACGCTATAACTTTTACCCAAACCTATAAATATAGGCTGAATGGGTTTTTTTTATCAAAAACATGTTTGTCCACATTTTTCGCGCTGCATGTATACAGAAAATTTACTTTATTTGAAAAATGTCAGCATTGAAAGTTAAAAAAATCATTTTTTTTACAAAATTCATGTCTTTTTTGATGAATATAATAAAAAGTAAAAATCGCAGCAGCAATCAAATAGCACCAAAAGAAAGCTTTATTAGTGACAAGAAAAGGAGCCAAAATTCATTTAGGTGATAGGTTGTATGAGCGAGCAATAAACCGTGAAAGCTGCAGTGGTCTGAATGGAAAAAAAGTGCCTGGTCCTTAAGGGGGGTAAAGCCCACGGTCTTCAAGTGGTTAAGTCCTGAGGAAGTAAGTGAGGTCCTAAGAAACGCTTTAGTGCTTAATAAATGTATACATCCAGTCAACAATGAGCTTACTCTTCAGGAGAGGTAAGACCAACCCTACCTCTCCTTCTTAAACTGATTGTAAGTGTTTTATTACATCAGACATCTCCGAAGTTGCTTTGGTATATTGCATTTCACTCTGATTACTTTGACATAGAAAGACATGTACAGCAATTAATGCAACTTACACATGCTGTTTGCAACTGATGTTATCAAGATATTTAGCAAGCATGCCGGCGATGAGGAATGGTACAATTTACACCATCTCAGAACTCCTGAAAATGAATGAAGTGTGCAGCAAGCTTATCTAAGTAGTGAATATTGATTGAAGTACGTCATTGTTGTGGGTTTCTTCAATCTTATGTACTTTCATGAGAGTTAATGTGTTTCAATGCACTAGTACTTTGAGATGCAGCATCTTTATTACATTGCATTCACATCACATATATGCAGGTTTTTCCATGGCAGATATTTAGTAATTAAAACATAACTCTGCTTCCATGGAAAAATGGAAAAAATAAAAACAAATACCTTCAGGACATTCTTAACCTTACTTATATTTGCCTTTGTTCTGTTTCCCCCATTCTACAGCTCCTGTAACTGGGGATGAGCAAAACTGTTGCTCACAGATAGTTCTGTGAGAATGTTGCAGATCAGCTTTTGTGAAAATGACACATGCAATTTAGCCAAAATGATCATGAGCAGACGTAGAGAGATCATGAATCATGGTGAAATGATTGATAAGTCACATCCTTTGACCACTATTAAGGGCTAAAACTGACTATTTACTTTTGTAGACAATTGTTTCACTTCTGTTTATGATAGTTTTTATGGAAAATCGTTGTACTTGCCCAACATGAATTCATGGCAAAATTGTCTGCTGATCTTGCTAAAGCTGGCCACTAACGGTCCAATTTCTAGCGAAACATCGTTCGAGCGATCAGAAATTCTGATCGGAAGTGAAATATTGTAATACATCGTTCACTACACCATCAACGAACAAATCTTTGCTTTCTATCTATCACAACCAACAAGAAAATCCAAATTTTGGTTTGATGAAAATTCATTTGGACGACATTTTTTTCACTCGTTCATAATTGATTGTGTCCAATGGAGATCATTTACAACCAATCCGATCAGAATTTCTGATCGCTCGAATGATTTTTCGCTACAAATTGGACAGTTAGTGGCCACCTTTAAGGCCCTTACCCACAATGCAATTTTTGTTGCAATTTTTCCTGTGACCGGTGACTTTTTCCACGATGAATCATCGTTTTTTGCAATATCGTGCAACATATTTTATTTGAAGTCAATGTTTAGCGACGTGTGGCAATCAGGACCGTTCCGATCACCATAGACATGATAATTACCACAATTGTTTGAAGTCTTGTGCACCTAGTTTGTTCACATGGTAAGCAATTGCGGAAGATGGAATGGGGATTTACTTGTTTGTCGCATCACCGTCACTGTGGATCCCTGATCCATCTTCAGCTGAGTACTTAGCTTAAATTAAACTGGCTGAAGACAGAGCTGGAACTGGGTTATTCATTTTAATAGCATTAAATTGCAAAATAATTTAGGAATCAATGAAATATGCAAATGATTTTTTGAAAGGAAAAAACACTTTAACCACTTTACTACTGAGGGTTTTTTCCCCTTATGGACGAGAGCAATTTTCACCTTTAGGCACTCCTCCCTTTCCTTTGCCAATAACTTAATCACTACTTATCACAACAAAATGATCTATATCTTTTTTTTTGCCACCAATTAGGCTTTCTTTGGGTGGTACATCTTGCTAAGAATTATTTTATTCTACATGCACTTTAACGGGAGTATTAAGAAATAAAATTATTATTACTCAGTTTTCGGCCAGTATAGTTTTAAAATATTATATGCTACCAAAATCAAAATTCACATATTTTACTTGCCCATTTGTCCTGGTTATTACACCGTTTAAATTATGTTCCTATTACAATGTATGAGGTCAATATTTTATTTAGGTGCAATTTTTTTTCAGTTTTGCGTCATCACTATTTACAAGCCCATATTTTCACAAATATCAGTAGTATACCCACTTAACATACATATTAAAAAAGTTCAGTCCCTAAAGAAACTATTTATATATATATATATATTTTTGTCATTTTTAAATGCAAAAGTTTTATTTGGGTATATAAGGGAGAGTGTGGGATGTTAGGAGTTATTTTTGATTTATGTGTACGTCTTTTTTTAAAAAAAAAAATAAATGTATGTAGGTGTAATTTTACTATTTGATAGAAAAATACAGAATATAGCGCTCACTAAACATATATAAAATTCAATCCTATGTGCAATAAAAGAGGAACCCCAATTTGCATGTTATGGGATATCAGGATAAAAAGAGTCCTCTTAATTGGATGCCTAAGTGCTGGCTGCAACCTGTTTCTGGGTTATAGCCAATTCACACAGTAGTCAGTACATTGCTTGCACTCTCCAGTAATAAACACTGGTGATTGTAAATAATCCAACAAAACATGCCCCTTCCAGGGTTCCACTTACCAGATCCAATGGTCCGAGAGACCTAACTGCACCTTTGGGGTGTATGGCCCACCTCTCCGGCAAGGGTCCCGTGGACATTCCACCAGTCTAATGTCTCTGGTCTCAGCAGTCTTGAATGGCTCCACCTCCGCAATGTGGAACAAAAATAAAATGTAACATCAGCTTCCAATTGTGTAATTCCATTTTATTCAATAATAAATACACTAAGCAGTATCACCTCACTTTGTAGCTCCTCCATACGCATTTTATTGCTACACAACTTATCAGGGGCAATTCCTCAGCCCCTGTTGAGTTGCATAGCAATGAAACTCATAGGGCGGAGCTACAGAGTGCTTGTTGGAGGCATGTCTTGTTGAAGTAATTACAATCAATAGTGTTTATAACTAGGGAGGGCAACCAATGCACTGATTGCTGTTGTTTTACTATTTGGCAAAAAGATGTCCTAACACATTTTCTTTTTGCCGCCTACTAATAGTATGCAAACAGTAAGTAATGTGTGCATGTGTAATTAAGTTTGTTACAATGAATGTGGCATGAGCATCTCATTGATGCTGGCGATCATTGACACGGAGACATAGATCAATGAATGGACTCAGGATAGTTGACAATATTAACAAAAAATACAAGTGGTACCTAGAGGTCTCTCTTATGTCGCCACTTATGGGTTATCCTCTTTTTAAACAAGGCCTTAAAAAAGGATTTTTTTGGCAAATGGGGGATGGACAACTTGTGTGCTTGGGACATCTTTGGTCTAGTACAAACTTTAAAACTCTTTTCAGAGCTACGTGAAATATATGGCCAATTCCCTTTCAATTGTTGGAGATACGCTCAGGTTAACTCCTGGTTCATGGGTTGGACTGTCCCTCTATGTGACAGGAGTAGCCCACATTTGTGGGTATCCCTATTTCTCAAACGCTCTAAACTGGAACATGCCAGATCCGTCCGCAACAAACTTACAGCAGTCCACGACCTCTTCCTCTCCAAATCCCTCACCATCCTCGCACTCACTGAGACATGGCTCACCACCTCTGATTCTGCCGCAGAGGCTGCCCTCTCCTACGGGGGGCTTCACCTCAGTCACACCCCCAGACCAGACAACAGGACCGGGGGAGCGGTGGGTCTGCTCCTCTCCCCATCCTGCACCTTCCGTGTCCTCACACCCACCTACCTCCCTACAATTCACATCATTCAAGGCCCACACCATCCGCCTCTACCACCCCCTTCCTGCCATTGTTGCGGTCTTATCCTCCGGGCTCCACCCCACAATTTCTCGATGACCTTGCCTACTGGCTCCCTCACATCCTCTCCTCTGACCTCCCCACTATCATCCTTGGGGATTTCAATATTCCCATCGATGAAGCCCAGAACTCCGCTGTGACCCGGCTACTCACCATTGCCAACTCACTTGGACTAGTACAACACACCAACACCCCCACTCAAACTGCAGGTCACACTCTCGACCTTATATTCACTAAATCCACCACCATTGCAGACCTTGACATCGCACCCTTTCCACCCTTAGACCATCACCTTCTCACCTTCAACTAGTGTTGGGCGAACACCTGGATGTTCGGGTTCGGGGGGGTCGTAAATTCCCCCCAACCCTCTCCGCTAGCGCTCCCCCCTCTGCCCGCTTCCCCATAAAAAAAGTTTGAGGCAAGTTAAATAGTACTTGGTGGCTGGCCTGGCACTGGCAGTGGAGTGAGGAGGAGGAGGAGTCCGAGTAGCAGAGTGACGCGTTGAGGCCGGGCAGCGGGCGGTTCAGCGGTAGTACCCTTGTGGTACTTCCGCCCTTTCTCTGACCTCACGTCCTCTACGTGATGACGCATACGAGGGTACGCGTGACGCGTACCCTCGTATGCAGAGGACGTGAGGTCAGAGAAAGGGCGGAAGTACCACAAGGGTACTACCGCTGAACCGCCCGCTGCCTGGCCTCAACGCGTCACTCTGCTACTCGGACTTCTCCTCCTCCTCACTCCACTGCCAGCGCCAGCCACCAAGTACTATTTAACTTGCCTTAAACTTTTGTATGGGGAAGCGGGCAGAGGGGGGAGCGCTAGCGGAGGGGGTGGGGGGAATTTCCGACCCCCCCCCCGCGATCGGGGCATGCTCCCCCCTTATGCCTGCGACCCCATAGGGGGGCCGTATTGCGACATGTTCGGGCGAACAGGGCCCTGTTCGGCGGCCATTCAGTAGTTCGGGACGAACCCGAACTTAAAAGGCCGAACACCTTCAGGTGTTCGGCCGAACTCGAACATCACCCGAACAGGGTGATGTTCTGCAGAACCCGAACAGTGGCGAACACTGTTCACCCAACACTACCTTCAACACCCTCACGGAAGGCACCTCCAAACTACCTGCCCACCCACCTGGTCGATGGCAGCTAGACCTACGCAAGCTCAACCCTAGCGTCCTTGCTGACCCCCTCCATGCCCTCTCCTCCACTCTCCCCACCCTAACCTGCCCTAATCTTGCTGCAGCTCAGTATTGCCAAACTCTCTTCTCAGCCCTAGAGAAAGCTGCTCCACCAATATTTAGCCGCAACTGACCCCTAAACCCCAGCCCTGGTCCACTACCCATACTCGCAACCTCCAGAGGAAAACACGCACCACTGAACGGAAATGGAGGAAAACTAGACTTAACCAGGATTTCCTACAGTACAAGACCAACCTGCTGCAGTTCCACACTGCCCTTGCTCATGCGAAGCAGGAATACTTTACCAAGCTCATCGGAGCACAAGCTTCCAACCCCCAGTGTCTTTTTGCCACTTTCAAGTCCCTGCTTAAACCCACCCCCCCACCCTCCGTTTCCTCCCTCTCTGCCACAGATTTAGCCACCCACTTCACCAACAAAATTGTCTCCATCCGCCAGGAAATATCCAATCTCAAATCTTCACCTCCCACCCCCTCCCAACCAGCTCCTCCTCCACCCTATCCTCCCCTCACATCCTTCACTCCTACTACCACCAAGGAAGTCATCCACCTACTGCAGACTTCCCATACCACTACTTCCCCCCCTTGACCCCATCCCTTCTGATTTACTCCAGCCTCACTTCACGGAATTTGCCCCAGTCCTCACTACCCTGTTCAACCTCTCCCTATCCACAGGCACCTTCCCCTCAGACTTCAAGCAGGCCACTGTACTACCCCTGCTTAAGAAACCCTCCCTCGTCCCCTCGCTACCCTCCAACTACCGTCCTATCTCCCTCCTCCCCTTTGCCTCAAAACTCCTTGAGCGTCTGGTTCACAAATGCCTGACCCAGTTCCTCAATGCCAACTCACTGCTAGACGCACTGCAATCTAAATTTCGGCCTGCCCACTCAACCGAAACTGCTCTCGCCAAAGTGGTCAATGACCTTGCCTTAGCTAAAGCTGAAGGTAAATACTCCATTCTCCTCCTCCTTGACCTTTCAGCAGCGTTTGACACAGTAGATCATCCCCTACTCCTCCAGTCCATGGGCATTCACGATCTTGCCCTGTCCTGGCTTTCATCCTACCTCTCCAACCGCTCCTTCACGACCACCTTCAATGAGTCCTCATCCACCCCAACCACCTCTCGGTGGGAGTCCCCCAAGGTTTAGTCCTTGGCCCCCTACTGTTCACCCTATACACATCCTCCATTGGCAAGGTTATCTCCTCCATGGGTTTTAACTATCATCTGTATGCAGATGACATCCAGATCTACCTCCACACCCCTGACATATCCACCACTACCATGGACAAGGTCTCCTGCTGTCTATTAGCCATCTCCTCCTGGATGTCCGCTAGGTTCCTTAAACTAAACCTAGACAAGACGGAATTTATGATTTTCCACACCGGACATCCATAAACCTCCCAGATGTCCATGTCACTGTTAACCACACTACCATTCACCCTACCTCTCAAGCCCGCTGTCTGGGTGTCACCCTGGACTCCGCACTCTCCTTCACTCCCCACATCCAAAACCTCACAAAGTCCTGCAACTTCCACCTTCGTAACATCTGTAAGATTCGCCCTTTCCTGACCTCTGCCACCACCAAACTCCTCATCCCTGCCCTCATAATTTTCCGCCTTGACTACTGCAATGCCCTGCTGTCTGTTCTCCCTATGACCCGAACAGCCCGACTGCAGTCCATCATGAATGCGGCAGCCAGAATTATCCACTGCTCCCATCGCTCCACCACGGCGGATAACCTCCTTGAATCCCTCCACTGGTTTCCTATCCAGTCCAGAATAGATTCAAGATACTGTGTCTGACCTACAAATCTGTCCACAAAACCTGTCCAACCTACATTTCCGATCTTACTCAGAGGTACACACCTAGCTGCTCACTCCGCTCTTCCAATGAACTTCGCCTAACCGCCCCGCATCACCCAGTCCCATGCACGCCTCCAGGACTTCTCAAGAGCTGTTCCAACACTATGAAACTCCCTACCTCCACCCATTAGGGCAGCCCCCTCCTTCAACATCTTCAAGAAAGCCCTCAAAACTCACCTTTTTACTCTGGCCTACTACCCCTCACAAGTGCTCTAAACCCACAGCTGAACTCTGGTCCCCTACCTTCCGTGTCCTTACTTCTCTCTCTAGATTGTAAGCCGTTGGGCAGGGTCCTCCTCCTTTTGTGTCCTACCTGATCATGCACCTCCATTACTGTGAACCCATGCTATGCTATGCATCTGAGTGAACCTAACTTGCCTAATCTCCATGCCCCCCCCAGTGACTAAGCATTACCTTGTACTCATACTGTGCTGCATGATCTGGTTTTTCTTGTATTCAGGTATTGTCATTTTGCTGTATGTCACCCCTAAATATTGCATGTATCCCTATTTATTGTCCAGCACTGCGTAATATGTTGACGCTTTATAAATACAATAAATAAATAAATAATAAATAAATAATGCCACCTCAGAACTCTATAAACTCTTACTAATGGAGGAAGGTGAAGCCCCACTACTGTATATAAGGGAATGGGAAAGGGAAATAGAATCTTCTTTGACAAATGACCAATTGGAAACTATCCTAAGAAATGTCCACTCCTCCTCCATTAGCTCTAAAATTCAATAGAGTAACTTTAAGACTCTTTCAAGATAGTATAGAACTCAGACCCGATTAGTTAAAATCTATAGGGGAGTGGGCAATGCCTGTTAAAGGGGGTGTGGAAACGAGGGAACCTTATTACACTTATTATGGTCATGCCCTAAAATACAACCTTATTGGAGAGAGGTTATAGGCATTAGCCACCAAATCTCAGCACAAACTATTGAAGCTACCCCTTGGTCTGCCCTCCTACATCTATCAAAAAATACCGAAACTGCATTGTCCCTCATCTACTTAGCGCAGCCAAAGGTTGGATACCACTTTATTGGAGATCAGCTAAAATCCCTACTATACAAGAATGGTCGAGCAAAGTGAACAATATTCACAAAATAGAAGAAACTCTGTTAACAAGCAAAGATCTATTTGATAAATATTATGGCATTTGGGCTAGATTTCCAGGATTCTGATGAATATAAAAGAATTATGCTCTAGTGATACTACACCATACTGTTCATGTCCATAAGTAGTTGATAGAAGAATTTTCAACCTATCCAGGGAAAATTATACTATTATGTCTTGTTGTTTGTCTTTTTGTTCACTTTTAGTTACTAGGCTATGTTGGCCTACTGTGTGTTGGTTAAGACTATATTAACATACACTAGGCTCAATGTTTATCTGATTCTGTACAATATAGATTATGTCATGGATACACTAAATGCTAGTGGGTCGTTTTCGTCCCTATTCTCTCAACAATCTGTCTTTGAGCTGTAAAGTAAATAGCTATTTATCACAGTGTTTAACCTTCCTGCCGGTTATCCCGAGCTCAGCTCTGGGTATCCTGCGCAGAAGAATTTCTCCGGCCCCGTTGGACCGATTTTCACAATTTTTTTTACTGCACGCAGCTAGCACTTTGCTAACTGCGTGCATATCCCAATCGCCGGCGATTTGCCGCTACCCGCCGCGCCGCCCCCCTCCAGTTCCCTTGCACAGCCTGGCCAATCAGTGCCAGGCAGTGCTTAGGGGTGGATCGGGATTCCCTCTGATGTCCAGACGTCCATGACGTCGGTGACGTCATCCCGCCCCGTAGGAAATCCTGTTCTGAACGGGATTTCCTGCTTGCAAAGATCGCCGGCGGCAATCGAACTAGGTAGGGGGATGCCGCTTGTCAGCGGCTATCATGTAGCGAGCCCTGGGCTGTTATTGCAATTGTATCAATAACATTATGTTAATTATCTAATTATCGGCGGTGAGAACGCGCATGGGAGCGAGCAGCGGTAGGGGGCGTATATCTACACCCCTGGGACAGGAACAGTCTTCCGGCAGGGTGTAGATATACTGCCACAAATGCAGCTAGGGGTTAAATTAAAAAAAATGTACATAAACATGTCAGTATTCCCTGCGTATACTTCAGAAGGAGAGTATGCACAACTATATGTACCACAGATATATATATATATATATATATATATATCCAAGTAAACATATGCAATCAAACAAAAAAGCTATACCGTTCAAAAATATATATGGGCAGCTTGTCCAGTTATGCATCAGCACTCAGGATAGGAGACTTTTTATAGATAAAAAAGCAGGAGGTTAAATCTAAATAAACGTCATGTCTCAAAGATGTTTTACATGACATTAGTATGCGTAAATTAAAAACTGTTTGGCACCATATGTTTTTGAACAGATTAAGGGAAATAATCATGGATTAGTCAATCACTTAAAACATATGTCATATGCTGATTTAAAGGGCATTCTATTTTACTGTTTGTTTGTTGCACCATCCGCCTTCTCTTAGCAATATATTTAAATCTGCAATTTAAGTACATGCATCACTATACAATCTGCACATAGAGCAAATGGTTTATAAGAAATTGACTTAACCTTCTGCCGCCCGCGTCACGCCAGTAGGCGTGGCCGCGGCAGCAGCCCCAGGACCGCCTAACGCCAATTGGCGTAAAGTCCTGGGGCTCTGTTTTGCATGAGATCGCGCGCATGGTGTGCGCGCATCTCATGCTCGGAGGGCGGAGCTCCGCCCCGCCTTCAGTCTCCGAGCGGCTATTGCCGCTCGGGAGACTGTTAGGCGGCGATCACGCCTTCTATTTACTACGTGCAGCGCTGCGATGAGCAGCAGCGCTGCACTGGGGACAGCCGTGTGACACGGATGTCCCCATGGGGGACAAAAGAGCGATCGGCTCTCATAGGCAGAAGCCTATGACAGCCGATCGCCATAATTGGCTGGCTGTGGGGAGGGAGGGAGGGAGGGAGGGAGGGAAGGGTCTTAAAGAAACAGGGGTTTTTAAACAAAAACGACAAACAATAATATTTATTTTAAAAAAATAAACATGGGGGAGCGATCAGACCCCACCAACAGAGAGCTCTGTTGGTGGGGAGAAAAGGGGGGGGGGATCACTTGTGTGCTGAGTTGTGCGGCCCTGCAGCTTGGCCTTAAAGCTGCAGTGGCCAATTTTGCTAAAAATGGCCTGGTCACTAGGGGGGTTTAGCCCTGCAGTCCTCAAGTGGTTAAAGGAGTAATTAGGCAAAAAAAAAATGAGTTTCACTTACCTGGGGCTTCTACCAGCCCCATGCAGCCATCCTGTGCCCTCGTAGTCACTTACTGTTGCTCTGGTCCTCCTCCGCCAGCTAGTTTTGTTTTTGCCGACCTCAGGGTCGGCGGGCCGCATTGCGTACATTTTTAAGCATTCCCGCCAGTGCAGGAACACTAACACATATGTTTTTACGCGTTAGTTCAACACGTAAAAATGTACGCGTTGAACCAGTAACGCGTAAAAACTTATATATGTTAGTGTACCAGCACCGGCGGGAATGCGTAAAAATGTACGCAATGCGGCGCGCCGACCCCGAGGTCGGCAAAAACGAAACTAGGTGGCGGCGAGGGACTGGAGCAGCAGTGAGTGACTAGGAGGGCACAGGGTGGCTGCATGGGGCTGGTAGAAGCCCCAGGTAAGTGAAACTCATTTTTTTTTTTTTTGCCTGACAATTCCTTTAAGCAGGTTAAGTCGTTCAATGCCTATGGTTTTGGACTTATGTAAGAAGTGTCTGACTGTAGGAAGTTTTCTATTGCCCTCCTAGGAACCAATAAGCAATTCTATTTTCTGTTGCTAAGAGAGGTTTAAACATTTAAAGTGTAACTGTCGGGCATAAAATCAAAAATCAATTCTTTATTTTTATCTGTTAAACAAGTAATAAGGATGCTAACCAGGCAATCCAAAAGTTAAAATCACTATTACTTTTCTTGTTGATAAATGATCATTCCTCAGTTTACATGACTCTTATTTGGTACACAAAAAATTTGGTACACAAAAGAGAAGTTGCAGGGAATGCTGGGTTGTGCTTTTTTTTGCTTCTCTACTTCCCCTCAGACTCTTTCCCTCCTGTTTTCCCCTCCCACACCTCTGTTCCTCTCTGATTGGCCAGTATTTCTCCTGCTGAGACAATGCACTTTCTATGGTGAAGGTCGGGCAAATCAGGCAGAAGAGAATAAGGGCGGATATTACATCACAACTGGCTTCAAAATAGCCACAGTAAATATGGAAACTATCTAGAATAGTATTCTCTACTTTTCTTTTATAAAATTTACAGGAATCATAACATGGCCAGTACAATACATATGTTATGTAAGTAGAGCAAGTATTTATCTACTTATATATTTGTTTGTTTTTTCCTGAGATGGTATGGCTGACAGCTCCCCTTTAAAGCAACCTTGTGAAAGTGAAAATGTATGAGTAATTGTATCTATGGCACTAATCCTAAATATGTTTTTCCTGGACTCCCAAATTGTTATTTTGGTTTGGAGGGTTTCAAATCCAGGTTTATAACCAACCTGTATTTAATATAGCACTAACATTACTGCTAGTTCATTCAGTTTCTATACAGAGAAATTATGACATATTGAACATTTAATAATTATTTCCCTGCTATCAGAAGAGATTGCACAACCACACATAGGTTTTCCCCAACTGCACAGGAAAAAATAAATAGGGAACATAGGCAAGTTCTAAGTGGGATTGGTACTATATTTTCACTTTAAGTCATCATGCCACATGTCATTTGATGTATAACTTAAAGGAGAGATGCAAAGTAATAAAAAAACAAAAATCTACTTACCCGGGGCTTCCTCCAGCCCCTGGCAGCTGTCCTTTGCCCTTGCCGTAGCTCCGCTCCCAGTCGGTGGCCCGGGGGTCCGCTCTGGTGCAGATGCCGATGGACATCTACTGCGCCTGCGCGAGAGCCACTTATGATCACATTTTCGTCATCTGGAGTGTTCTGCGCAGGTGTAGAACTTCTGCACCTGCGCAGTACACTCCAGACCACATCAACGCAACCCCAAAAGGCTCTCGCGCAGGTGCAGTAGATGCCGACCTGGCGAGGTCAAAATCTGCACCGGAGGGGACCCCGGACCACCAGCTGGGAGCGGAGTTGCGGCGAGGGCACAGGACGGCTGCCAGGGGCTGGAGGAAGCCCTGGGTAAGTAGATTTTTGTTCTTTTAATTACCTCAGAACTTCCCTTTAAAGGACTTACGAGGCCAAATATCGAAAATTTGGTCATTACCTGTTTGATATTAGAATCCATAGGTGATTTCCTCTGCTCCCTCTGTCCCATTCCGCCTCCAATGCATTTTTTACATAGCCCCCAGGCTGCGACCCGACCCCACAGCACAGGTCGTCTCGTATGCCACAATCAAGATGGCCGCCGCCAAGATCCGTGCCTGCGCAGTACGCATGGTGGAGAGTGCGGCTGCGCAGCTCTCCGCCCTCGCCCAGCCGCGTACTCGATGTCAGCGTCCTCCTAGCGTGGCAGCGGGCGCGCTCATGGCGAGGGCGGAGAGCTGCGCAGCCGCACTCTCCGCCATGCGTACTGCGCAGGCGCGGATCTTGGCTGCGGCCATCTTGATTGTGGCATACGAGACGACCCGTGCTGTGGGGTCGGGTCGCAGCCTGGGGGCTATGTAAAAAATGCATTGGAGGCGGAATGGGACAGAGGGAGCAGAGGAAATCACCTATGGATTCTAATATCAAACAGGTAATGACCAAATTTTCGATATTTGGCCTCGTAAGTCCTTTAAGCAGAAACTTATTTAATGCAAACAAAGGAGAAGACAATCTTCTTCAGTTTTTTGCTCCTTTGCATCAATGGAGGTGCCTGTTATTATGAGAATACCCATAGAAGATATGGACTTTTTGTAGGGCTCCAAATTTCCACTTATGTGTGTGTAGCTGCAGGTTGTGTGTGCCTGGCTATGTCTATGTGTGTCATTGTTTGTGTGCAACAGCGCGGTTGATTTTAATAGATGTGTTCCAACACAGTTTTATATACCTTGTAGTCCTGAGATAAATAAATTGTCCCCCTCTTTTTCACCACTGACCAGAGTCACGTCTTCATTATGTGGAACAATAGTGGGAGTCAGGGTTTAAATACTGGGTGTTTAGAGGGAGGTACAACATTGTCCCAATTGCCCTTTCCCCTGTTTCACCCATTGATCAATCTTCTTCAGTCAGATAATTTATGTGTACTCCAGCTTAAAGTGAACCTGGGATGGGGCCAAATAAGAATCCTTTATCATCCTCAATGGCCTCCTGGATCCTCCACAAATTGCCCAGCAAAGTCCTCCGGTCAGGGGCATACTGCGCATGCACAACCTGGGAGCATGCACCCCAGTCGCTCTCCCATAGCCGGGAGCATTTTACACATGCCTAGTACTACAGCACAGACACAGAATGCTCCTAGCGACGGGAGTGAGATGGGGGAGCATGCTTGTCTGCACTGCACCTGCACCAACTGGCCCCTACTGGGCAATTTACCGGGATCAGTTGCGGACAACCAGGCAAGCGACTGATGACGATGAGGGAGCGATCAGACTGGAGGTATGTATACATTTTTATTTGGCCCTATCTCAGGTACATTTTAAGAACAGCCTTTCTAGTTCCTTGTCTATTAGTAGTGTAAAGCAAATGATTCTTATTCATCTCTGTACCTCTAAAACATGGTATAACCCCAGGTTTAACCTCCTGAGTGGTAGGGACGAGCTAATACCGTGAAATTGTGATTTACGATGCATAATTATGCATAGGCGTAATTTCTGCTCATCACTACCTAAGTAGTGAGAACAGACCGGCTGGAGAGGATAGCAAGGGACCCCATGGAGGAAGCACCAGGTAAGCATAACTACACCAAGGGAACCCATCTCAGGTACAGTTAAAGTGGATCCGAAACAAACGTTTACTTATTGCATAACTGTTTTCCTTTCAAATAATTTATAGGGCATTCCTCAAGTCAAATAGTTTTATGTTTTTGTTTTAATACTCTAATTCCCTATAAACTAAACAAGCCTCGCCCACAGTTTTTCAGAGTGCCTTGACAGTAGCAAGGGCTCATGGGAGCTCAGTCTGGACAAAAGGAGGGGGAGGTGTTACTAGCCAGAAATTTCAGAGGCAGATGGGAGGAGGGAGGAGGGGGAATTAGGTTTTCACAGGCTGAGGGCTGGAGATGCAGATGAGCTTGCCCGTGTGCAATGTTTACAAACAGAACATGGCCGCTGTCATATCACAGGAAGAAATACTCATATTCTGTTGACCCTGTTTGCAGCTAGATTTGCTGTGTAAACTATCTAAACTTTAGATAAGATATATAGACAAGTTACTTGTTATAGTTTGTTTTTCATCTTGGACCCACTTTAAACCGGTTTTGGTATCAAATATCATACACAGTTAGAAAATAATGTTTACTCCTTTAGCAGATAAGAGATACATAACTTTCCTTCTGCTTAACACAGCACACAGATCTCAATGCGATCTCCTCAGGCACTTCAGTCATCCCTGGGAGCTTCACATCTTATCTAGACAGCTCATACAGAGAGAAAAATCCAGCAACTGCAGTAAGCTGATTGGCTAAAGTAGACACACAGGGTCAATAGGTTAAGGGAGGGGGATATAACAACCTATGCAAATTAGATGATCCACTGGTTCAGCACTGTCAATGAATAAAAGGGAGATTTTGGTGAAACTTTTATAACAAGAAAGGAAGAGATAAGCAGGGAAAGATATACAGCAGTACTTAGGAACATACTAAACACGCTATTCCCACCCCAGTTTAAAGAACAAGTTTATTGATTGTTGTGCTTTAAGCGCTGACAAAATGGAAGGTCTTGCCATTGGATGTCAGTGCCTGGCAGCCAAAAGCTTCATTCCCAGTCATCACTACTGGAGATCGAAGGCTCACATCTACATACTTCTGAGCAGGTGTGTATTGAATTAAGGTGAAATGTATCTTCAAAAACAAAATCTCTGCTGTGTTGAAATATTAATGCACATTTAAACACCTGATCCCTCCCAAAAATCTGTCAAACATAATGTATGCTTTTATCACAGATGGATCATAGCAGTGTCCCCTTAATAGGCCTTCCAAATTATTTATCACAGAGACTGCTGCCACGTTGTTACCAACAAACCCACCAAACAATTAATATAGATTAATAGATTCTTAGATTACTAATTAGAATATTTATTCACTCCACTAGTTACTAATGAATGGAAAAAAATACTAACTGAAATTTAAATCTATACACAATTTAGGTCCTGGCTATTTACGGAAAGTGTTGCAGCTGTGCTACACATCCATAGATCAGTGGGGTTTGAAAATCTAGACCTCCGTAGAGGATCCCTCAAAAACTTTTGGTGCTAGTTATGTTGGACCTACCCCGTGGAACTCCTTACCCTATTTAATAAGCACAGCTCCATACCATAGCTGTTAAATCCAGAATTAAATGATATCTGGTCAGTTTGACATTTACAGACATGTAGCTCATTCTTCTGTAACAAAGCCATCCTATTTAGTGAACTGAACAACATACTTTGCACTCTTCAACACCCTATGGAAGAAAAGTGGCAAACTGTGAACTGGCCTTGGCAAATATGGTGGAGTACCCAACTCAATTTAGGGGATTGGAGGGGGTTTAATGAGCAGGAGGAGAAAGCAAAATAAATGTGTCTGTGGATATGGATATATAATATGAACAATTATACAAAAGTTAATAGATTAAAATTATTCATCTCAATTTTTTATAAAAAAAATCCCTTAAAGAGACACTGAAGCGGAAAAAAAATTATGATATTATGATTTGTATGTGTAGTACAGCTAAGAAATAAAACATTAAGATCAGATACATCAGTCTAATGCTGGGAATACACGTTAAGTTTTTACTTTAGATAGATGGGTTCGATAGATAAATTCCAACCTGTCGGATCTGGTCGATTCTACTTTCGTTTCGATTCTCCTCATTCAAGTGAATGTAATTGATAAGAAAAGATAAGGAATCAAGAGGGGAATCGAGCAGTGAATCGAGAGTAGAATCTATCGAAAGCGAAAACGACAGCAAAAACGAACGCAAAAACGCATCGTGTATTCCCGGCATAATTGTTTCCAGTATAGGAAGAGTTGAGAAACTCCAGTTGTTATCTCTATGCAAACAAGCCATTAAGCTCTACGACTAAGTTAGTCGTGGAGAGGGTTGTTATCTGACTTTTATTATCTCAACTATAAGTAAACTGTTTACTTTTTCTCTGCTAGAGGAGAGGTCATTACTTCACAGACTGCTCTGAAAGACTCATTTTGAATGCTGAGTGTTGTGTAATCTGCACATATTATAGAATAATGCAATGTTAGAAAAAACACTATATACCTGAAAATAAAAGTATGAGAATATTTTCTTTGCTGCTAATCTTCTAGTAATTATTCATAGTACACAACCAATTCACTATATCATATTTTTTTTTTCGCTTTAGTGTCTCTTTAAAATATCTTAAATCCTTAAATTCAGGTGTATTGTGCAAAACCATGACTGAGGACCACAGGGTCTGAAATACAATGTTTTCTTCACTGCCAGTGATTAGCGAAAATGCAGATATTCTTTTATCATAAATTTTCGCAAAAATAATGTAAAATTTTACTTTTGAGCGAAAATGCCATTGAAAATAATTTTGTAATGAGTTTGTGTTTTTTCGTATTTAATAAACAATTTCCACACTTTTTGCAAATTTTATTGGTAAAAACACCCTTTTTGTATTTTTTGCGAATTCTCCCATCGGAAGGAAAAAAAATGTTTCCTTTACCATACTGAGAAAAAACATACTAAACATTTTCTCGAAATAAAAAATAGCATTCTCTATGAGCAATACTGTTTGTCAACGCGCCACCTTGTATTTGTGTATATTGTGGTATTTCAGCTTTAGTCAGTGGGTGCAGACTCATTTTTTTCAGAGTTGTTAAAAGCATTTAACAAGTTAATTAAGTTAATACAATGCAAAGAGGTAAAAGTTCCTAGTTCTCAACAGAGTTAAAATCCACATACAGTGTACCTGTCAAAAGAGATTCCCTAATCCCTATACTCTTATGTATGCATATGCAAATGTTAAACAATGTACAGGCTTCTTCTATGAAAATCCTTCAGTTTTCCACTCCAGTAGCATTGCATAATACTTCATTCAGGTCACTGTTTTGATAACCCCTCAGTCGCAAAGTTTCAGAAGAAGAATACAGGAAGGGAAAAAAATTGTTATTCGGAGTGTGGTCTTTCAAGCCAGTATAATGGAAATTAAAATTCTGTTTCGTTATTCTTTTGAACAAAAAAGGAGAACGGATTATACCAAGGACAGAAAATGCCCCCAAATTAATCCATCATTCTGACAGATTATTATGAAAGTAAATGGCAAAAATGATCCATTTTCATTATAATTTGGAGAGCATTTTATCATCATTCTAGGCAGACAGCTTCTAAAAAGTGCATATAGATGTTTTGTAGACTTTGGGTGTATAGCAATGTGCCATAAGGTAGATATATTTTGTCTGTTACACCAACCAGGAGGAACAATGTCTTTCTTATTTGTCAAAACAATATTTACAAGTTTACATACTGATTTCTTTCTGTTTCTTTTTTTTTTTTCCCCTTTACTATTTTAATTCTAGCATGGATAATATGCCCTTGCACTCTTGAAATCAGATCTCGAGGATTAACAACATTCCATATTAATAACAACAACTTAAAGCAAGCCTATACTTAACCTTTTGGGGACCGCCGATATGAAATCCTACACCGCACTTGTGTCTGTTTATGCCTGATGCGGCCCGCCTGCTGTTTCTGCTCCTGACACGATCGTGCGCACCCGAGAGGGGAGATTAAGCTGTCATATGACAACCATTATGCTTGGTTCCTGATCACGTGATCACTGTGACTGCCGGCGGATCATAGTGATCACCATTAGAGCTGCGGCGGTAGGGGGGAAAGCAGAGGATCCACTCACCTTCCTGACATTCCCCCGGTGATCGGCGCTCCCCTCCACTATGGCCAACATCCCTGCTCGCTCTGACGTAAGTCCCGGGTGACATCAAGCCACGACCCGGGACTTAGCAGCAGTACAAGCGGGTATCCCGGCCAGAGCAGAGTGGTCCACAGCGGCTCATCGCTGGAGCCTGGGAGGTGAGTAAAGGCTGCCTGTAATACTTGGGACACCTGGCCACACTAGGGAGGCCATGCCCACCTAAGCCCTAGCAGGGATCCGGCTGCCTGACCTCTCAAACGCGCCCCCCATGCAAAATTGCTTGGTCCTTAAGGGGAGTTAGGCAAACTTTGGTCCCAAAAGGGTTAAAGTAAACCTGTAGTGAAAATAAACTGATGAAATAAACAATTATATTTATTTGATTAATCCTATAAAATACTATTTGTACATATCACTCCGTTTTATTTTCTGGCAAAATGCTCAATGAGCACAGTCTTTCAGTGTCCCAGAGCCAAATATATGAATTGTTGACCTTTTTATCCATCCCCTGCACTCAGAAGCTGTTCTACATGAGGAAAGTGTTTTATCGTTGTAATTCCTTATCAATAAGGGTTGCTATAGTTCAACTTGACCCTAGCTGGTGAGAAACTGTTACTTGCATACCTGAATATTTAATTCTTTCAGGCAGAGAACGAATAGGAGCACAGCCTAGTTATTTGTATGATTGGCACTGTACATGTCTATTTCATCATGTCACATGTCACCTCAGGTAGAATTACCTTAGAATCTATCTCACCTTACTAATAGCAAATACAAATATTCTGTATCAAATCATAACTGTGTTCAGGGGCACTGTTAGCATTATAGAAGATTCAAGGCATCTCAGAGGAGATGTGAATGGTGGCTGTGGTTATAAAAGACTGTGGGTGGGGTCAAAATAATCTTAGGCATCATAAGAATCTAGGCAACATGCTGTGTTATGCTAGGTACACACGATACAATTTTCTTTCAGATTTACCTGCCAAATCAATTTTTTCCAACAAGTACGATCTGCATTTCGATTTCGATTTTCTGATCAACTTTCTGTTCACTTGTAAGGGAATTGATCAGAAAATCGATCGGAAAATCGTTTAAAATTCAGATCGGACATGTTGAAAAAAATCAATCTAGCAGGTAAATCTGCCAGAGAATTGTATCGTGTGTACCCAGAATTACACTTTCTCTACTCATACAATAGACTTCATATATTACTGGGACACAAGCAAGTACCACTGTTACTGCTACCGATACCAGTAACTTCTGTGCTTCTCTCCATCGATCAACTAGTTCTAGATAATTCCCTTATCGCTTCTGATGCCTCAACCTAAAATCCTTCCTTTTTGATATTTCCCTTCTTATTGCCTAACCCTAGGCATTTCCTTCTTAAAGGTCATCCAAGGTGATTAAAAAAAATAGCTTTACTTACCTGAGGCTTCTTCCAGCCCCCAGAGGTCATGTCAGTCCCTCGCAGCAGCTCTGATCTTCTCTCTGTTCCTGCTGGCAAGCTCTGAAGTAGCGCCAACCCCAGGCGGGTCAGCGTCTTCTGCATATGCACAGGCACATGACTGTGTGATTGTATGGCAGCAATGCTAAATGCTTAAAGTGAATCCGAGAAGAACTTTTACACATTGCATAACTGTGTTCCTCTCCTATTGTTTATAGGGCATTCCTCAAGCCAAATACTTTTTTGTTTTTGTTTTAATACTCTAATTCCCTATACATTGACCAAGCCACGCCCACAGAGAGCCAAGGCACTTTCAGACAGTAGCAAGGGATCATGGGAGCTCAGTCTGGGCAGGAGGAGGGGGAGGTATAACTAGCCAGAGATTTCAGAGGCAGAGGGGAGGAGGGGGGATTAGGTTTTTTGCTCAAGGTGCAAATAAGCCTGCCTCAGTGTAATGTTTACAAACAACATGGCTGCTGTCGTATACAAGAAGAAATAATCTTATTCTATTAAAGCAGTTTGCAGCTACATTTGCTGTGTAAACTATCTAAACTTTAAATAAGATATATGGACAAGTTACTTGTTAAAGTTAGTTTTTCATATCGGATCCGCTTTAACCACTATTCATACGCCTGCATTTGCACAGGAAATGCCTGTGCCCACATCATTGGAAGCTGTGCTGACGAGTATCCTGTATCATGTATAATTTTTATACACACTGACTCTATGTGACAAGCAGGAAAAATGACTAAGCAAAATCACATTAAAAAAACACAGCTACAGTACTTTGTTTTTTGCTGCACTGTAAATATTCAGAACACCTACGAAAAGAGTGTCACTATCTACTCTAAGCAGCAGGAACTCTAAGTGCAGTGCTGCATATACCTGTAGAGAAGTGGAAAATAATATTTTTTACTGTGCAGCCTGTTATTCTATTAGTTATGATTTTAGGCTAAAATAAAAACTAAATGCACTCTTTACAATGCTTCTTCATGAGATTATTATGCTGAGTGAAATATATAGCTCCTATTCCTATTATTCCATCATAACTCTATGTAAAAACAGTTGCAATCATTTCCTTTAACACCCACTTATGCATTCATGAATTACATTTAAACGCCTTTCCGTAATCCAGCCTGCCATTCATTTTTAGTGACAGTTTATCCTGAAGGCTAATTTTATTTCTTATCATTTTGTAATATGCATGGAAGCATTAGATACTCTGCCTGGGTCCCCTTTAGGGAGAAGATCCCACTCTTCATGTTCAGGTCAAAGTAAGTGCCATTATTGAAAGTGAGAGGGATTTCAGAACATTACAGAAGTTCAAACCCTTGCCCTATTTCTCCATTTAAAGCCAAATAAACATTTTGGCTAGACTTGAAAAACTCCAGTAAAAATAATGTAATAAAAAAGTGCTTCATTTTTACAATAATTATGTATAAATGATTTAGTCAGTGTTTTCCCATTGTAAAATCTTTCCTCTCCCTGATTTACATTCTGACATTTATCAAATGGTGACATTTTTACTGCTGGAAGGTGATGTCACTGGAAGGAGATGCTGCTTGCTTTTTTGGCAGTTGGAAACAGCTGTAAACAGCTTATATTTCCCACAATGCAACAAGGCTCCCACAGTATGATGTCAGTACTTAGGTGCTGACATCACACTGTGGGAGGGGTTTCACCACAATATCAGCCATACAGAGCCCCCTGATGCTCCCAGTCCCTCCTCCTGAGTTTCCTGTTTGCATGATAAGTAGTAGCAGATTTGCATATGATTTGCATCTGAATTGAATGCGAAGTGTGCAGTAAACCTATTTAGGTGCTGCACACATGAGCTGGTTGTCATTTCATATGCAGCCTTAGTAGTATGCGCTGGCGTTCTCCTTGCTTCCCCCAATGATCCGTTTGTGAAAAGGAAAATATTTCTCATGGGAAAGAGGGTATCAGCTACTGATTGGGATGAAGTTCAATTCTTGGTTACAGTTTCTCTTTAAAGGGATACTGTAGGGGGGTCAGGGGAAAATGAGTTGAACTTACCCGGGGCTTCTAACGGTCCCCCGCAGACATCCTGTCTTGGCGCAGCCACTCACCGATGCTCCAGCCCCGCCTCCGGTTCACTTCTGGAATTTCAGACTTTAAAGTCTGAAAACCATTGCGCCTGCGTTGCTGTGTCCTCGTTCCCGCTGATGTCATCAAGAGCGCACAGCGCAGGCCCAGTATGGTCTGTGTCTGCTCAGTACACTCCTGGTGACATCAGCGGGAGCGAGGACACGGGCGTGCAGGCGCAGTGGTTTTCTGACTTTAAAGTCAGAAAATCCAGAAGTGAACTGGAGGCGGGGCCGGAGCATCGGTGAGTGGCTGCGCCAACACAGGATGTCTGCGGGGGACCGTTAGAAGCCCCGGGTAAGTTCAGCTCATTTTCCCCCGACCCCCCTACAGTATCCCTTTAAGGTGAATCTGAAATGACATGTGACCTGGTGCCTGATGCACTATAGTACAGTAAAGTTGCAGTGTGCAGGCAGCACATGGCAATTTTACCATTGTTACTGCCGAGGGAGCAACACCCGTTAACCCAGATAGTGCCACATGCGTTACTCTAAAGAGAACCTGTAGCAAAAAAAGTTCCCCTGGGGGGTACTCACCTCAGGAGGGGGAAGCCTCAGGGTGCCAATGAGGCTTCCCCCACCCTTGTAGCTGCAGGCAGTCCAGCGCTTGCTCCCCCAAAGTGTCCCAGAATCATCCCTCGACATGGCTGACAAGCGCTGATTTTTTTACCTTTCCTGGCTCCAGCGGGGGCGCTGTAGCAGCTCTCCGCACGGAGATAGGTAAAAATAGCTGATCTCTGTCAGGTCCGCTCTACTGCGCAGGCTATCTCCGAGCGGAGAGCCGATACTGCGCCTGCGCTGGAGCCGGGAAGGTAAATATTTACATGCTCACTGTTCGGGGAGCTTTATCGCCGCCGTCGTGGGACCGAGGAGGACGGGGGAAGCCTTAATAGGATCCGGAGGCTTCCCTCACCCGAGGTGAGTACCCCCCAGGGGAGTTTTTTTTCGTTACAGGTTTTCTTTAAAGTTAACAAATTAATGCATATGGCATTAAGGGTTAATGGGCACTGCTCCCTCAGCAGTAGTAACAGTACAATTTTACCGTACTATAGTGTATCAGGCCCATGATGAGATAAACATATTCACATATGATACTAGCCCTAAAGGGTCCATTCACACCTAAAATCACTAAACACTAGCGATTTGCGGTAGGTTTTTGCTCTAGTGATTTTTCCATGCTTTAATGCTGAAATACCTTAAAACAATATACAGATTATTTAATAAGTTACTTTTCTCATCAGACTTTTCATCAGTTTTTCTTTTTCTCTAGTTAACTTAGGTTAGAATACATACACTATCTGGTTAAGAGCCTTCAACTTCAGGTATCCTACTTATTTCTTCATCTGGGTGTATTTAATTACACTCAGATGGGGGATCCGTAAAATCAATCATGTTTCCGTACGGAGACGCAGTTTCCGCAGCTGTATGCGGACTTCCGCGCTGGAACGCGGATCTCCGCATATAGTTGTCTACTCAACTTGACACCTTATAATCTGCATTTAACTTTTTGTTACCTTTTTTTATATATACTGGTCCCTACACCAATAAACTACATCTGTGTAATTTTTATTTACTCTTTAACCAGATTTTCCTTTTCTGTTATACAAATATCTACAATACAGATATGTTTGTTAATTTTTATACTGTATTCATATTATGGAACTGTACAAATACAACTACATAATCACTGTTACCTGTAATGTAATAATTTGTTATGTAAAACTCCAATAAAAATATTGTACTTGGTTTAATGCTGAAAAATCACTGGACAAATTTGCATTTTTGGAGCGATCACGATTAGCGGTTCTATATATGATAATGGCGATCGCTCAAGAATCACTGGGAAAATGCGAAACGCTCACGATCGTCTCAAATCACAACAGAGAGAACACTGCCATAGGCTAGAATAGCACTAGCGTTTTTAAAAAACGCTAGCGCTTTAGGGATTAGCGGGAATTGCATGTTTCCTGCTCAAGTGTGAAAGGGCCCTTAGAATGGGAAGAGTTGAAAAACTTGGGCTGTGATCTATGCAAAAGAACTGCTCTGAGTTTAAACAACTTGGTCAAACCCAGTCCTGTTTTCTGAAGAGCTTAAACAGCCAAGACACAGTGGGAGACAGCTTGAGATAAGGTTTTACCGCAGGAAAGTTTAAAGGGGCATTACTTCTGCTTTGGTTATCAGCTTAAAAAAGTGTGAATTCTAAATTGTGACAACTGTTACTGATGCAATGTTATAAATAAAGCTATATAAATATGAGACTCTTTTCTTTCTTTGCTACCAATGTTCTATGTATTATCCTTACTACACATGCAATTCATCATAACATGAGTTTATTTTTGCTACAAATTTGCTTTAAAGAACAACTGAAGCAAGAGGGATATAAAGGCTGTCATATTTATTTCCTTTTAAGCAATACCAGTAGCCTGGCTATCCTGCTGATCTTCTGCATCTAGTACTTGTAGCCATTGGCCCTGAACAAGCATGCAGCAGATCAGGTGTTTCTGACATTATTGTCAGATCTGACAAGATTAGCTGCATGCTTGTTTGTGGTGTGATTCAGGCACTACTGAAACCAAATGGATCAGCAGGGCTGCCAGGCAACTGCTATTGTTTAAAAGGAAATAAACGTCAGCCTCCATATCCCTCTCATTTCAGTTGTATACAATCTGAAAAAAGTTTTTCGTTAGAAGATGTCAGATTGGAATTGCACGACTTGAGACAGAACAGAGCAAACAGAAACACGACAGCAAGACAGAAGAGAACTGGAACAGAAAGAGACTATGTGAATGTCTACCAATTCAGTCGCCGCCCAGCGACGGTAGACACTTCACATCAGAACAGGCCAGAGTGAGAACACCAATCGCAGGAGAGGCGATTGTAACAGAGAGACAAGACTGAGTAAAGACAGAACATAGGTGTAGTAAGAAAGACACAGCAAACAATTACAATCAGAATTCCAAGGATAATAACAAACGCACTAGCTATACGCGGCCGCCGCACGAGAAGCGCAACAGCGACAAAACATGTTAATGGCGCGGTCTACACACGATAAGCGCAACAGAGACAAAACACGCCAACCCCAACTAAAAAATGAACACAAAAACACAAACAAACAAATAACAGAAACGCTTGCTAATCGGTTGCCTTACCTCAGGCAACAGCAAGCGTTTGCTCCAGACTGACAGACAAACAGACAACAGGAACAGGTCAGATAGGATCCACTACTCTTCCGCAAGAGCGAGTGCGATCCGTACACAGGAACAGGACTGAAAGGATCCACTGCTCTTCCGCAAGAGCGAGTGCGATCCGCACAACAAGACAGACAGAAGCAGTAACCAGTAGCAACCGTAGCCGAGGTTATACTCCAAGATTCAGACTAGAAAGATCCACCGCCTCTAACGCTAGGGCAAATGCGATCTATGTTCAGGACAGAACGATTCACTACCGCCAACCGCTGGCGACAGTGCAATCGCAAGGACAAGACAAGACAGAATAGGCAATACAAATAATGTGCAATACTAGCACACTAATAGGAATGCCAAATGCAATCCTCAATATTAACTTCACTAGAATGTCGAGAATATGATCCAAACAGACTGAGGCTCAAGGTAGACTAACAAACAGTAACCTGATGACGACCAAGGAATTCTGGGAGGAAGTGACATTTATACTCAAAACTCTCCAAGGAAGCCAGCAATTTGCATGACAAGTGGGTGCAAATCCATCCACAGCAGTGAGCTGACAGAAAAGGCCTGTTTCCCCGGACTTGCATTATGCAAGCTGCATAAGAAACTATCCAAATGTCCAGGGAAACAAGGCCAGCAGAGCAGATCGTGACAATTTTTCAGACTATAAGACGCACCTAGATTTATAGGACAAAAACCAGGGGAAAAATATATATGTTACGGCCAGAACCCGAAGTCTGGCCACTTCGGGTTCTGGCCGGTCACAACGCGAAGTGGCCGGCTGATCCGGCCAATATACAAAATGCCTGGCAATTTCGGACTTTGGCCGGCCAGAACGCGTTGTGACTTACCTTGGCCGGCCAAGTCCCGAAGTTTCCTGCACCGCTCCCCCGCCAGCTGCTCTCCTCTCCCCTCCCCACCGCCAGCCAGAAAGCCCCGCTCCTCCCCCGCTGCCGTTCTAGACCTCAGATCAGGGCGACCGGACCGGGGAAGCAGAGAGAGACAGAGCAGCTCACGCGACCCGCAGGAGGCATACACTTCAATGCAGAAGTGACATCATTGAACACTTCCGCATTGAAGTGTATGGGTCCGGACGGGTAGCGCGCGCGCGCTGCTCTGCCTCTCTCCACCTCTCTGGTCGCCCTGATCGGAGGTCTGAGTACTAGTGCTGGCACTGGCAGCCTCCAGGAAAGCCCCCCCTCAGCCCAGCAAAGCACCCCCAGCCTAAAAGGCACCTAGCAAAGCCCACTCCCAGCCATGCAAAGCCGCCCCCCCCCCCACCATGGAAAGCAGCCAGAAAAGACCCCCCAGCCATGCAAAGCAGCCCCCCACCATGCAAATCACCCAGCAAAGACCCCCCAGCCATTCAAAGCCGCCCCCCCACCCACCATGCAAAGTGCACAGCAACAAAGCCCCCCCCCCCCAGACCATGCAAAGTGCACAGCAACAAAGCCCCCCCCCCCCCCCCCAGACCATGCAAAGTGCACAGCAACAAAGCCCCCCCCCCCAGACCATGCAAAGTGCACAGCAAAGCACCCCCAGCCATGCAAAGCACCCTGCAAAGACCCCCCAGCCATGCAAAGCCACCCCCCCCCCCCACCATGCAAGGTGCACACCAAAGCACCCACAGCCATGCACAGCCCCCCAGAAAAGACCCCCACCATGCAAAAGCACCCCCAGCCATGCATCCCCCCTCATCTGTGACTAATCGCCACTGTAATTTGATCTCTCCCCCTGTCACCTGACTGCCACCGCAGAGCAGCTAATTTAAAAGCACAGGATGTTAACAATATGTCTGCTCCCAAGAAAGCAGGATGTAGACACACTGCATATTTATTGCAGGATTTGCATCAGCTGTAACTAAGAAATTATTTTCTTTAAAAAGATTATTATGCTGTTGTGTGTATTTCGGAGCAGAGAGGACATTCCGAGTGCCATTCATGGTGACCGGACAGGACCCGGGATGTTCTGGGATTTCTGCGTTTTGGACTTTGGCCGACTGACTTTGGCTATTTCTAGAACTGGCCGGCCAATGTCAGAAATCCCCAGCATTTTGGACTTTGGCCGACGTCAAATCGGCCAGTTCTAGAAACGGCCGGCCAATTCTAGAATTGGCCGATTTCTGGTTTTGGCCGTAACATATATACTAAACCTGGTGCATCCATAATGAAGGATCATCTTGTGGATTATGCCCCCTTTGTACCTCATGCCATCTTGTACATTTTGTGTCCCTCTGTGTCCTCCTCTGTCCCCCTTGTGTCCTCCATTTGTCCCTCTCTGTCTTCCTCTGCATGGGCACAGTACAGGGAGTTCCCGACATTGTGGCAGGTTTGTGGTTCATATTGACAGGCGTTGACAAGTCAATAACTCCCTGCATTTGGACTATAAGTGAGTTTTTTCCCCACTTTTGGGGAGAAAATGTGAGTCTTATAGTCCAAAAAATTACAGTAGTTCATCTTGAGAGATTGGCTATTATCAGCCAAGCTCCAGATAATGGTTCAATTTGTCTAGGTAGAGGGGGTGGGGGAGATGTTTAATGTTAGGTGTGTGTGTGTGTGTGTGTTGTGTCAGGGTGCTGGGGGGGGGGGGTAATGGTAGCATGGCGGTTAATGTTAGGCATACAGTAATGTTTGGCATACAGTTAATGCTAGGTGTGTGTGTGTGTGTGTGCGTGCGTGCGTGCGTGCGTGCGTGCGTGTGTGTGTGTGTGTGTGTGTGTGTGTGTGGCTAATGGTAGTTGTAGGGAGGAGGGTTAATGTTAAGCATAGATGGGGGTAAATATTAGGTGTATATAAGGTGTTATTGCTTGGCATAGGTAGGAAGTTGGTGAGAAAGCGGATTGCTGCTGCGGTTTTCAGTATAGTAGATTTCATATATTGTTACAGTAAAGCTGTTACTGAACAGCTTCTGTAACAAAAACGCCTGCAAAACCGCTCTGAACAGGCGTTTTTCAGAGCGGTTTGCGTTTTTCCTATACTTAACATTGAGGCAGAAACGCATCCGCAATCCAAAAAATGCCTCACCCAGGCATTTTTCGTTTCTGCAAAACGCCTGCCGCTCTGGTGTGCACCACCCCATTGAGATACATTGACCAAGCAGATCCGCAGCCGCAAGCGGATCTGAAAACGCCCAAAAAGCCGCTCGGTGTGCACCAGCCCTTAGTGTTAGGGATCGTGGAAGCAGATAGCAGAATACCCATAATAGCACATTACCAATATTCAGACTGCTGGCAATACCAGGCACCCAAGTGAACAAGCATTTTATATTCATGTGTTTGGGCACCCAGGGCTTAGAAACAAAGCAAAACATCAAGGGAAGTAACAATAGTGGCAGCAACCACAAAGGGCCACAGAGCTGCTGGTTGACTCCAATTGCTTACCTTCCCTCCCTTCAATACAGATGTCCATCCTCCAGATCAGGAGTGGTTGTGGTCACACTTGTTATATGACTCTTGGTAGGTGGGTCCATAGGCCAAGGGAAGACAGAGAAAGTAGTGTGAATGTTGGGGGTGGGGGGCATCAAGGTTTTGAAAGTAGGCCACGTGGTTTAGTTGTACCCCTGCAAAACAGCTTTGTTAAATCATAAAAATGCTTGGGAACACTACAAAACAAGGATTGCTAATTTCTGATCATGACTATAAATGAGTGTCACAACAGTTCAACCACCAGAATCAACCAAACTATAATTTTCAGTTCAGTTCATAATGGTTCTAAATAATAATAATAATAATAATAATAATAATAATTTAATTCTTAATAACAATGACTTTGCCACCTTAAAGTTAACTTTAACACGCCTAAAAAAATGATTGGACATTACACGCTGCATTGAGCAGTATTTTTAATGTCAGAAGCCTGCTTTAGTCCATAACTTATTACTTTGGGGACACATGTGTTGGCCTTTCCATGTCTCGAGGAATTCCCTACAATGATGTCACATGCAGGAGGTCAACCAAGATGGCAGGGTTGTGTGGAACCTCTTCCCAACTCACCTAAGGCGGGGCCTAGTCACATAAGAAGTGGCTTTTAAGTGTCTCAATGTGGGGTCAGGGAAGCAGGAACTAGGTGGCACTCCAATATTCTCGCAGGAATACTTTGAGGCAATGGGGGCTATTGAAGGCTGCTATATTACATAACCCGAACGCTGGTGGAACTACGTTATTACTAGTGACAGGTATGCATTAACTCATAAGATTTGAAGCAAGTGTTCAGATCTCACACGGCCCAGGTAATGATGGATATAATTCCAGTGGGAACAGAAGAATCACTTACACAACCATTCCTATATAGGGATACATGATAGAAATATCCCGAGCTCTGGGGAGACGTCTTTCTCTGGGATATTGAATGGAAATAGGATTCTTCACTCACTATGCTGTCTAATACTCAGTGATAAAAAAGAAGCAAATTGACAAGCGGGGAATTAAGTTATCGGACGTGCTGCGGCTGCTATTTGCATGACACAGTGAATTTCCATAAAAATGAAACCGAGCAATCAAGTGCTTAATGAATATAAAATTTCTGTTGATTTCTTTTTTTTGTCTCTTTTTTTTGCCATAATTTAGTTTTATATGGAATGCTCAAAATAATATAATGGAGCCAGAGTAATTTTTTGTGTGAAAATAGATTAACTTTGTACCCTGAGAGGATCATTGGGTCAGAGCCACAAATTAGAAATGCAAATAAGAAAATGTCATAAAGTTCTGCATTATATGAGTTGGATTCCCATGTGTCTTTTTTAAGGAGGAATACATAAGCTTCATTTGCTGCTATATGACATATAGATATTAGCAAAAATAATAGACATTTCACATTGTTTATAGGCAATCTTCATACAATAACTCAGCTGTGGCTGGTGAGAGTTTAGAGTTTCTGGATGGAGAGTTTAGACCTTTAGTGGCTTTTTGGGGAGATCTCCTTGGTCGTGGGATTGTCTCTTGTGGCTGTGACCAGTGGCGTCATGGGGCTAAAAGGTTCAGGGCTAGCACCAGACCACAGACACAGAAGCACATGACAGTGTGCAGTTGGCCAGGAGGTGGACATACCTGATCCATGGCCCCACGTTGCTCTGATGTACTAGTGTAGAGCTTCCATCTTCTTCCTTCCCCAAATGGTGTTCATTGCCTGTACTTGAGGCTTGATCCAACCTGATGCTGTGGCTGCACAAAATATCCATATACGACTACATGATCAGGTCAGGACAATCCTCTAGTATGAGGAGCACGCACCATGTGGAGAAGGAAGAACATGGAAGCTCTGCACCAGTACAGTCATGCAGTGCAGGATGGTGGATCAGGTATGTCCACACTGTTGATGACTTGCTGTCTTTCCATGGGGTCTGTTCGGAAGTGTCGACTGGCTGTCTGATGAATGAAGGGAGGGAAAAGGGGGATTAACTCAGATCCTAGTGGTGCCCTTGGTTGTGACCGTGATTTATGATGGAGTCACATCATTTTGACCACCTCCTTACTCTGATGTCAGGGACTCACAGAAAATTAATGCAGGTGTTGTGAACAGAGTTTGTTGGTATATACAGAGGGATGTCAGCAAGTTGCCAACACAGCAGTCGTAGCTGTCATAGGACAGGATAAGACATTTAAAGATGATCATTGGCTACTGAGCCATGGACAGCAGCATTTTAGAAACAAGAGAATTTGTAAACTGTTCACAGGCCTCTGTAATAAAGTGTGCTGTGAGTGGATGAATGGAAATTTTACAACATGGTAGGTGTGGTACAACCCGCCACTGATGGGAGAGGTAAACGTCAACTGCACAGGATAATGTTGGTTAATCTGCTTGCTGTCACAGACCAACTCCCTATTAGAGAGGACTCGAACCTCCAATTTTCGGTTCACGAACCTCGAACGCAAACTTACGCAAAAAGTTTGGTTCACACGAACTTTCGCGAACCGCAATAGACTTCAATGGGGAGGCGAACTTTGTAAACTAAAATCATTTATGCTGGCCACAAAAATGATGGAAAAGATGTTTCAAGGGGTCTAACACATAAAATTTTGCATGGCGGAGTGGGATACACGCCAACAGTCCCGGGGACAAATCTGGATTTGACGCACAGCAGCGTTTTATGACCGTGCTATGTGTTAGCACAGTATAGTGAATCAACCCCATAAGTTGAGTACATATCTGAAAACCTAAACGTACTTAGAAAAAAAGGAGTACCTGAAGACTATAAATGCATACATGCAAGTATAAAACATGGCATTTATTAAGTTTACACAAGATATGTATACTGTCCATTATTTACAGTTGAATACAGTATGTGTTTATGATACAGTATGTAATTGGTATTCATAAATTATACATTTTAATTACATTAATTGAGTTTTCATGCAACTTTTACTTACTAAACATATTTTAGTACCGTGCTCATGTTCCTCTCACCAGGGTTGGACTGGGACACTAAGAGCCCACCAGGAAAGTTGCAGCCTGCCCCCCATACCAGGAAAGTTGCAGCCTGCCCCCCATACCAGGAAAGTTGCAGCATGCCCCCCATACCAGGAAAGTTTCAGCATGCCCCCCCATACCAGGAAAGTTGCAGCCCCCCCCATACCAGGAAAGTTGCAGCCTGGCCCCCCCATACCAGGAAAGTTGCAGCCTGCCCCCCCATACCAGGAAAGTTGCAGCCTGCCCCCCCATACCAGGAAAATTGCACCCCCCCCCATACCAGGAAAGTTGCAGCCTGGCCCCCCCATACCAGGAAAGTTGCAGCCTGCCCCCCATACCAGGAAAGTTGCAGCCTGGCCCCCTATACCAGGAAAGTTTCAGCCTGCCCCCCCACCATACCAGAAAAGTTGAAGCATGCCCCCCCATACCAGGAAAGTTGCAGCCTGGCCCCCCATACCAGGAAAGTTGCAGCCTGCCCCCCCATACCAGGAAAGTTGCAGCCTGCCCCCCATACCAGGAAAGTTGCAGCCTGTCCCCCCATACCAGGAAAGTTGCAGTCTGCCCCCCCCCCCCACCAGGAAAGTTGCAGCCTGCCCCCCCCCCCCCCGTACCAGGAAAGTTGCAGCCTGGCCCCCATACCAGGAAAGTTGCAACCTGCCCCCCCCCCCCCCCCACAGCAGGAAAGTTGCAGCCTGGACCCCACTCCATTACCCCCCAGGGCACTGCCATAGGTAGTTATGTTAGTTATAGGTATCCTGGAGCAGCCCGAAGTGCAATAGCATCTCATCATTTTGGTGCCAGGAATAGCCACACCCCCAATTACATGATCAAGGGTAAAATTAGGTAATCAGTAGAGGAATATATTTGCTA
Source organism: Hyperolius riggenbachi (assembly GCF_040937935.1). Lineage (NCBI taxonomy): Eukaryota > Metazoa > Chordata > Amphibia > Anura > Hyperoliidae > Hyperolius > Hyperolius riggenbachi. The sequence continues at coordinate 70,266,196 of NC_090656.1, read as the reverse complement.
TGTACCCAAAGATTACTTAGCACATAGAGAACCATCTTTCAGCTTCTCCCTACTGTACTTGTATATGCAGGTGCATCAAATGTCATCCAAAATTACAAGACAATGATCCCAATGTAAACTGTAGTAAAGTTTTTGTGTATCTATATGATCGATAATTGATCTAACTCTATAATTTCAGTTCTAATCTTTGTAATTTAATTAATGATGATGATAATTATTTTGTTTATAATTTAAATAATCCCATTTAGAAGGTGGGACTGTGTGTGAAGCTTGCAAGCGGCCCCTGCATTTGCTTTAGTCTGGGAAGGGGGCGGGAGGCTTAAAGAGGAACTCCAATGAAAATAATGTAATAAAAAAGTGCTTCATTTTTACAATAATTATTTATAAATGATTTAGTCAGTGTTTTCCCATTGTAAAATATTTTAAATACCTGATTTACATTCTGACATTTATCACATGGTAAAAACACACGATTGGTTCACACGATGGCCAGGGGCCACGGACCTCTCTCACTGGCCGGGGCCCCAAGGCCAGCACGCGATACCTGGAGGGGAGTGCAGGTGGGCTGGACCTCTCACACCCAGGCTATGGACCTCTCACATCCAGAAAACCCACCTGTGGAAGGGATGCCTGCACGGGGCGGTCCTGCTAGCGACGCAATCTTGCGGTGACGTCCAACTGAAGCCTCCCACCTGATTTCTAATGGCTGCTAGATGTGGTATGGCAGGTAAAGGGTGTATGACAGTGCATCCTGATTGGCTGACGAGGACCTGCTGACCAATTTTAAATGTAGCTGGATGCATATACTGCTGTGTTCTATTGCTTGTGTGTGTTGAATTTATCACATGGTGACATTTTTACTGCTGGAAGGTGATGTAGCTGCTGTTTGCTGTTTTGGCAGTTGGAAACAGCTGTAAACAGCTATTTCCCACAGTGCAACAAGGTTCACAGACAGGAAACTGCCAGGAGTACCATGGTCCTCAGAGTTTTTTGTGGGAGCGGTTTCACCACAATAGCAGCCATACAGAGCCCCCTGATGATCCCTTTGTGAAAAGGAATAGATTTATCATGTAAAAGGGGGTATCAGCTACTGATTGGGATGAAGTTCACTTCTTGGTCATGGTTTCTATTTAAGTCTGCTGCATGTTGTCAGTCTCATCAGCACTGAGCTCTGAACTGCATTGCTTAGTTATGGCTCAAAAGGAACCACCTACAGTTCAGTAGTCTGACATATCCAGTAATTACTGGTGTCAGAATATGCCTAACCTTCTAGGCAACATCATATGTAAGGGAGTCCCAGTTCGGCCTATCTGGACGAGCTTCCTCGTCCAGATAGGCACTGCTGCTGCCGCCGCCTTGTGCGCGCGATCGGGCGCGCCCCCGCGCGCGCTCCCGCTGCCCGCCGCTAGCCCCCCGATCAGTGAATGGGAATATAATTCCCATTCACCGATCTATCTTCCCCACAGAAATACCGACGCTTTCTCTCCAGAGAGCGTGGTATTTCTGCCCCCAGGAAACATTTCCCCTACTTTTAAGTTCCTAGATGCGAAATCGTTCGCATCTAGGACTTTTTTCACTGTGGCCATCTTGTGGCCGAATAGTAAACTGCACCACAATTCATTTTTAATTAAAAAAAAAATATATTTTACATTTAAAATTAACAGTTTCCCTCCCACACCAAAAATTACCCACATACACTTTTTTTATTAAAAATAAAAATAAAAAATACAATAAAAAAAAAACAAAAACAACATAAATAGTTACCCAAGGGTCTGAACTTTTTAAATATGCATGTCAAGAGAATATGTTATTATATTATTTAAAATTATAAGCTTATAAACAGTGATGGACGCAAATTGAAAAAATGCACCTTTATTTCTAAATGAAATATTGGCACCATAAATTGTGATAGGGACATCGTTTAAATGGTGTAATAAGCGGGACAGATGGGCAAATAAAATACATGAGTTTTAATTACGCTAGCGTATATTAATTTCAAACTATAATGGCCAAAAACTGAGAAATAATGATTTTTTTTTCATTTCTTTCTTAATCTTCCTGTTAAAATAGATTTAGAAAAAAATAATTCTTAGCAAAATGTAGCACCCAAAGAAAGCCTAATTAGTGGCGAAAAAAACAAGATATAGATCAATTCATTGTGATGAGTAGCAATAAAGTTATAGGCGAATGAATGGGAGGTGAACGTTGCTCGGATGCATGAGATTTTCGGACTGCGGTGCTGAACTGGTTAAATTTCTGTTTCAGTTTGGAAAAATATATATTTTTTTCTTTTAAGGGTGTACATTAAACACTCTTACAATAAGACCGATGACAGCTTGATGTGCACTTTACCATGATGTAAAGTGGCAAAGAGCACAACAATATCACGAACACTGTATTTCACTGTAGGCACTTCAAATGACATTCAAAATAACAACACAATAATCCTAAATGTAAACTGTAAAAAAAATGATGTATCTAGATTGGTCAATACCCGATCTAAAAGTTCTAATGTCCTTAAAGGATACCCTAAGTGACATGTGACATGATAAGAAATTCCCCCTTTTTATCTCTTTCTTGCTCTCTGAAGCCATTTTCTGCTAGGAAAGTGTATTATAGTTGGAATGTCTTATCAGTGAGAGTCACACTGTAGTCACTTCCTGTCTGAGTTAGGACTGAGTCAGCCACTTACATACTTGATATTTAACTCTTTCAGACAGAGAAAGAAAAAAAGGAACACTTAGTTATTTGTGTGCTAGGCACTGTATATACCCATGTCTATCTCATCACGTCACATGCCACTTCGGGTATCCTTTAATTCAAATAGTGGTGATGATAGTTATTTTTTTCCTAATTCAAATAATGTCATTTAGAATAAGGGCCTGTGTGTGCAGCCAGCAAGCAGCCCCTGCATTTGCTTTGGCTGGGAAGGGGGCTTTCAGACTGCTGCATTTTGTCAATCACATCACTGAGCTCTGAACTGAGTTGCTTAGTCCTGGCTCAAAGAGAAACCGCCTACAGTTCTCAATATGCTCAGCTTCCAACATGTCTTGCAATGTGACACGATTATAGTAAATTCAGCATTTATGAATTACTAGTGTAAGAATACACTTAACTTTGAAGACAAAATCAGATATAAGAGAGCCCTGTGTTGAGAATTTCTGTCTCCTAGTTTTAAAAAATAATTTTTACTTTTAAGTTTGCACATTAAACACTTTTGCGGTAAGACTGATGACAGCTGGATGTGCACTTGACCATGCTGTACAGCGGCAAAAGAGCACAGCAATATCCAGAACACTGTATATCACTGCAGGCACTTCAAATGTCATCCAAGATAACAAGACAATAATCCCAATGTAAACAATTGTTCCTGAAACGCCTCGCCTGTGAAATGTTAGCGATTTTATTGTTTCGCCCTTACACAGAAATCTATTTTCGGCTTATTATCTATGAGGGGGTTTAAATGTTAAAGGCATAATTATTATGAGCGGATTGGTAGAAGTCATCATTATTCATATGGGAGAAGGCTTTCTTCAATCACCATTGTTAGAAATGTCAGGCCGATTCTGTCACAATTATTAAAAGCTGTCAGACTGCATTGGGGTCATTGTGATTAAGAGCGAATCCAAATGAAATGGAAATCATTCATCTGGAATGGTGCTGCTTGTTTTTCAGAGTATTGGATGTCGGAATGTTCAGAGTAATTGGGTATTAATGACAGATAAAGATTACATTTCTGCCTGGACATAGGTAGCAGCACTGTACAAATATAATAGCTCTAGTATTGAATATTGGGAGCTGTCCATCAGACGCAAGCTCTGCATATCATGTATTTCAAGTCATCTTAGGCAGTATTACCATAAAAAAATGAATACATTTTAGAAAAATTAACTTTGTTTTTTATTATTGAAAATTATATTCATATTATTTATTTATGTATGTTTTATGATGGTGGTGATTACATTATTATTATTATTATTATTATTATTATTATTATTATTATTATTATTATTATTATTATTTTTATTATATTATGGTGGTAGAAATGTAGAAATGTTTATAGTTAGTGAATGTTTAGTTAGTGTATAGGCTCATAGCACACTGAATGGTGTTGGGGCAGGTCTAATCTTCTAATCTCCCTTTTGAACTGTAGTAATTGTTGGTTCAGTTATTATTGTAGCGGTAGCTGCAATGGTGTTTCCATTTTAGCAACCCAACAGTCCGAACTTGTAGTTGTGGCGAGTGCAGCACCAGTTTATTACCAAATGTGGTATAATTTTAACCGTGACGAGTTGTAGAATACATTTTGGTGTGTCTTAAAGCTTTGGCGTGTCTTAAAGCTAGGGGCAAACTCAATCCAACATAAAAAGTCATTTATCTAAATTATGAACTTGGGAAAGTTTTGCAAAACTACAAGAGACATATGTGGTAATATTTTAACCGTCATATGTATATGTCATGCTAGGCTGGCTTCAGCATGTAGTGTTGGTGATATAGTTGTGAGTATAGCTGCCTTCAAAGCAGTTGACCTGGGTTTGATCCCTGTACAATGTATGTGAGGTTGCTTTTGACATCCTAAAAATCCCTAAGCAAGCTCATTTTTCTCTTGGGTATATCACAATGGTACATGCTAGGCTGGCTTAAGCATGTAGTGTTGGTGGTATAGTGGTGAGCATAGTTGCCTTCCAAGCAGTTGACCTGGGTTTGATTCCCAGCCAATGTATGTAAGCTGGCTTTTGACATCCTACAAATTCCTGGAAGACAAGACAGGAGGAGGAGGAGGAGGAAGGGAGGGAGGGATTATACTCCCTGATTGATGTATACCCATGCAAGATGTGTGAAAGCACTTTAGGCCTGCAATTTAGCATTCAATGTGATTTCTGCCCTTGAAACGCTGCTTTGCATCAAATTTAAAATTTTCCCCAGGACTTTTGGCATGTATTCCACTCCGCCATGTCCCCCTCCAGGTGTTAGACCCCTTGAAACATCTTTTTCATCACCTTTGTGGCTAGCATAATTTTTCCTAGTTTTCCAAGTTCGCCTCTCCATTGAAGTCTATTGTTCGCGCGAACTTTCGCGAACCGAACTTTTGCGGAAGTTCGCGAACCGAAAATCGGAGGTTCGGGCCATCTCTACTTACAACTAGTTCAGCTTTGAATCACTAAGCTACACATATGGAATACAGTCACTTAAGTTCTAAGGGCAAAACTGAACAAACAAGATGCAGTTCAGTATATTATGCTAAATGTTGTCTGAAAGTCTTTTTAGTCCAAGTGTGATTCACTTTACACATGACTGCCGGATTTCTGCAAGAACCGTAAATATGGCCAGTCCATTGGCAATCTTTGGCTTTCCCCATAAAAATATCTCCAGTTATTCCTGCCATGGTTTACTGGCAGCACAGATTAGATCATTTCTATAGAGAAAACACTGTCATTCCTTAGTTAAACAAGGCAGCCTCCTGTCCATGAACTCTACCTACCTGCCTGCTACTCATTTTAAAATCACAAACACTGGTCCACATGACAGCCCAGGGGCCCCAGGTCTCTCTCACTCACTGGGGCCCCCAAACCACCATGCGACACCTAGAGGGAAGTGCGGGCAAGCCCTGGACCTCTCACCTCCAGGGAACTCACCCCACCACCTCTAAACTGAATGCCAACTGCAACAAACACAATTGCTAACTTCCAGTCAGAGCAATATCCTGCCTCTATCTGGCCAGCAGACGCTAGTCAGCCAATCAGGTGCACTGTCATACACCCTTTGCCTGCTGTACCATACCTAGCAGGAATTACATAGATTAGCATTCAGGTGGGAGGCTTCAGTTGGACGCAATCGTGAATTGCGTCATTTACAGGGACGCCCCGTGTAGGCACATCTCCCACACGGTCCCCTCCCCCACGATTGCGTCCAATTGCCATGGCCATTTGTGTAATCATCTGGGAAGATTGTTAGATTGTGGGAGATGACGGCTGTTGCCAACTGCCAAGCAAGCATAATCTAATATAATATATATTCTAATCTAGTATCTTTTTGCCTATCACATTGTTAGTGGGAGTGTTTATAAATAAGGGCAGTTAGTGCTATCCAGTTTGTTTTTCCATGCCTGCCATGCCCGCCACTACTATCTTGGTATATTTCCTCTTTAATTCAAATAATAATGATGATGACATCTATACTGTTCCAAATTAAAATTATAAAAATATAATTTAAGAGGAGGGACTGTGTGTGCAGCCAGCAAGCAGCCCCTGCATTTACATCAGCCTGGGGAGGAGGTTTCAGTCTGCTATAATTTAACAGCACTGAGCCCTGAATTAAGTTGCTTAGTTCTGACTCAAAAGGAACCACAACCACCTACAGTTCTCAAGATGCTCAACTTCCATCATGTTTTACAGTGTAAGTCTCACACCACCGTCATAAATTCAGCATCCAGTAATTACTTGTATCAGAATACGCTTCCCCATGCAGATGACAACAGATATATACCTCTTTTCACATTTTTTTTTTTCTATCTGGACATGGGCTATATGTATCTGTAACAGTATCACGATTTCATGGCTAAGATAGTGGAGCTGCAAACCTTGCACAAGTTTTTTCTATTAATGTTTTCACTGAGGACATGTATTACTGACTCCAGTATTTATAATAATTATCCAATAACCCATTCTCAACCCTATTTGCTTTATCTTTTAATGTTTAAATAATATTTTTAATGTATTCAACTCTCCATCTGTTCTCCGGTCCCTCATTTGCTATTCAGACTCTGAAATTGGGTTCTTGCCAGCATCTTCCCCTATAGGAATCTGGTGGGCAACATAAAGACTCTCACCCCTAACTCTCAAACTGGAGATCACGTCTATTAATTGAAAATGATAGACAGTTGGCGCTCTTAATCAGGATTTTATTTTGCCTCTATGCCCCGTAATAGGCATCGGTCAAGTATAAACAAACTCAAAAAAGAAAAGAAAAGGAATGTAAACTGCTTTCAACATAACATAAAAGAGGACAAAAATATCATTTGTGTCTAAATTTGTAATGCTTCAGTCTCTTTTGAACAGCTCCTTACAGACAATTGGGCAGATCAGAATAGCTATATTGTTAATTTCAACTTGATTTCCAAGCACGTAGAGAACGATTTTCGCATAATCAAAGTTTGATATTTCTGGAGAGATCAAAAGAGACTGTGAAGTGGCGAGCAGGTGCGGCAGACATCTTAAAGGATCTGAAAATGCAATTAACCAGCAAATGAGCCTTGGAAAACCTAGTCTTCCCGAACAGATGAGCACAATAAAAGCGACTGAGAAATTAGATGGCCAGAGCACTCGAATAACGTCAGTGAGCAGACAGGCAGCTGCCCCGTATCTTGACCTTTTATGAATTCAGAGCAAATCGGATACAGAGAGGGGAGCAGATATAATTATGTAAATATCCAGGCCTCTTAGTCATGATTAAATAGTTTACTGATTGTTTTTACGCTGGCTCTGCTGAGCAGAAGACTGCCCTAGCTTTACTCTCCTGAAGAGTATTACCTGCTGAATGTGGCTTCTTGCAGAGAGGAGAACAAGAACATGAAAATAAGTAGCAGTTTAAAGATTTTCAGGTGTGAAGGATGCACAACATTAAATACTTAACAATGGAGTTAAAAGACTAAAAACTCAAACGACTATACTTTCGAAAGTGATTATTCAATTACAGGTGCAGAATCACTAAATGACCTTCTCTGTATATTGGGGTCTCCAGAAGCATTTCTGTTTGCCTATTCCTACCCACCACAAAGCTTTGGCTGTTCCTACTAGAGATGTAACTATAGTCCCTGCAACCTCTGCAACCGTGGATGGGGTGGGTGGGGACTATGGTCGCCCGCTTATCCTCCCTTTAGTGCAGAGTAAGTATAAAAGAATAGAGTAATGGTTACCTGCTCCAGCTCTGCATCAGGTCTCCGGTTTCTTCCCCGCAGCCGCACGCTCTGTGTTGCCACCTTCTGCTCACATGTCACATGTTCGGGGAATGAGTGTGCAGCAGAGAATATCTGATGCAGTGCTTGGAGCAGGTAATTCCACTGCTCAGCTGCGCTTAATCTGGATGGTGGTTAGTGGAGCTGGGGGGTTTGGGCTAATCAAAAGTGTGTGTCTAGCCCAGGCATGGGCTAACTCGGCCCTCCAGCTGTTACGGAACTACAAGTCCCACAATGCATTATCCTTTATGAGTCATGACTGCGGCTGTCAGACTCCTGCAATGCATTGTGGGACTTGTAGTTCCTTAACAGCTGGAGGGCCAAGTTTGCCCATGCCTGGTGTAGCCAAAGGCAGAGGGTGGACAGGTGGATAGGGGATTCATCCATTTATCCAGAGCACTATTTTGAACCTATTGCTGGGGTGCCCCAGAAGTTGCCTGCCATAGTGCCATGTGCTTGGGGATGCTGGAGTGGCATTACCATTGCTTTGCACCATGCAGTTCCCAGAAGTCATTACTGTGCAGCCCATTGGAATAAGCGTGCCTGAGGCGGAGATGTGGGGGGTGGGGGGGGAGCTACTGATGCATTACGCTGCCTGTGGCAGACAGCACATGGAACCAGGCAACCAGTGAGGGAGAAGTGAGCCTCACCTTTCGCTCATTGGCTGCCCTTCCCCCCTTCCGGTGCCCAGGAGGAGGTGGGGGCGTCGGTGCTCAGGAGTACATGGTAGCATCTGGGTGGCCCCTTTAATAAGGAGACCTTTGAATCCTGCCTCCTCCCCAGATTAAATGAGTATACTGTAGGGCTACTAACATACCCCTTACCCATTTCTACGAAAAATGTAAATGAAATAAAAAAGCAACCACAAAAAAGGTCCTTTAATGTTCTTAATTGACCATAAATACATACCTTGCATTACTCCCACAACTGTTTCCTTAGAAATGATCCAACAACATATATCTTAGATCAGGGGTCAGGAACTTTTGTGGCTGAGAAAGCCATGAATGCCACATATTTTAAAATGTGAGAGCCATGCAATATGTTTCATACTAAATACTAGAACAATTGGAGCAACTGTTAGTTTGGGGTAGTGTGAGGAAATTAGTAGTGCACACTACAGCAGTAGCGTGCCTACTTTAAAAAATGTACTTGCACTGCCACACTAAGCTGCGCCGCTTGGCTTGAGCAGTGTAGATTAGTGAATCAACCCCTACTGATTTGTATGTGAGCCAGATGTAGCCATCAAAAGAGCCACATTTGGCTCCCGAGCCATAGGTTCCCTACCCCTGGTTTAGATACTCAACAAGTAATGGAGAATACGGCACACATTGAATCCTGCCCCAACGACCGACAAACAGCACCCCACATGCTGATCCCATTCACCAGTCCTGGACTTGCCACACTAACTATAGCAAGCCCCAGCGCAATGACATTCTGATTTCTGCAGCAGAATGTTATTTTTCTGACTTTCAAAAACATTTTTTATTGAAGTATTCAAACTTGATTTTCTCAAAAAATCATTTTGATTTTTTCCTCTGTTTTCCTTAACATACCCTATAAATTTGGTGATTCTAGCATGTGTGGAGGTTTTGCTATAAACCACTAAAGTTGACTGCCAATGACTTCAATGTTAAATGCAAACGCAAATTTTGGATGCAATGATCTGTGGTAAAAAAAGTAAGGTTGAACGGTTGTTATTCGGCGGTAACCTTCACCGACGAACACATTTGTCCATTGTCTGAATCACACACCTGAAACAAGTATGCTGCTAATCCTGTCAGACTTCAGTCAGAGCACCTGATCTGCATGCTTGTTCAGGGTGGGAAAAAGTATTAGAAACAGAGGATCAGAATCAGTCAAGAAATAAATGTTAACCTCAGTATCTCTGAAATATATTTAAAAATATTAACTTTCAACTTTCTTCTGTAGTTCCTTTGACTTTTAAGTAAACTTATTATAAACTATGGCAATATAAGCGCCTCTGTCTTTATCGTGACCTTGAGACTGTACTGCGTGTACTCCTATTTGTTATTGCCTGAGGAAGCAGGAAAATACCTGCGAAACGCGTTGCATGGTTGTCTGGAGTATATAAATAAACCTGTTGTTAAAAAGCTGACAGTATCTTGTCTACTTCAAGGAGGCAAGTCCACCACCACCTCCTGAGGAATTTTAAACTTTTTAGTACCTTTTATCCTGCTGGCGCCTCTGTTCACTCTTATATTACCAATATCCACCCCTAGTGGAGGGATCGATCCCAATCTCTTTTTTCCTGATCTACAGAGAGAGACTTTTAATCCTGAGTAAAAACAGGTCTAATCTCCTCACCTGCCTGTACAGTGGTTACCTAGGAGGTAACCCACTTTTGTGAGTATATACACTATATACTTTTCAATTCCAACCTATAGTTTTGCTTACTACACTATATTGGGCTCTCAGTGTCCCCACTTTTGTTTATCGACTTAGAGTAATAGGCTTTCCAGAAACCTCATCTGTCTGTGTCATTGTTTCAGAAGTCAGAACAAAGTAACACATAACGGGCTTGATTCACAAAGCCGTGCAAACTGTTTAGCACGGGTGTGCTAATCAGTTAGCACGTGAAGTGCCGTTCGCGGACTTTTGTGCGTGCAAAGTGCCGCGATTCACGCGATCGTGGACTTTTGCACGCACAATTTGCCGCGAATCATGGCACTTTGCGCGTGCAAAAGTCCGTGAACGCCACTTCACGTGCTTACTGTTTAGCACACCCGTGCTAAACAGTTTGCACGGCTTTGTGAATCAAGCCCAACGTGTCATACACCTCTACAGATTCACTGCATACGCCATTAATTAGGGAGGTAAGGCAGGCAGGACTGAGATACATACAGCACATCTCAGTTATCATAAGCACTCTCATCTCAATAGAAGGTGGCAGCAAGTCACCAGACGCCCTTCCCCTCAGCCATTAGCCCTCCAGCAGCCTCTTTCCCCTTTCCCCCTCATCTATTCATCTCTGCAAATTGCATTGCTGCTATTACCCCATCCTTCTCTAACTCAGAGAGGTGCTCCTCACTAAAGCTCTACCTCCCAACCCATGCTGTATGCAGACTGCACTGCTGTGTGACTATGTCAATTCCCCTTCCTCATCACTCCAGTCCCCATTCAAACGTGACAAGAGCACCCGTATTGCACATGCGTGAGCCCAAACTCGCATGTGTGGAGTACAGAAGCACTAGTCTTTGGAAGATCAAGGTAGTTTAATGGGCATGGAATGATGGGCAGCACAGAGAAACGGGAAATCTCTATTATATCTCTATTATATCCAGAGTCTTCCCTCTTCTTAAAGCGGAACTGTTGATACAAATTAAACACATTGTTTCACTTACCTGGGGCTTCCCCAAGCCCCCAGCAGCCGTCCTGTCCCGCGCCGCACCTCGACGAGCCTCCGTTCTCCCGCCGCCAGCTACTTTCTGTTTTGCCGCCGGGCCACTGCGCCTGCGCGGCTCTGGCCACGCGTATCCTGTTTTCGCGTTCCCCGCTATTGCAGAGGGGAACGCGAAGAAAAGATACGCTTCGCAGGGCTGCGCTGGCATCAACTTACAAGTCGAGGAAAGGAGCGGCGGCGGGGGAACAACGGAGACTGGTGGAGACTTGGCTCGGGACAGGACAGCTGCTGGGGGCTTGCAGAAGCCCCAGGTAAGTTAAACAATGTGATTAATTTGTATCTACAGTTTCCTCACTTCAGGTTTGCTTTAAAGTATTCAAAAGTTATACATAGTAGTGATGATCGTAATCAGCAAAATTACGATTTCGCTAAATTTTATGTAAATTTTCGCAATTACGCCTATACGTGATTATGATTTGCAAACAAAATTAATTTTGTATCCCTTCGCAATTTCGCATAAAAATGTACGTAATTTTCGTGAAATTTCATGTAATTTTTTCCCGACTTTGGAGGTTAATAGCAAAGCATACATGCTATTGACACCAAAATTGCTACCTACGTTAAAGGGAATAGTGGGTACAAGGGGAAAAAATAATTTTCCAAACAGACCATATAGTTTTTGAGAAAATTAATTTAAAAAATGCAAAGAAAAAATAGTTTTTAAACTTAAAAATGACAGTTTAAAAACTATTTTTCTTTGCATTTTTAAAATCAATGTTCTCAAAAACTACAAGGCCTTTTTGCAAGTTATTTGTTTGACTTGTACCCACTATTCTCCTTAACATGTGTACCAATTTTGGTAGCAATAGCATGGATGGGGGCTTTATTATTAACTGCCAAAGTCGGTGCGAAAATTACCCGAAAAATTATGCAAAATTATGAAATACTACTATTGCATATGAAATCAATTATGATTTTCCCTGAAATTTCACATTACGATTACGATGCGAAAATGAGAATTTCAACACGAAATTTCGGCCCATCACTGACATATAGATTATTTTTTAATGATTGTTCTTTTCCCCCTTAATGTCAGAATCAGAATTACTTTATTCAGCAAGTACAATGGTTGTTCTCTGAATTTATTGCGGTACACGTGGCATTGGCATCAGAAACAAGCAAAACAATTTGCATGCAAGCAAAACAATTGGCACATACGATAGCAATAGGTGATGAATGTACGTGCCGGTGCCAATAGACAAATACAGCATTGAGGGGAATATGATTGACAGGCAATACTCAACATGTGAGAGTGATGAGGAGAGTGCTGTGCCCCTGCAGTGCTTGGAGGGAGGAGGCAAGCACAGGGAGACTTTACTGTCTAGTTTGTGGAGTTTCTGCAGGGGGACGGGCCTGGCGAGGAGGGCGTGAGTTCAGCTGGAGGACAGCCTGAGGAAAGAAGGTACTCCAGCACCTGGTGGTTCTAGAGGGGATGGTCCTGTAGTGGCAGCCTGATGGGAGGAGCTCAAATAACCAGTTGCCCTGGTGGGAGGTGTCCCGTGAGATGTTAGTGGCTCTTGTCATCATTCAGGTCAGATGGAGGAGATCATCTGCGCAGTATGCCATGGACAACATGGGCTTGATTGACAGCGGCGATTTGCTCAGGCACAGTAAGGACGACCTTGAGGTCGTCCTTTGCACTGTGCTGGGGATCCAGGCCAGCGGCTACAAATGGAGCTGTCTGCATCATGGGACAGTCAGCTGCAAGGGGCTGGAGAAAGCCCCAGATAAGTAAATGGACTGTATTTAAGTTTGCCTGATGACTCCTTTAAATCCGTATCCTTATATATTAAGCTGTCTCTTAAGGTTTCTTGGCTGTTTAAGCTATTCAGAAAACAGGACTGAATTTGACCAAGTTGGTCGAATAGCTCAGAGAATCTCTTTTGTATAGATAACAACTCAAGTATTTTAACTCTTCCTGTACCGGAAAACAACATGAGACTTTTTTCTTTGCTACTAATGTTTTATTTGTTATCTGTTTATTTTCACTTCAGACTTGCTTTAAGGAAAGGGAAAAAGCACTTTAAACATTAGTGTGTTACAGCAAAGGAAATGACCAGAGTTCACAGTATGGCCAACAGAAAAAGGATGAGATGAAATAGGGCCTTAGGCAAGATAGTAGTTTTTGCCCACCACTGATGCTCACCTGTTTTTTTTTTTAGTAAGATTAGGTGGGCGCTAGGCCACTAGACTTTCAGACCCTAGGCATCAGCCTAGAATTTCCTTGTGTATGATCCAGCTCTGACGGCCAAGTATTACTTTGTTTCTTAAAGGACACATTGGTTCAGTGCCGCTTCACTGCTCGGGGTTGCAGGATGGGATGAGCTTTTCTGCAGTTAAAATAGGTTTCATTCTCAATTCAGATGTGCTCTTTCTACACATAGTCTTGCAGCATCAATAATTCTGCTGCTTTTCATTGCCTCACCCATAACTCTCAGAAATAAAGTCGCCTTTAAAGAGACACTGAAGCGGAAAAAAAATGATATTATGATTTGTATGTGTAGCACAGCTAAGAAATAAAACATTAAGATCAGATACATCAGTGTAATTGTTTCCAGTACAGGGAGAGTTGAGAAACTCCAGTTGTTATCTCTATGCAAACAAGCCATTAAGCTCTCCGACTAAGTTAGTCGTGGAGAGGGCTGTTATCTGACTTTTATTATCTCAACTGTTCCTGGACTATTGACTTTTCCTCTGCTAGAGGAGAGGTCATTACTTCACAGACTGCTCTGAAAGACTCATTTTGAATGCTGAGTGTTGTGTAATGTGCATATATTATAGAATGATGCAATGTTAGAAAAAACACTATATACCTGAAAATAAAAGTATGAGAATATTTTCTTTGCTGCTAATCTTCTAGTAATTATTCATAGTACACAACCAATTCACTATATCATATTTTTTTTTCGCTTCAGTGTCTCTTTAAGGGATCACATGACTGTATTGAGCAAGTCTTAAGTCTCCCAGGAACTGCACCCCCTCCAGACACAGAAAGCAAATGTTCAGCTCCCCATATTAATTTAACATATTTTCACATAAGAGGTCTGTGAACTGCTGTGCACCTGGGCCAATTATTAATCATGTTCCTAATTATTTATTTATGAAGACGTGAGACGGCACCACCTGCTGAGGAAGCGTTTACATTGGCAATTAGTAGATCTCTTGCATCGGAATAGCGAATACCATTTCCTGTGCTTCATGTTAAAAGTGTTTACTGGTCATCTGGTGCTTTAGCGCTGATAGAATACATGGACAATTAAAAAAAATGGAATGTTGAAATGGCAACTAATTGCTGTGAGTTTATTGCAGGTCAAAACTGGCTTTAGGAACATTAATGTAGTGGGTACTCTTTACACAACAGACAAAGTATGTGGCTTAGTTACTTTCAGTGGTAGTTGGGGTGGTGGGTTGATGTTAATTAAAGGATCACTGCCACAAAAAATTATGAAATTGAAAAGTCATACATACAAAATACACATTTGATCCAGAATAAAATGTACCATAAATGTATGTTTTCCTTTGTCGCTGTCGCTTGCAGTAGGGAGTTACATTTCTGACAGGTTTTGGACTAGTCCATCTCTCCATAAGTCCATAAGGGGATTCTTAGGCTTCCCTTTATTTTCAAAATCACTTTCTGAATGACAGTTGCTAAGTTCACCTGCCAAAACAGTTTGCAAATGAGTAGGAAGGCTGGCTGGTATCTGGTATTTTTGTATATATATATATATATATATATATATATATATATATATATATATATATATACACCCGCCGCTCATGTGCGCACGCACCCGTCCACCCACGCACATGGCGGAACGGCTCACTGGACCGTCCTCCTGTCTGTCCGGGTCCGTGCTGCGCACATGTGCAGTACCAAAAAGCACGGACCCAAGGACACAGGGACAGGAATACGCAGGGACACAGGGGTTTTATTATAGAGGATATACTGTATATATACAGTGGGATGCGAAAGTTTGGAAAGTATGTTAATCATCAGGATTTTCCTGCATGGTTGTTACGATAAAAAATGTCAGTTAAATATATCATATAGGAGACACACAGAGTGATGTTTGAGAGGTGAAATTATGTTTATTGCATTTACAGAAAGTGCGCAATAATTGTTTAAATAAAAGTAGGCAGGTGCGTACATTTGGGCACTGTTGTCATTTTATTGATTCAAAAACCCTTAGAACTAATTATTGGAACTCAAATTGGCTTGGTAAGCTCATTGACCCCTGACCTACATACACAGGTGAATCCAATTATAAGATAGAGTATTTAAGGGGGTAAATTGTACGTTTACCTCCTCTTAAATTTTTCTGAAGAGTAGCAACATGGGGGTCTTAAAACAACTCTCAAATGACCTGAAGAAAAAGATTGTTCACCATCATGGTTTAGGGGAAGGATACAGAAAGTTTTCTCAGAGATTTCTGCTGTCTGTTTCCATAGTTAGGAACATATTGAGGAAATGGAAGACCACAGGTTCAGTTCAAGTTAAGGCTCGAAGTGGCAGACCAAGAAAAATCTCGGATAAACAGAAGCAACGGATGGTGAGAACAGTCAGAGTCAACCCACAGACCAGTACCAAAGACCTACAACATCATCTTGTTTCAGATGGAGTCACTGTGCATCGTTCAACCATTTGCCGCACTTTAAACAAGAAGATGCTGTATGTAGAGGAAGCCTTTTCTCTGTCCACATCACAAACAGAGCCGCTTGAGGTACGCTAAAGCACATTTGGGCAAGCCAGCTTCATTTTGGAATAAAGTGCTGAAATGCAGATTGCAAACTGAATGCAGATTGGAACAGGGCCAATGAAAGCCAACAAGGAGTGCATCTGTATAGAGTTCTCTACCTACAGGAACAGGGATGCTTGTAATTTTAGAGGTGATTTGACCCTTCTCTGAACATGGTAAATTTCTCCTTCCTCATAACACTAGCTTCTGGATGTCCATACAGTGCCCTCCCACAGTCCCCTGTATCCCACCATGCCACCTAGACACAGTACTCCTCCCAATAGCTGTGTCTGCTATCAATGAATGAAAGATGAATAGTGTGTATGCCATGCCTCCATTATTGAAGACACTGTGGTAGGCTAGGCTGAGCATCATTCTCCATAATATAATACGACCCTGCAGAAAGTATCTATCAGATTTCATTTTTGAGGATTTCCTGAGCATCTCGTCTTCAGAGACAGGGGAGCGATCTGGAGGATTCCAGGTGGATAGCAACCTGGTCAGATGGTCAGTAAAAAAACAACTCCTGGCCATCTGTTTTAATGAAAACCTGAACTGAAAATTAAAAGTCAAAATAAACATACACAAGTCATACTTGCCTCCCGTGTAGTCTACTCCTCAATCACTCTCTCCTCTCCAGCGTCCCATTTGTTCCCTGTGATCAAGGGAATTCTCCGTCCTCCATTTTGAAAATGGCCATTACCCCATAACAGCTTTCTGGTCAGCACACTGTTAAACTGTAACATCGCCCACTTGAGCCATAGGGAAACATGGACATTACCGGGCACATCAGTTGTCCACTCAGCTATAACTGACAGTAACTGATATATAACTGACAGCATGATATATTTCAGTTCTGAGAAAATGTTGTCAGAACTGGAAGTAATCATTGTCAGAAGAAAATGGTGAGCTATTGAGAGGAACTGATGGCCAAGTAACTATTTCATGTTCATTTGAAGTTACCTCATGTGTTTATTTTAAATAATTTTACTCAGTACAGGTTCCCTTTAGAGGACCACTATCGTGAAAAAAGTAGGCAGTTAAAATGTGACAGATGACAGGTTTTGGGCCAGTCCATCTTTTTAAGGGGGATTCTCAGGGCTTTCTTTGTTTTCAACAGCATTTCCTGAACAACAGTTGCAAAATCTAACTGACATAATAGTGTGCAAGTGATTAAGGAGGCCGGCTGGTATCTTGCTATTTTGGCAGTTATACTGCTGTTCAGGAAATGCTGTCGAAAACAAAGCAAACCTTTGAAATACCCTATGAGGAGATGGATCGTCCCAAAACCTATCGGTTCTGTTAGATTTTAAATGCCTACTTTTTTCGCGATAGTGGTCCTTTAAGGATTAATTTTCACCATTGATTGAAGTGTACCTTTAACTCTATTCTTGCAAATAATACCTGAGATGAATGAGATTCTGTTCATTACATTTTAATTCTGCTGTAGCTCGTGGTCCTAGCTCATCTTCATGTTAAGGAAATACCGGCACCACTAAACCTTCCTGTACAATTTAAGAATTCATGAAATAGACTAGCAGGGAGGATATTAATAATTACACAAGTGACATTAATATATGTGCAAACTCTCACTCACCGGGCCAGCTCATAGATTTCATTTCTTCAGCATACAGAAAAATATGATATGAAGAGAAAAAGGCAGATCATATTCTGATAATATCTGAAGTCATTTCTGCCATCTAATAAGCTGTCAGTCCACAGCTTTGTGTCTTTATAGGGTCACTTTTAATATCCTAATAATATACCCTATAGACAGACTGCCACTTACTTACCTTCACTTAATTAGATAGCAACACAGGCAAAGGGCAAAAAAGAATAAATCAGCTAACCAACTCAAAGAGGATATCTAATACAGATTTACTAATAAACATGATTTAAAGTGGAACTCATTTTGGTTTGGGTTGTTGGCAAAGGATTAGAATGTACATGAGACTGTTATTTTTGTATTTGCATGCATTTTCGGAGATCCCTTTCCCTCTTTAGCCAATGATTTGCAAATATGACAATATGGAGGCCTGGAGGGTTTAACTTATTAGGAAAGGCTAGAGGAACTGGGCTTATCTAGCTTAGAGAAAAGACACCTAGAGGATTTCTAATTAGTAATGTATAAATATATCAAAGGGCAATATAAAAGCTTGGCAGATAAGTTTTTTTATTCCTAGGCTTCTACAAAGAACAAGAAGACATGATCTGCGTATGGAGGAAAAGTTTAAAAAGGTTTAGAAGAACATAGCTTGTCTCCAGCAAGCAAAGTTTTAACTGTATGTGATAGCAACCAGCTACATCCAATGGTGGTCGCATTATACAAGCGAGAGACTTTACTAGGATATGATATAGTCTCCACACTGAAGTAGGCAGTAGTGGGGTTGAAGAAGGACCAAAACAGTTTCTTAGGCAAAAGCACAGACAGAGGCAAACAGTGAATGTCAAGGAGACATGGATTTGTTTAAAGAATGACAAAAACGACTGAAATCAGAACAAAGGTCAATAAAAAGCATGGTCAGTACCCAGAAATCAGCAGGATCGTGTTTAGATCAGGTGTCAGAGCACACAACGTTGGGAACAACCTAGGTCAATTTACAGTTTGAGATGGCCTGAACGGTTCGCCACTGGCCAGCGAACTTGTTCGCGTGAACATTGTTGGTTTGAGACTTCCGGTTCCGGCGCCCGCATGGAAGCAGCAGGGGAGAAGAGCTCCGGCTGATCTAACGCCGAAAGATCCCCTAAACAGCCAGCAATTTTGCCAGCAAACCCCTCAGGCACAGCAGCATAGCGTGGAGGCACATCGAGCGCCGCATGGAGAGGTATCTCACGCGCTCCACCATAGCACAACAGCCAGACCAGCGTGAGGCAGACGCGGAGACACCCAAGATGGCGGGGCAAAAATCTGCACAGAAGGCCAAACGCGCACAGAATAGAGAAGAGGAACGCAGAGAACTATCGGACACAGACTCCGGGGACACAGAACGCAGCAGCCAATCTCACAAAAGGTATGCCATGCGTATAGACTATAAAGAACTAGCAGCGGAGGTGGGGAGAGCCTTGGCGCCAGAAATACAAGCCACAATAGAAAAGACCATTGCTAACTCACTTAAGTCCCTAAAAAAAGATATCACCATGCAATCCAAACGTATCACGGAAGCAGAGCAGAGACTGGGGATATGTGAGGATGATCTGAGTAAAGCAAATGTGACTATTGAGCAGCTCCAGCATGACAACTCTACTGCGTATGCACGCATCGAAGACCTAGAAAATAGGTCACGCAGAAATAATCTGAGACTGGTGGGAATATCTGAAGAGACCCCCCCAGACCAACTTCAGAAAATATGCGCAGAGGAGATACCAGCTTTACTAGGCTTGCAAACACCATTGAAGGTAGAAAGAGCGCATAGAGTGGGCCCATTTAAGCCTAAAAACAAGGGGCCCTCACCCCGCATGGTAATGGCGCGCTACTTAGATTACGCAGACAAAGTGACACTAATGGCAGCATACAGAGCACGAGACAACGACCTTGTCATACAAGGCAGCACAGTGAGATTGTTCAATGATTTCTCGGCGGAGGTATCACAAAAACGCAAGGCTTTTGCCCCCATCTGCACCTCGCTACTGGCCAAAGGTCTGAAATTTGCTTTAATCTACCCAGCCATCTTGAAGATAACGGATAATGCAGGCAAACAACATATCTGTGAAACACCAGAAGCAGCACGCTCCTTCTTGAAACGATATGATCGCACACAACAAGAAACGCCAGCGAGCTCAGCGCACCCAAACTCTGACACTTGAACTGCAAGAGTTAATAGTAATCAGAAAAGGTGTAATCGTGCACCATAACAAACCATTCAGATCAGACCTGACACTCAGTGTAGAAAAAGGGTAACCTTAATGTTCTTAGAGCTCCAGACGTTATATGTTTTATATGTTTTATATGTTTCATAAGGTGATTACTGCATGCCTTCACGCAAGAACAATCAATAGATACTATAGAGGGGTTTGTTCAATGTTTCGCATAAAAAGGGGGGATCCTGGGTGTTATAAGGATCTGCGGAGAAGTACTGGAGGTGGTAAAATTTGCGGGAAAAAAGTGAAGTCAATGATGTTACTAGTTTCAGGGGACAAGCAGGGGGGAATTCAACAAGGGGGGAAGGGGAACTGGGGATATAGGGGTTACAGTGCTCAATGCCAAGTGTTTAAAGACGTCATACCAGACAGGAGAAGCCGTACCAAAAATGCTCAAATAAATGCTTGGATAACATAATATGAAAATAATCTCTTGGAATATTAAAGGTCTACAGACCCCTGAGAAAAGATCCAAAATTATTCGGCACCTAGGAAAATTTAAACCAGATGTTTGCCTTCTACAGGAGACCCATCTGCGAGCAGACCAATTTAAATTCATGAAAAAATATTGGATAGGAGCCGTTCATGGGTCCCCGGCAATTGACAAAAAGGCGGGAGTACTAATTTTAATTAGCAATAAGCTGACATATCAACTACTGTCTGAAAGCCACGATACAGAAGGGAGGTGGGCAATGGTGCGGCTTCAACTGTCAGGAGAAACCATGACAATATATAACGTGTATGGGCCAAATGATAGGCATGACGAATTCATTACCAACCTACAAAATAAACTTTTAGCAGATAAATACCCTAGTCTAATAGTGGGAGGCGACATGAATACGGTGCCTAATATGTGGGAAGACAGAAGTCATCCAAAAAAAAGTCTGCGACATAGAGACAAATTTTTGCAACCTTTTATGGAAGCATGCAATCTGATAGACTCATGGAGGTACAGATACCCCCAGGAGCATGAGTATTCATACTACTCTCCCAAGCATAAGAGTTTTTCCAGAATAGACATGATATTGATTGATAGCTCCCTATTAACCCGATTAAATAGAGTGAGTATCGAAGATATGATAATATCAGATCATTCGCCAGTCCTGCTAGAAATGGAGGACACGTACCCACGGGGCACAGATATTCTATGGCGCTTCCCAAGTAAATATTATCAAAATGAGGACTTTGAAAATAAACTAAAAATGTGGTGGGCAGAGTATACAATGGACAACAAAGAACACGAAAGCTCCCCAATCCTGCATTGAGAGACAGCAAAAGCGGTGTTGAGAGGGAAAATTATCTCATATACAGCAGCCCAAAAAAGAAGAGCACATGAACAATACACAGCAGAAGTGGGTAAAATAAGAGAAGCCTATAGAGCATTTAAACAAACACCATCCTCTGAAAATAGGGATAACTGGCAACAAACAAAGTTCAAAGGGGACCTATGGTTCAAATTGTAGATAGAAACGCAAAAGCCATACACAAATTTGACATTTCACAAATATGGGGAAAAAGCGGGAAAGTTACTTGCAAACATAGCTCGACATAGACAGTCACACCAGATGCCCACTCAACTGAAAGATACAACAGGGACACTACACTCGCACCCTAAAATAGTTAACAACCTTTTCAAGAAGTATTTTGCAAACTTATATTCAGCTACAAGGAAAGACCCCACAAGGCTAGAAGAAGCATTGCCAACCCTCCCAATTAGCAAACTCACAGAAGATCAAATTAATTTTTTAAATGAAGAAGTGAAGGTGCAGGAGGTCAGGGAGACCATTAAAGGGTTAAAAAATCAAAAGGCCCCAGGCCCTGACGGGTTAACAAGCGAATTTTACAAACTATTACAAGTAGAAATAGCAGAACCCCTAACCAAGCTTTTTAACAAAATGATAACAGATCAGACCTACCTTAATACAGGTAAGATGTCGTACATTAAACTCCTGCCCAAAACGGGTAAGGACCTACAAGACCCGGGCGCATACCGCCCTATATCTCTTATAGACCAAGATGCAAAGATCCTCTCCAAAATTTTAGCCAGTAGACTATCTATGATTATGCCATCTGTTATCCATAGAAATCAAGTAGGTTTTATTAGAGGAAGAATGGGCGTGACCAACATCCGGAAAGTAATAACAATATTAGAACATATTAGAGCATACCCGATATCCTATAAATCTGCTGCAGTGCTTTCGCTAGACACGGAAAAAGCATTTGACAATGTGGAGTGGGACTGGATGTTAGGAGTTATGAAAACAATGGGGTTCCAAGGCTCATTTTTAGATGCTATCCGAACAATATATTCAAACCCGCAAGCAAAAATTTCGACCCCCGGATTCATCTCTGAATCTTTTCCCATAATGAAAGGAGTACGCCAGGGATGCCCCTTATCACCACTGTTATTCAATCTAGCGTTAGAGCCGCTAGCAGCCATACTCAGAAGGCACATCCAGGGAATCAGAATTGGGGAAGTTGAAACACAACAGGCCCTATTTGCGGACGATATACTGGTATTCCTTCAAAACCCCATAGAGCAAATGCCTAGAGTATTCCAGATTCTCAATGAATTTTCACAGCTATCAGGGCTAAAAATAAACAAAGAAAAAAGTGAGCTGATGTTCCTGTCAAAACAAGCAAATAAACTAGAACACTCAACTTTGGGAATAAAAATAGTAACCTCACAAATAAAATATCTGGGTATCAATATCCCCAAAGACCCCACTAGATTATATACTTTAAACTATACCCCTCTTTTCTGTAAAATAAAAGAACAACTAATAAAGTGGCATACCCTTCCTATAGGTATTGCAGGGTGCGCCGCATTAATCAAAATGACCACAATGGGACGATTACTATACCCAATGCAGACACTCCAACTCCTCATTAGACACAAAGACATAAAACAACTTGAAGCAGCATTTTCTAAATTTATATGGAAAGGGAGAAAGCCCAGAATTTCGTTAAAAAAATTACAAACCCCCAAAGATCTTGGTGGACTTAACTTACCAAACATACGTAATTATAACCTAGCCTCCCTAATGAGACACGTCCACGATTGGCTAAAAAACATGGATAAATATTCAAACTATGCACTAGAAAGTGAGGTAGCAAAACCCTGGGCCCTCCCTGGCCTCCTGCACTCCAAATTTAAAGACCTTCCAACACGACTCCGTCAAAATGCAATCATAAGAGATACAGTGATAACATGGAAAACTGTCCGCAAATTATTACATTTACCAATGTATGTTTCCAAATACATGCCGATATGGGGGAACCCACTTTTCCCAGACAGTATCACACAACAATTCCTTTCCGAGTGGGAAGACAGGGGTATATCCAAGCTGGGAAATCTTTTTGACCTAAAAACTGGGAAATGGTTAACATTTCAGGAACTAACCACAAAATACTCAATATCAAGAAATAGTTTCCTCCAGTATTTACAGATACAATCTTTGGTGCGATCCCATGTTAAAAACTTGTTACATGTGGCTTTGCCAGATACATTTGATAGCCTGATAGCTCCTGGGAGACCGGCACAATCATTGTCCGATATTAACATAGGCCTTACTAGGCTCAAGGAAGATAGCATAGCAAATATAGCATTCCAAACTTGGAAAAAAGATATACTGGAGGAAAATATTGGGCAAAACATCATACAAGGGCTTTGTGAGTATAGATCGGTGATCAAAAACGAACAGCATAGAACATCACATTTACTACTCCTACATAGAGCGAAATACGCATTCAATATTAAATACAAAAATCCCCCAAGCTATTATACCCCGCAATGCCCCAAGTGTAAACACCCACAAGCTGATTTATTCCATTGTATTTGGGGATGTCACACTATAGATCACTTTTGGGATGTGGTTATTAAATATGCAAATGATATATGTCACAAACAAGTGGAAAAAGAAGTGAAGCTATGCCTATTTCATTACTACGACAAACAGCATGAAGACTCAGCGAAAAAGCCATCCGCTCTATTCCATATTATACTGGCCTCAGCCAAACGCATGGCCGGATTTGTGGGCAGGCCACAGAGGCCATTGCCTAGGGCGGCAGCTTGGCTGGGGCGACGTTGCAACTGGCAGGTCAGCTGTTTCATTATCTGTCTGTGCCGCTTGTATTGTGTTCACGGTACCGCACTTACTCACTCGCCCGCACAATGTCCAGATAGATCCTCCGACCTCCACAAAGTTCTCCTGTCTTGCTACGCTACCCGGGGCCATAGATAGCACTGCATATACTCAGCAGTGTCCCTCTCATCATTGTGCTGAGACCGAGCGGTGCTCAATGACAGTGCCGGCGTTTACAGGAAGTAGCATAATTGCTCACTTCCTGTATTCAAAGTCTATGGCGCTGTCACTAGGCATTGCCTGCTGTCTCATCAACATGAGGAGAGGGGCACCGTTGAAGATATCCAGCTCTATCTATGGCCCCGGGCAGCGCAGCAAAACAGGAGAACTTAGTGGAGTGGAGGTCGGAGGATCTATCTGGATATTGTGCAGGTGAGCGAGTAGGAGCGATACCGGACACAAGTGACACAGACAGGAATTAAACAGCTGATCTGCCAGCTGCAACATCTCAGGAGAACAGGTGAACTTTCAGGATTACTTTGTGGAGGAGGATCTATTTGGACAGCCGGTTAGGCAAGCAGGAGCAGTACCGCGGACCCAAGTGACAGGTAATGAATCTGCCAGGTTAAAAATGTATGGAGGGCAGGCGAATGAGCAGGGACTTTGTGGAGAGCAGGAGCCAGCAGTGAGTCACTGCTCAGCTCTCAGTTGGGGGCATGCTGTTTCACACTGTCCCCTACATTTGTAAATACATCATGTGCCAAACTCTGTGCTAGCAGAACTGCAAACTAAAATGTGCAGATATTCAAGCAGGGATGTAGACAGGTGGGTATTACATCTTGAGATATTAAAATAGTATATTGTAATAGATAATAATGATGGTAATGTACAGGGTGCATAGGTATAGGGTGAACACCTCATGTGTACTGAATACTGTAGATCAACCCTGCACCTATATCTTTTTCCACTAAAAGTGAGTGATGTAAGGTTTACTTGAAAAGGATACATTTAGTATTTAGAGGAGGTGTTTTTACTTATTTATCCTCAAGATATGTTTAAAACGTACAGACTCCAGCGCCAGCAAGTGGAGAGAGGATATAGCAAGACTTGTATTTTTTTTAACAAAGACATAAGCAGAATTAATTAGCATTAAGAAATACTTGCTTGTAACTTGCTAAGGATTTGTACATCAGACTTTCAGGAGGACTGCCTCCAGAAAAACAGTATGAGCCATTTTATAGAGAATCCCAGTCTCTAATCTTGCTCACTTTTGAAAACTCTGTTTTTTATAAGGATGGGGGGGGGAGGGGCGGCTGCTGATAGTGGGCCTTGGGCGGTAAATGGTACAAATCCGGCCCTGGCCAAACGCACTATATTTCAAACCTGGATTTCATCAAACATCCCAACCCTGTCACTACTTAAGCGAGAACTGGCAGCCTTATTCCTAATGGAAAAACTTCACACATTCCAATCCCTGGAAAAAAGGACCAAACCCTTCTTCAAAATATGGAGAAAGTACATATTGGATACCTTCACCCAGGAAGAAATCAATACATTAATGGGGAACTTTACCTACACCACCTGGTACTGTCTGGAGGATATAGGGGAGACTCTGGGGCCCCTTAAATATAAACCACACTCCACCTAGGATAAAGACACCTTGGGAAAAACCAAGGCAAATGTGAGACGAAAGGGCACTGTATGATCTTGAATTATAAAAAAGAGATCTGTTCAGATAATGTTGAAAAATATTCGGCGGAGACGGGCTTCGTTTCCACATTTTCTATTGGCATTGAGCACAGGGGGAGGGAAGAAAAGGGGGGAGGGGAAAAGGAGGGGAGGGAAAGGAGGGAGAGAAAGGAAAGTTATTGACATAAAAACTTGCTGTACAAGTATGCACTTTGTTATTGTAATGCCTTCTCTACCCTCAAAATACCAATAAAAATATATTAAAAAAAAAAAAAAACATTGTTGGTTTGCGTTCGTTCGTCAATTCCCCTTCGTGATCGTTACCTTGCTGCGGTGAAGGGGCTTGCGTATCACAATGAAGCAATTTATTATTTATTATTTATTTATTGTATTTATTAAGCGCCAACATATTACGCAGCGCTGAACATTAATTTAGGTTACAGACAATATTTAGGGTGAGATACAGCAATATGACAATACAGGATACAAGAAAACCAGAT
The DNA here is from genome assembly GCF_040937935.1 of Hyperolius riggenbachi. Taxonomy (NCBI): domain Eukaryota; kingdom Metazoa; phylum Chordata; class Amphibia; order Anura; family Hyperoliidae; genus Hyperolius; species Hyperolius riggenbachi. The sequence goes on along the minus strand of NC_090656.1, from coordinate 70,239,953 downwards.
CACACACCATAGTATGAGTACCAGGTAATGCTTAGTCGGTCACTGGATGGAGCATGGAGATTAGGCAAGTTAGGTTCACTCAGATGCATAGTATGGGTTCACAGTAATGGAGGTGCAAGATCAGGTAGGACACAAAAGGAGGAGGACCCTGCCCAAAGGCTTACAATCTAAAAGGAAGGGGTAAGGACACGAATGGTAGGGGACCAGAGTTCAGCTGTAGGTTTAGAGCACTTGTGAGGGGTAGTAGGACAGAGTGAAAAGGTGAGTTTTGAGGGTTTCTTGAAGATGTTGTAGGAGGGGGCTGCCCTAATGGGTGGAGGTAGGGAGTTCCATAGTGTTGGAGCAGCTCTTGAGAAGTCCTGGAGGCATGCATGGGACTGGGTGATGCGGGGGCGGTTAGGCGAAGTTCATTGGAAGAGCGGAGTGAGCGGCTAGGTGTGTACTTCTGAGTAAGATCGGAAATGTAAGTTGGACAGGTTTTGTGGACCGATTTGTAGGTCAGACACAGTATCTTGAATCTGATTCTGGACTGGATAGGAAGCCAGTGGAGGGATTCTAGGAGGGGATCTGCCGTGGTGGAGCGATGGGAGCAGTGGATAGTTCTGGCTGCCGCATTCATGATGGACTGCAGTGGGGCTGTTCGGGTCATAGGGAGACCAGACAGCAGGGCATTGCAGTAGTCAAGGCGGGAAATTATGAGGTCATGGATGAGGAGTTTGGTGGTGGCAGAGGTCAGGAAAGGGCGAATCTTACAGATGTTACGAAGGTGGAAGTTGCAGGACTTTGTGAGGTTTTGGATGCGGGAAGTGAAGGAGAGTGCGGAGTCCAGGGTGACACCCAGACAGCGGGCTTGAGAGGTATAGTGAATAGTAGTGTGGTTAACAGTGACATGCACATCTGGGAGGTTCGTGGATGGCCGGAAGCAATGACCTATATGAGTGTGTTGGGGGGCACACCCAAGAAAATAATGTCGTTGCTTCATTGTGGACCGACCAAATTAGATCAGCTGGACACTCAGTCACTGTTGTTCTGTCATTGAGCTACCTCAGCCCGACCATATGGGCTTGAAAATTGGCATCGCCTGCACTCTCGCCATGGTGCGCACCAGTCCAGCACAGCCATCATTACACAAACAGCTGTTTGTGGTGCGTTACACAGTGAGTTTGGTCTGTCAGTGTGAAGCAGTACACTATTTACACTACCTGTTTGATGTATACACATGCAAGGCGTTTTAAAGCACTTTATGTCTCCAATTTAGCAATGCAATGTGATTTCTGCCCTAAAAACCCTGCTGTGCTTCAAATCTGGATTTTTCCCCAGGACTTTTGGCATGTACCCCACTCCCCCATGCAAAAACTCAGATGTTAGACCCCTTGAAACATCTTTTCCATCACTTTTGATAACACATAATTAATTGAATTGGTATTTGTTTTACAATATTTATTTATAAACTATATAATTAATCATGCATTTGCCCACTGTAAAATCTTTACTCTCACTGATTTATGATCTGAAATTTATCACAGATGGAAACATTTTTAGTACTGGGAAGTTATCTCTATGGAATGTTCGTTACTGAGAGTTCTAAAGCCAGTACAAAAACATAGCTAGTCTCCCAGAATGCTCTGGGGGTGAAGTAAAAGTTTCCTTAATGATTTACTGCATTCCAAAATTTACTGCATTCCATTTTACGGTGTTACAGTTCCTCTTTGAAGCAGCAGGGACAGCCATACTGTCCCAGGAAAACACACACACACACACACACACACACACACACACACACACACACACACACACACACACACACACACACACACACACACACACTACACACACACACACACACACACACAGTACACACACACACACACACACACACACACACACAGTACACACACACACACACACACACACACACAGTACACACACACACACACACACACACGCACGCACGCACGCACACACACACATACACACAGACACACACTCACACACACACACACACACACACACGCACGCACACACGCACGCACGCACACACACACACACACACACACAGTACACACACACACACAGTACACACGCACACACACACACACACACAGTACACACACACACACACACACGCACGCACGCACGCAAACACACACACACACACACACACACACTCACACACACACACACACACACGCGCGCGTGCACGCACACACGCACGCACACACACACACACAGTACACACACAGTACACACACACACACACACACACACACACACACACACACACTCATAGATAAGAACTTGTTCTACTTACATAACATATGTATTGTACTGTCCACATTTGGTTTTAGTGAATTTTATAGTAAATAAAGAGCAAACTGTTTAGGGCATTTTACATCTTTACTGTCACTTACTGAAGTCAATCCTGATGTCATTTCCTCCCTTCTATTTTTTTTTCCTAGCAACTGCTCTGTCATATCTAGTTTGCTTTATAAGCCCATGTGGGCCCATATGCAATTAACTTTTTCTCTTGAGTTTTCTCTTAGGTAATATTTTTTAACTTGTCAATAAAATGCCTTTCAAGCCAACAAAAAGCAACATACTCAAACTAATTTTGATAGTACCCTTCCACCTACTTTTTGGTACTTTTGTAGTTGAAAAGTCCTGGAAAGTTATTTTAAATCAAAGATGAAAAATTATCTCCTAGGAGAAAACTCAGGTGAAAAAGTTAATTGCATATGGCCCGTGAGCACACAGATTGATCGTATTTCAGCAGCTTTTACAGAGGGGTGATGTGTATTTCCCTTCTCAGTTTCATGTCACACTGAACTACCCTCAGCCAATCAGTAAGGAGCAGGAATGTGGGAGGGGAGAAAACAAGCTTCCCTCTCCTCGGTAATGTACCAAATAAAGCCAGGCTGATTGACATAAGATTCATTACAGCAGAAACATTTACGAATATATTGGAATGCTTGCAATGCAGGGTCAGTTTGTAGACAACATCATAAAAACAGTGCAGTGGGTACATGGAATTTAATTTCATGGCTGGCAATCCCGCGTTAACAGAAGCCAACAGAGGAGTTTAAAGGTACATACACACATCAGACTATAGTCTTTGGAAAATGAAAGATCACAGACCAATCTTACCCCTTTCCATGTAGTATGAGAGCCATACCTACACAGTCTATTCTATGGAGCTGAACTCCTCATCAGACAGAAATCTTTGCAAGATGATGTGCACAAACATGCTGCACACACTTAAAAGATCTGTAGCTGCAAAAGATCTGCTCCTGCCAAAAATCCATTCCTGCAAATTGCAATGATAGTCTATGAGATCTGCAGATCATCATACACACATGATTTAGCTGACATTCATCTGCAGATCAGATCAACCAGGATGGATTTTCAGATCTGCAGATGAATGTCTGATCTGCAGATGAATGTCAGTTAAATCATGTGTGTATGATGATCTGCAGATCTCATAGACTATCATTGCAATTTGCAGGAACGGATCTTTGGCAGGAACAGATCTTTTACAGATACAGATTTTTTGTGTCTGTACACAGGGCCGGCCCTAGACTATTTGCCACCTGAGGCAAAAAGAAAAATTTCTGACGCCACCCCCCCCCCCCCGGTGGGGGACGCGCTCTGGGGGGCTGCCGAGCTGGAGGGGTAGCTGGCAGGACGGGGGTATTGGGCCTAGCGGCGTGGAGGGGGGTCGGACACCCCCCCCTCCCTCGCCTGGGTCCCCCGTGCTCCGCTCCCCTCCAGCCTTAAATACAAGCAGCTGCTATTTGTAAGACGCACGGGCGGGGAGGACTCACCTCTTCCCAGCGTGCGCTCCACTGACATCACTTCCTGCAACGCTGCAGGAAGTGACGTCAGTGGAGCGCACGCTTGGAACGAGGAAGAGGTGAGTCCTACCCGCCCGTGCCTCTTACACATAGCGGCTGCTTGTATTTAAGGCTGGAGGGGAGCGGAGGACGGGGGACCCAGGCGAGGGAGGGGGGGGGGTCCGACCCCCCTCCCCGCCGCTAGGCCCAATACCCCCGTCCTGCCAGTTACCCCTCCAGCTCGGCGGCCGGCTCCCCGCACCCACGGACGGGCGGGTGCCGCCCCTGGAATTTTGCCACCTGAGGCAAAAGTTTCACCCCGCCTCATGAGCGGGCCGGCCCTGTCTGTACAGCATCTGTGTGTGCAGCATCTTGCAAAGATTTTTTTCTGATGTGAAGTTCAGCTCCATAGAGAACTGTGTAGAGTATGGCTCTCATACTACATGAAAGGGGGTAATTTTGGTCTGTGATCTTTCATTTTCCAAAGACTATAGTCTGATGTGTGTATGTGGCCTAAGAGTGGGATATACCAGAACTGTGAGCAAAAGTGGTACAGAACAGGGACGATCCACCATCAGACCCTGTGCATGAATCCTGAAACACATAGCACCCAACTCCCTCCAGTAGTTTCTAATTCATTCGTAGACACTAACTGCTATTAACATAACTGTCGCTACAATTCATCATGTTGTCCCATTAAAATGCCCAGCTGCAGCTTGCATGCGAGTATTCTTCATCCTCACTCTAATAAGAATAACTTGCAAGCTATGTCTTTTAATATAGTCCAGTTACATCAGTTTGTGACTTTGCATTTCACAATGTTGCCCAAGTCAAGTTAAATACAATTCTGCATCAAGATAATCTACCAATAAAAATCCCCACTTTTCTGGCCACCTTGTGACTGCTTTTAAGTAGTGTGTACCTCTTGACTTCCAGTACTTAATGCAGAGCTATAAAATTTCTATCACATCACTTGTGATATTATGGTTATTGTTTTTCCTCTGAAGTCTTTGTTTACAAGGTTCCTGTAAGGTTATTGCTCTGATGTCCTCTGTAATGTGATTACTGCTTTGATTTACGATTTCATCTGACCTATATTTGTGAGTCAGTGAACCTGTATAGGTCATTTTGCAAATTTTGCAAGCTAAATGCATTAAGTCATGTTAGTTAATATATTGTTTCTAATTTCCTGCAGTTCCTGCACGCTCTGCCTTAATGGAATGATTAGGTGGATATATGTTGTCTATAGACTCTCCTGACATGTAACTCTACACGGCGGTGCCCTTGAAGAGATGGGTAATTATAACTGCAAGTGGTCCTCACTTATTTATCGGAGACAGTTTGTGATAATGTAATGATAGACTGCCGTGAACTCCTGATACAGATATTCCTCACTACTACCGCAGATATTAAATGCACCACTACTTTCAGAGCGAGAGATATATCATTGTCACATAGTCGAGATGGTGGGAGAGGATGTAATCATGTACGTTAAAGTAATTATCATAGAGGACCTCACCATTATAAAACAAATGGATTCTTGCACATGTACTGCATGCATTAAATTGTTGGGTTTAAAGTGGACTTCTAGACTTCCAGACAGCCATTGTGGGTCTAACTTAAAATTTTGATGGTCTGGAGAAAGCTAACGAAACAGGGATTTCTAGAAAGGCCACACAGGCCCAGGCCTTGGGTGGTTGCAGCCCTAAGAAGCACCTGGACATGAAAGAAGGGTTGCTACAAATTAAAGAGGAGGATGGAAATGGGAAGCAGCACATGAAATAGGGAAAATGATGCCAAAGGGAGCTGTTCATGAAGGAGAGGGGCTGCATACATGGTTAAAAAACATGGAATGGGAGGGCAGCTGCTGTGATTGGAAAGGGAACCTTAATAATGTTGGCCTAGGGGTGGAAAATGTTTAAATTCAGACTTTCTGGCAGGGATCGTTTGTATGCACAAGTGGTGCTTTACTGAACACCAGTAGATCCCCAAATTTGAAAAGAAGTTTCCTGGCTGAGAAGTTCAGTGATGTTCTGTTTTGTCCCAACCATGACCCCACTTGCCCTTGTCAAACTTTCTCATGCCTAAACTGTAGATTTCTGGCCACACCATAGAAAGCCTTTGTGATAATGCTGAAAACAAGTAGCTGTCACATAAGGTGGAAGGTATTGACTAATTGAGTCTATATTAGTCAGATTCTTATCGAAAAAATCTGACAAGGTTCAGCAGAATATTATGCAAAAGGACCTGGGCTCGACCAAACAATGCTTATACCAGACTAATCTTCATTTATTTTTAGGACAAACTAAGCAATGAAACACTGACTGACACAGTGCATATTTTTCTTTAAAAATAAATGAAAATTAGTCTGCTATAAGTATTGTTTGGTCGAGCTTTGGTGCTTTTTCATTCTATTGGATTTCCTGGGAAGTGGTGGTCTTTTTGTGGGAAACAGTAAATTCGGGCGCCTGAGGCTAGTGGACAAATCGGGCGCCGCCATTCACTCCTATAATAAATATCGTTTAATGGGCGCCCGATAGGAAAAAAGGGCGCCGGAGAAAAATAACGTTTTAAAAGCGGCGCCCGGAGACTTAATGTTTTATTACTGCTTCTCATGATTACACATTATTTAATGATTTATACATTTTTAAATATTATTTTTAAACGAAAAACAGTACAATATTTTTTTCAAACATTATTTTTAAACGAAAAACAGTACTTTTTTTTTTTTTTTCTTTTTTACATTATTTTTAAACGAAAAAACCAACAGGGGGGTCTTAGGTTTAGGCACCAACAGGGGGGTCTTAGGTTTAGGCACCAACAGGGGGGTCTTAGGTTTAGGCACCAAAAGGGGGGTCTTAGGTTTAGGCACCAAAAGGGGGGTCTTAGGTTTAGGCACCAACAGGGGGGTCTTAGGTTTAGGCACCAACAGGGGGGTCTTAGGTTTAGGCACCAACAGGGGGGTCTTAGGTTTAGGCACCAACAGGGGGGGGTCTTAGGTTTAGGCACTAACAGGGGGGTCTTAGGTTTAGGCACCAACAGGGGGGTCTTAGGTTTAGGCACTAACAGGGGGGTCTAGGGGTTAGGGGTAGGTACAGGGAGGGTTACTTAGGCACCAACAGGGGGGGTCTTAGGTTTAGGCATCAACAGGGGGGTCTAGGGGTTAGGGGTAGGTACAGGGAGGGTTACTTAGTAATTTTTTTTTTAAACGTTATTATACGTTTCACTATTTAAACGAAAGAGTAACGTTTTTACAATTGCCGATTTAATGCACATTATTTAATGATTTATAACTTTATAAAACATTAATTTTAAACGAAATACAGTACAATACATTTTTAAACGTTATCCATGCTTATCGTTAAAAACCCGGCGCCCTTTTTTCCCAGCGCCCCTTTTTAACGTACGCCTTTTTGTGCCCTGTGGCTCCCAGCTAAGTCATTGAAGATCTGCAGGGGTAATTTTACATTGACAAAAGTCATAGTGTCAGCATCCATTCCTAAAGATGTGGTGAGACCACATAATATGCAGTCTTGTGGCCTATTAGGTATGCAGTCACCCAGCATAGGATCACTTTAAAAAAAGTTATTAGGTAGCAAAGGTCTTCTGAATGTAAGGAATGATAGCAAAGGTAGCTCAGCCTCTTGCTGTTGCTGTGGGCACTAGTGTTGATCGAACACCCAGATATTCGGGCTCAGGTCGGCTCGGCCGAACATGGTCCAGATGTTCGGTTTATTCGCCTTAACACCGAGCATAATGGAAGTCTATGGGGGCCCGAGCATGCCTGCTGGAGGGGACACAGCATGAGGGGAAAGCCATGTCCACAGTCGGCGGGGAGGGGGGACGGTCCCCCCCTTCCTCACCTCGGGGCTCTTCCCTCTGTGCTCCCCTCCAGCAGGAAGTTACATCAGATGGTAGAGCGAGGAGTATGCGGTGGATTGCACGGAAGGTATGTATCTGCACGCTGCTGCCCGCTGCCCACACTCTAACTTAAGCTGGAGGGGAGCGCAGAGGGGAGAGCCCCGAGGTGAGGGAGGGGAGGGGACCGGTACCCTCTTCCCGCCGACTGTGGTCATGGCTTTCCCCTCATGCTGCATCCCCTTCAGCCCCCCAAAACGGCTCATGAGGTGCTCGGCTGAGCTCGAGCCGAACCCGAACACCCCGATCAACATGTGGAATACTGCTCTTGTGCTTTGAGTCTTACAGGATATAAATTCTTTACAAATGTCAGCTCATTCATTCAGAAATTGTCTACTGGTAGCTGACAACAACTTGCAAACCCTTGTTTGGGTCATATCAGACCAAGTGTAAGTTGGTAAAATGAGTAGTGAAATGTTAGTGTGTCATTGCAGCTGTGTGCCCACTAGTGTTGATCAAACAGTGTTCGCCACTGTTTGTTATTCCCCGAATATTGGGGTGTTCGGGTTCGGCTCGAGCTCAGCCGAGCACCTCATGGTGCTCGGCTGGGCTGCGCTGTTCTGAATGAATGAGCTGACATTTGTAAAGAATTTATATCCTGTGAGACTCAAAGCACAAGAGCAGTATTCTACATGTTGATCGGGGTGTTCTGGTTCGGCTCGAGCTCAGCCGAGCACCTCATGGTGCTCGGCTGCGCGGTTCGGGGGCCCGCACAGGCCGTTTTGGGGGCCTGGAGGGGACGCAGAATGAGGGGAAAGCCATGGCCACAGTCGGCGGGGAGGGGGGACGGTCACCTCTCTCCCTCACCACAGGGCTCTCCCCTCTGAGCACCCCTCCAGCTCCCCTCCAGAGTATGGGCAGCGGGCAGCAGCGGGAAGCAGCGGCGTGCAGATACATACCTTCCATGCGTTCCACCGCATACTCCTCACTCTAGCGTCTGACGTCACTTCCTTTCTGCTAGAGCGAGGAGTATGCAGTGGAACGCACAGAAGGTATGTATCTGCATGCCGCTGCCCGCTGCCCACACTCTAACTTAAGCTGGAGGGGAGCGCAGAGGGGAGGGCCCCGAACTGTGGCCATGGCTTTCCCCTCATGCTGAGTCCCCTCCAGCCCCCCAAAACGGCCCGTGCGGGCCCCTGAACAGCGCAGCTGAGCCGAGCACCATGAGGTGCTCGGCTGAGCTCGAGCCAAACCCGAACACCCCAATATTCGGGGAATAACGAACAGTGGCGAACACTGTTCGATCAACACTAGTGGGCACACAGCTGCAATGACACATTAACATTTCACTACTCTTTTTACCAACTTACACTTGGTCGGATATGACCCAAACAAGGGTTTGCAAGTTGTTGTCAGCTACCAGTAGACAATTTCTGAATGAATGAGATGACATTTGTAAAGAATTTATATCCTGTAAGACTCAAAGCACAAGAGCAGTATTCCACATGTTGATTAAGCTACTTGTGTCATGTATGTGTACCCAGTTACATAGTTACATAGTTATTACATAGTTATTTTGGTTGAAAAAAGACATACGTCCATCGAGTTCAACCAGTATAAAGTACAACACCAGCCTGCTCCCTCACATATCCCTGTTGATCCAGAGGAAGGCGAAAAAACCCTTACAAGGCATGGTCCAATTAGCCCCTAAAGGGAAAAATTCCTTCCCGACTCCAGATGGCAATCAGATAAAATCCCTGGATCAACATCATTAGGCAAGTAATTGTAGCCATGGATGTCTTTCAACGCAAGGAAAGCATCTAAGCCCCCTTTAAATGCAGGTATAGAGTTTGCCATAACGACTTCCTGTGGCAATGCATTCCACATCTTAATCACTCTTACTGTAAAGAACCCTTTTCTAAATAAATGGTTAAAACGTTTTTCCTCCATGCGCAGATCATGTCCTCTAGTCCTTTGAGAAGGCCTAGGGACAAAAAGCTCATCCGCCAAGGTATTATATTGCCCTCTGATGTATTTATACATGTTAATTAGATCCCCTCTAAGGCGTCTTTTCTCTAGACTAAATAAACCCAGTTTATCTAACCTTTCTCGATAAGTGAGACCTTCCATCCCACGCATCAATTTTGTTGCTCGTCTCTGCACCTGCTCTAAAACTGCAATATCTTTTTTGTAATGTGGTGCCCAGAACTGAATTCCATATTCCAGATGTGGCCTTACTAGAGAGTTAAACAGGGGCAATATTATGCTAGCATCTCGAGTTTTTATTTCCCTTTTAATGCATCCCAAAATTTTGTTAGCTTTAGCTGCAGCTGCTTGGCATTGAGTACGATTATTTAACTTGTTGTCAATGAGTACTCCTAAGTCCTTCTCCAAGTTTGATGTCCCCAACTGTATCCCATTTATTGTGTATGGTGCTAGACCATTAGTACGTCCAAAATGCATGACCTTACATTTGTCAACATTGAATTTCATCTGCCATGTATGTGCCCATATAGCCATCCTATCCAGATCCTGTTGCAATATGACACTATCTTCCTGAGAGTTGATGATTCTGCACAATTTTGTATCATCTGCAAAAATAGCAACATTGCTCACTACTGCATCTACTAGGTCATTAATAAATAAATTGAAGAGCACTGGACCCAGAACAGACCCCTGTGGGACCCCACTGCTAACAGTCTCCCATTTTGAGTACGATCCATTGACCACAACTCTTTGTTTTCTGTCCATTAGCCAGTTCCCTATCCATGAACACAGACTCTTCCCCAGTCCTTGCATCCTCAAGTTATAGTCTGATTCCTTTGCATGTGCACATGCACAGCACATACCTATTTGTGCCAAATAGCCATTTTCTTGCTTATAAGAACCTGTTCCAGCTAGCAATCAGCTTTGGTTGTCATGTCAGATCTAGTGGTTGTGCCTGATCACTGTTTCCGCGTACTCATTTGCCCACTTTGCCATTGCTGATGAGGATTCACATTTTCAAACCCAGTTTGTCTGATTTTTAACTTTGATCTGCCTCATTTGACCTTGGACTGTGATATTGACTTTGACAGGTGTCTACATTTAGCTTGTGACTTCAAATATGCAAGTTAGCTGCCTGCCCTGTGTAATGATCTCCTCTGTGAGGTCTGTTTTGTCTTCAGACACTACTGCAGCCAGACTATGCTGGCTGCTTTTTGCAGAGATTTTCTGACATTCACAATGAATGAATTGTTCATTTGCGTTTTATTCACATGCCATTGTGGTGTGGTCTGCTATTCTGAATTCAAGTGCTATGCTGTTTGCATGGAGATGCATGAACTTATGAGATGCAGGCTAAGTGAATGCAGATGGCTGCTTTGTCCTTTTGCATGCTTCTCTCTGATTGGTGTGTTAATCCATAAAAGTCACTTCCTGAGTCTGCCTCCCCGCCTGACATTTTGTTAGTCTTTGGACTGCAAGTCCTGGGTCAGACTTTAGTTAGATCCTAGTGCATTGAACCTGGCAGGACCCCGGCCTATTTGCACATAGCTAGAGTTATATTTGTATTTTATCGTGTATATTGTAATTGACCTTTTGCTTGTTCCTGACTATTCTCATTCACCAGTGGGCCTTTGCCACTGGTGAGGTTATTTCTTATTAGTATATTGTAAATGCTTTGTGATAGCTCTCAGACCGTAGTCAGCTCCGTGTGTGGATGACCCGTGAGGAAACCGGGGAGTTCACACTTAGCTAGATTTGTTATTTTTGTTGGTTTTGTGATATACTGTATATTGGTTCATTGCCAATATATGCACATACTGGCACTTCTTTGTTATTTTTATTATTGCATTAGTGTGTTAAACTCCTGTTTGTTTGAATACTCTGCCACCAGTGGGCTCTTCCCACTGGGGCTACCACCTTGGTGGTGTTCACCACTTTACTGTGCACTAAACACGTGTTTTTCTCACAAGAAATAAAGTATACTGACTTTTTATATCCTGTACTTTTTGTATTGCTCATTGCTGCTTCCGCATTGGGCAATTTCTGTCTGGCATCTGCGGATGCTCTGTGAATGAATGTCTGTTTCCTCAAAGTCTGCTATCAGTTTGACAGACATTCATCTGATCTGTGGTAGATATGTTCCTGTTCTGTTATTATATTGCTCATCGCTGCATTCACTTTTTGCAATTTCTGTCTGTCATCTGTGGATGGTTCAGGGGATTTGTCTTGCTTTGCCCCACAGCTCCACCTGCTGGCTGGATTTGTTCCTCCCCAGGTGTATTCCATTACTGGGCTCCTCTGTCTGAGCGTTTGTGGGAGATCTCGTCTGACCGTGACCGTGACGCTGATCGTGGAGATTGTTCCCGCAATCGTTACACCCTGACCTTGGCTTGTTGCCTCAACCATCTGCCTGCCTCAGAATCAGTCAGTGACCTCTACTAGCATTGTACATATGTAACTATTAGAAGTATTTTTCTTCATAGTGTCTCCTGTTCTCGTTGGCTATTCATCCCAGGAACCACAACCTCCTGGACAATAGCAGCAAAGTAGTCTGATGCCCACCAATAGTTGTAGCAACCCAACAACCCTTGCAGGAGGCTGTGGTGAAGACCAGTGGCTACCTAAACTCCTTATCCTGGGACAACGTGCAACATTGAACTCTGTGCAATACAGTATGTAACACTGGGTTTTTATAGCACGGTGTTATTAACCCTTATGATCATAAATTATAATAGGTAAAAGGAAAACCAGCTAATTCTAAGTAGAATTTGTACTATACTAACCTGTTTATTTCATTCTCTTTCGTGTGACTGCAGGGTCACTAATCTATAAGTAAACCTTTCTATACTCCTCAACTAGATTACTTCATTATCAAGTCTTCATATACCAATATTGGTGATAGATGAGTGTGGAGATTTTTCTCTGTGGAATTAAGATTTGCAAATTTACTTTTGGAATACACTTCTCCTTATCAGTTGAGCCATTTACCAGAATGCTTTCATTTGCACAAGGCTGATATGCTTTAATTCATATACATCAAGTAAATGACTTGGCCTGGGATGTGACAATACTGGAAGCCAAATATAAAGACCACCTGTTCCAACATGTCTATGGCCAGGAAGGTTACTTCCTGGGAGGTTGCCAGGAAATTTCACATCTGGCCACCTGCTTGTTGCTGTCATAGATCCCCTTCATGCCACTGCCCACTATTTAATGAAAATCTGTCATCTTAGCTGCAGAACGTTCCCTCCAGTGTACAGAACAAAATATGTTATTATGCAAGGTGTAAAATATCCCCAAACTCTGGTTTGTCTCAATGACTAGAATACGCTGCTGTATGGTCTGAGGTCTGTTCAGCTGAACAGTGCAAAATGTTTGTGAATTTTTTTTCTAAGAAGTCAAGAATCCAAACTTCACTACTGAAGTCAAAGGGACAACATGCTAGTGGTTTGTTGTGCTATGTGGTGGGCAACTTCAGCTGACAAATGCACCACACCGGCTTACAAAGACCACCAAAAGAATAGAAACTATTTTAATGGTTTTCATGCCTTGGAGTGACAATTAGGAGATGTAGGTCAATGCAAGGTGATGTCTTCCCCAAAAGGGTTTGTTCTGTAAGGTAAAAAGCTTTAAAAAGATTTAGGGAGAGTTAAAGCCATAACCCTACAACCCAGAGAGCATCCAGTTACGTTCATCTTTCACTGATCTGATTGGCTGCTGTGGATTCCTGTACTTTGCAGAATACACGGTTTCTTTGCACTCCTGTACTAAACAAGCTTACACGTGTCATCAATAAGCTCCATTGATTCCATAATGGTTGTAACAAA